>NC_056728.1:1286248747-1286371247 GCF_019279795.1 Protopterus annectens
CAGTTGATATTGTTGGTTAAATGTATGAGTGATAATCCAATAGATTTATCTTTATTTATTGGCTTAGGAATGACTTTCATTCCATGTTTAATGGGAAATTCATATTTACTTGTATTTGATACTTTAGAATTAATGCTTTATAAAAATACTTTTTTAAAGCCTGACCGGAATAATACCCTACTTGTATTTAAAGAAGAAAGAACATTAAATTACACTCCCAAGTTTACACACATAAAAATAACATTCAATGTTATCAGAGAATATGGCATAACTACTATAATCAAAATAATAAAAAAAGAAGCAAACTGTTTCTTTGAACAATAACTTGAAATGGATTTAACATTCTTATCATTAAATACTAATGGCTTAAATAATGCAATTAAAGGATCAAACTTACTAAAATATTTAAATCTAAATAAGGCACAAGTAGTATTTCTCCAGGAAAATGCATTTTAAGTCTAATGATAGCTTTATTTGGAACCCTAAGTACTATACAGTCTTAGTTCAATCCTCCTATAGAACAAAGACAAAAGGAGTATCAGTTCTCTGAAAGAAAAACATAATCACTCCAAAAGTTATTTATAAATATAAAGACAAATAAGGTCTACTAGCATTTGTTATAATTAAATTTAATAACAGAATATGGACCTTAGCTAATCTATATTGGTTCCCAGAAAGTGGAGCCAGAATGGTTAAAAAACACCTATATTTTATTTCCAACAATTGTAAAGGAAATCTTATACTGGGAGGAGACTTTAATTCTACCTTAAAAGCTTCTGAAACCACCAAGAAGTCTTTTTGCATAGCAACTATTTCAAAATCCTTAAAAAGATGGATTGATTTGTTTCAGATGATAAATCCTTATTATTTTCCCATAAAGACCATATATTTGGAACACAAACCAGAATAGACAAATTATTCATAGTTCAATATTTACAAACAAAAATCCTCAACTTCTCAATAGTTCCATGCCCCTTATCAGATCATGACTCTCTGATAATAAAGCTCCAAATAGAGTTTAAACCTTTAATCCTCTCAACTAGAATTCTATCATATATCATGAAAATTAAAGAATTCTGACCCTGGATGTTGTCAGAACTACAATTATTTCTTGAAATTAATAATACAACAGAAATCAGTAGAGTCATGGTTTGGGACTCATTAAAAACATATTTATTTGGTAAGACCCTTAGCTGGTACAAAAACAAAGTTAGAGAGTGGGAATCTGAATCATTAGACTTGCAAACCAGACTCTTGGCAGCAAAATCTAAAAAAATCAGAATTGTCCAGAAGTCAAAAAAGAAGTAGAGGAATTAAATAAAAAATATATATATAATGAAATTCTAACACACAAATCATGTCTAGCCTTGGAAAAATTAAAAATAATCTCATTAGCCACCTCCCCCAGATATCTACATAACTTATCTACAAGAATTAAAATACAATCTAAAGCAAATAACATTAGTAGTATATATCATGAAAAGAAAGGGACAAAAATATCAAGTATAGGAGTCATCATTGAAGCATTTTGGTTCCATTATATGGAACACTTCATAAAAAAAAATTAGATACCAACCAAATAAACTTAGATACAAACCTTATCAATATAAAAAAAATCTAGAAAACTTAAAACTAGACCTACAAAAACCTATATCCTACAAAGAAATTGTTGACAAGATAAAAGAAAGTAAATCTAATAAAGCTCCAGGGACAGATGGTATAATTATGGAAATTTACAAACTCTTCCCTTCAACAGTAATCTCCCTTTTTCATAAAACTTTGCTAGAAGTCCAGTCAGAAGCAAAAATACCACCCTCATGGAAATATTCTCTCATAACACCAATTCTAAAAGATAATAAACCATCAGACTTTTGCACCTCATACAGACCTATATCATTACTGAATAATGATTAAAAAATATTCATGTCAATCCTAGCTAACAGAATGAAAATCCCACTTTCAAAGACAATTAATAATGAGCAAACTGGATTTTTACATAACAGGCACACACATGATAATATTAAAGGGGGTACTTACTCTTATAGATTATACGAATAAAGAAGATAGAGAAACACTTGTAATCAAATTAGACATATTAAAAGCCTTTGATTCCCTCAACTGGGAATATCTATTTAAAACTTTAGCATTATTTGAATTTCCTCCTCCCTTCATCTTATTACTAAAAAACATATATATTAATAACTTAGCCTACATTAAATTAGGTCCTTTCGCCTCAGTATCTATCCATATAATGAAAGGTACTAAACAAGGATGCCCCCTTTCTGCTATTTTATTTGCTTTGGATATAGAAATACTTGCAGAAATAATAATCCAACAATAAAAGGAATAGAAGTCTATGACCAGTACATATCTAAAATAATGCTTTTTTTGATGATATTTTATTAACCCTATCAAACTTCATAGAGTCATTAGGAGAGTTAGAAGAAGTAATTGATACATTTTATAAGATTTCAGGTCTACACATTAATAGATCAAAATCAAAGTTTCTATTTTTAAATAAGAAAAAAGAACTATAAGTTACAGATAGATCCATCATAGAAAAAAATAACTTACGCTAAATTATTTAGGAATAATGTTATGCAAAAATATAAACAAAACAATATTAATAAATTATAAAAACATTATTGAAACAATAAAAATATATATATAAAAGTGGAACAAAATTATATTTACTTTTGAAGACAGATTGTAATTAATAAAAATGATCTTATTGCCAAAAATGCTATATATAGTATTAGCAATACTGTTAATTCCTGAAAGCTGCATTCTTAAAGAAATAAACTCATATTTAATAAAATTTTTATGGTATCCCAAAAAGAATAGAGTAGCTCTAACTCATCACATTAGACCCTGGAAACAAGGAGGAATGAACTTCCCAGAAATAGAAACATATATAAAAGCATCTGTGCTTAAAACTACAATAGACTGGATAAACCCAAATTATTTTGCTAACTGGAAAGAATTAACAATGGCTATATTAACAAATTAATTTAATCTGTTATTTTGTTTTTTAATAGTAGACAAATCAAACAAACCCTGGTACATAATATGCATAAGTATACAATACATAGATCTAAAACTTTGGTTTTACCTTTTAACCCCATTTACCATCACTAAGAATTTCCCTCACAAAATATATAGGGAAACAATAACCTCCTGGGAACAAAATGGATTCTTATGCTGGTTTCAATGTGTAAATACATTAAATGTTTTAGATATACATATGATAAAAACTGCTTACAATATTCCAACACAGGACTGGTTAACCTTACAAAGCATTTTAATGTACACTCAAGATTTATACAGACTAATTAATAATTCCTCATTTAAAGATATTCCAAATCTAATAAATTTTCTGTATGAATTTATATATAATAGTTATGAAAAGAAAAATTCCATTTTAAATCTATATAAAGAGTTAATGACATATAAAACAATTCCCAAACCATCACACTGGCAGTTGTTAACAAAAGGTCAGTCATTGCAGTTAACAGAAGAAATCAAAACTAAACATCGTATTATCAGTTAATTACACCTCTAACACACAGTACTAGAAAATATTTAACTGGAAATACTTACATAGAGCATTTTTAACACCAGGCAGAATTAAAAAGATTAGTACTACTACAAATGTTTTTGTTGGTGGTGTGAAAAGTCAAATAAAGCAGACTGGATTCATATTTTTATGAATGTAATAAAATTAAATCGTATTGGAATGGAATCAATCATTTTTACAAGCTTTATTTAATGAATCCTTTACCTTAACTATAAAGCATTGATTATACTAAATGTAAATGAAGGTCCCTACCTGAATAAGACAAATATGTATTTGTTATGGACAATACTTGCTATATCTAGGAAATGTGTAACCAGTAGGTGGAATTCAAATACACCCCCGACCTTGGAAGAATTCTACACTTTACTAAAGACAACTGCATCGATGGAAATAAAAATCAAAGAACTACTAATCTATCCCAGGCCATTGGTAAATAATCCTTGGAAAAAAGTTATATCTTTGTTGGACACTCTGCAATAATCAATATTGTATCTCTGATAACTGATCTGTTAATCTATATTTAATAACATGTAGTGTATATAATTGAAAGTCAGGCTATTGTAAATATTGTATATAGTTGTTTAAAATGATATTTAAAAATATTATGTAAATGTTACTTTAATTGAAAATAAAAAAAAATTGAGGAAAAAAGACATATGCAAGATGATATTATGGTTTTAAGTCAAAGCTTTTTCAATTCTGATTCTAATTTATCCAAAATGACATCCTCGACTACCTTCCACAATAAGAAAGTAAACTTATGGGTCTATATGACTGTTGGTCTGTCTTATCTGCTTTCCCTTAAAGATGGGTTTAAAAAAGTGCATGTTTCTAATCTTGAGGAATCTCCCTATACATTCAGAGTGAAATGTCTTTTGGTCATTAGTACTTATTTGGTCTATTCCCTTTACTTTGTTTCAATCCAGTTTTCATAGTATTTTTTTAATATAATATAATATAATATAATATAATATAATATAATATAATATAATATAATATAATATAATATAATTTTATTATCTGAAGATAACTGGATGCTACTAGTACAAATTATGACCTCATCTGTGCAGCCAAACTCATTTGGATAATATATCATAAATATGTCTGCAATCTGTTGTGTTTGAGAATAAATTTTAGAATCTGCACATAGTTTATTGATTTATGTATAAAATGGTTTGCTATTATGTAAAATATCTTTATACCAGTTGTCTTCATTTCTTTTCTGATCTCATCTCACACTGTATTTAATGTGTCTTTCTAATTTGTTTATTTCACTTTTGAAAGCTATAGTTAAACCTCATTTCCATTTCTTATATTTCTTATCTGTCATCATAATTTAGTATCTTGTTCTTATAAAAATTTATACAAGTGACCTTGTTTGTCTATGTTCTGGTATTAATTTTTTTGTTTTTTTGCTTTTAAAATTTTTCCATTCAAAATGTGTCACATTCCTTCTGCCATCTTCCCACTGAATTTGTAACTGAAATTAATTTCATGTAGTGGCTGTTTTGCTTCCATATAGTGTATTATTAATTTTCTACCTATTGGATTACATTTTAGTTTTGCAGAATTATTGTAGCAGTAGTTTAACCTTTATAACCCCTTGACAACCGCAAATCAAAGGTAGTGAAACTTGACGTGAAGTAACAGTCTTCTCAATAAGAGCACAAAAAATATCCAGTATGTTCAATTCCCTGGTAGGTTTGTTTAAAATCTTCAACAACTGTTTTCCTGAATATATGTTGTAAATACTTTCATTACTAATGTTGCAAAGTCAGTATTGTCCCAGTTTGTTTACAGCAAATTTAAGTCCTCAGCTACTATTTTTGTCCCTCCTATGTTTTATGCAAGAAATGTATGAATTCTTCTATGTCATCATCACTTTACTACTGGAGACCTATATACTCCATGAATTGCAATATTTTATGGTGATGTATTAATTTTTACAATTACACAATCTACTGCACTGGTGTTATCATCAAACATGTAATAGTCATAGCTGTTATAACAATCTTTAATCCCTATCATAATATTTCCAACTAATTTTTTTGTTAAAGTATCATTTGCAGGGAAAAAAAACATTTTACCCTGACAGAACTGCTTTTTAATCATTGTTCTTTAACCATGTTTCACAAGCAATAACAGCATCAATCTTATATGCACGTAGCACATTTTTGAATAAAAATGGATTACTAATGCTCCTAGTATTAACAACCATTACAAACAAATCAAAGTTTGCTATCTGTGAACTGTTAAATTTCAGACTTAGCAAAAATATTGCCTTTTGTTAGTCAAATATTGCAATTAATTTGCTGCAAAATTATCTTCCCTTTTCTTTGTAAGTGGACTCCATCCTGTCTAAATACACGTGCCCACAATTAGGGTTGGGTGTTCTGCAATCTGACCTTACTGTCCCTCCTATATGTGATTTGTGAAAAATACACCCCAACAACTGTACATACTGTGTTATCTAAGAGGGTGGGTTCCTTATTAACAGCGATGGAGCTCTTGAAGATGAGATAATTTGAACCAACATGAATAAAAACTTCTCCACTTTATCTTAAATTAAGGCATGCAAAAGCACTAGTCACATGTTTTATTTTTGCTCCTGGCAAATATAACACTATTTGATGTTCATTACCCTCACTGCAAATGTAAGAATCAGTTGCTCTAATAATTGAATCTCCAGTTACTAGTATATAATTTCTGATGAGATCTGAAGAATCTTCCCTTTATAATTCAATAATGTCTGCTCATTTGATTGTTACAAAAGAATGATTTTCATCAACAGAAGTTTGATTTACCTCATTGTTTTCACTGCTTACTTAGTTTGCAAACATACAATTCTTATCTAATTGTCCTTGCATTTCCACAGCCATAGCCATGTTGTCCACTTCACTCTTTTGCCTCTTTTTTCTTACTGCAATATTCTATAATCATTTCAAGTTCATTTAGATGTATTCTTTTTAGCCTGCACCTTGCCTATTTCCTCTACTTTCTCTGTTGAAAAAAAAATGTCATTTTCTGTATATTGAGTGTTTTGTGATTGAGCAGTACCCTTTTAATATATTTTGTTTGTGTTATAGGCATTAATCATTTCCTTTTTCTTCCTAATTATTTTTGTAAATGCCTTTCTTTCTTTCTTTCATTTTTTTTTCATTTTCTTCTAACTGCTCTGAATCATCAGATTGCTGAATACTTACATCCTAAGTTCCAAAGTTGTCATCTATATTATCATGTTTAATAAGGGCTGAGTGATCTTTACTGGCAGGGGGCAGTTCTTTTCCAAAATGTGTTCTATTTTCACTTTCCCTAATTTTATTTATCTCATCAGCGCATTCATTAATATATGTGACACTTCTCCAAGCTGCACCGATTGCACAAGTACAATCTTCTTCAGTAAGCCTAGATTTACTAGCAGTAATAGTAGGAAAATCATACGAGTTTTGACATGAGCAACTGAAGTCTCCAGTAATATTACGTGTTACCTTTATCTATTCATCTGTCTATATCTATCTAATTCTCTATCTATATAAAGTAATTAGTACACTAGGCACGATACTTATGCTTCAGTAAATTACTAATGACATACTCATGTCAAAATGCATGCTCTGATAAAAACAAATTAAAGCAAAAAATTCTAAAAGAATAAAAATCAAAATCAATGACCGCAAAATTCAAAGAAATTAAAACAATTAGCCATTTATGTTAAACTGTGTAAGGAAATTATACAAACAATATGGTAATAAATATTACAAACAAATAAAGCTAACCTCATATAAAGGAAAATACTACATAAAGTAATCATTTTGACCTACTCTACCAGATGCATTACACATACCAAAATATGGAATGTCCTTTATATCATGCACAATAGCTTCTAGTCACTATCATTATAGTAGCACTCTGTTGTAGCTGTAAAAAATTGGAGATAAAAAATAAAATGTAAAATAAAATAAATCTCCTACCAAGCAGCTGCACAATCAATCCTGAACCAACACCGGATTGTATCAGAAAAGCTGTTGATTATCCTCTGTACAGTGTGTATGAATACATACCTGACTAAGCCCCTTGGAAGGGCTACAGTTTAACTGTCTGCAATCTATCTCTTTATTACAACAAGCAGCAAAGCTTGGAGTCTGCACCCTTATGGCTATCAGAGGTATCTGTCCAAGCTGTAGGCCTGTAGGGTGAAGGTGTGTGTGGCTGTGTAAGCTAATGGCTTATGTTAATAAGTCCTTAGTTTCAGAATTTTAGGCCATATTCTATTAACAGCCTTAGGATAAATTGGTTCAGTGGAGGTGCATTGTGCTCATCACATGTGTATGTGTTCTGAAGTGAGAAGGTGCACTCAAAGTTTGGTAAACTTGCACCTTTCATGTATCAAATAATTTAAGTCAGACAGGTTTACCCCATAGGATAATATGGTTTCTATCTAACTAGTAGCAGCAATGAATAACAGATGTCCTAACGACACCAATGATCAAAATGTGCAATAACTGCAGTTAGTCTAAATGATACTTTCCTAGTACAGTAACTGTAAAGCAAATAGTTTCAATACAGTATCAGTAGAGCAATCGGAAAAGTAATAAATATACATCAGACAGGTAGTCTGCTACTATCTACTGCTTCTGCAGTAGCTTTAGATGTAGTAACAGTGCAGAAATGCAACAACACGAATGATCAAAATCTGCAATGAGTATCTAAGATAACAAGTTAACTTGGATTCTATTTCCCTGGTATCAGTAATGGACAATACTGCACTTTTATCTAAATATCATCTGATGTCAGCAACAACAAAGCAGCAATAAGGAGTAATAGCTGATATTATTTGTGTCTATCCCCACCCCCCTGCAGTGATATGGCATTATCAGGAAGTTGCAGTCAGTAAGTTAAAAAGGCAGTAGTAAAATCAACCACAGAAGTAAATCTATAGGGGCTAGATTCAGTAAATCCACACAGCTTGTTAGAAACTGTGTACATGATGCACAGCACTGTTTTGTATTCAGTAAGTGGCTCTACATGCCGTGTAGAGCTGCTCAAACACAATAAATGTCATGGCATGCTAATTACAGAATAAGCATCTGAGCTGTAGGCTAATTAACCAAGCCAAGGTGGTGGAGCTATTCAACAGGCTATAAAGCAATCATGTCCACTTAGTGTAGCCTTTTGCCTTGTACTCCAAAACCTATTGGAATACAACTATGGAAACTACACTACAGGGGAAAGAAGATTGAGGGCTGCTGTTACTGCTCTGCATGTGTATGTGCAACATGCCCAAGTCTATGCTGCTGCTGCTGATAGACATTGAGCAAGGAGAAGAAGGGTATTTAGACCCTGTTTAACTTTTCATGGTCTGCATTAGGTCAAAATAGTAGAGCACTACAGGATGGATACAGACACGCTCCAGGAACTCTGCAACCTCATTGTCCTCACCTGAGAGCAAGGGCAAACTGAGGGGAACCAATACCTCTGTAGACCAAGGCATATGTAACACCTATAATATTAGCTACAGGAACAGTTCAGAGACCAACAGGACCATGCTGGGGGGGGGGGTGTCACAGGTATTAGCATCCAGGATCCTACACCAGTTCCCAAATGCTATGCTGCTGTATGCCAGTGACTGCATATATTTCCCCCATACTCCAAGGACAGATCTAGAACTATGCAAGATTTCTACCCTATAGCACACTTTTCTGAAGTCTTGGGTGCCATAGACCACATACACATTGAGAGCAAAGCACAATCCAAAAAAGGGAAGGGTCTATATCAATAGAAAGGGGTTCCATTCTGTTAAATACCAGGTCATGTGTAATCCTAAGGGACTCATCCTGAATGTGTTTGCTGGCAACCCCAGCAGTTACCACAATTCCCACATTTGGAACAACTCACAGCTCTTACAGAGGTTTTCCATTGGCGATATGCCATGAGGCCATTTACTGGGGGATGCAGGGATGCACATGAACCATGACTGATGACACCCATCAGAAATATGTACCTGCCCATGTAGCAAACATTCCACCACCACTGTCAAGGTCACCCCAGCCACACGCAGGGGAAGACTCAAAGAGGGTGTAGATCGATGAAGGTGTGCACAATATGCCCTCACCCTAGCCAAAAGGCAATGGATAGCACACATGCTGACCACCTAAGGGGTGCACCTTTCATCCTATGCATATATGTACAGCAGATTGTAATGACTATATACTGCTAGCATCAGACAGAGTCAGCCCCAAATGACAACAGTTGTAAATGCAGCAATACCAAGATAAGTGTACTTGTAAAAGAAAACAAATGTGTAAGAACATGAACGAATGGCAGATACCTGCATAATTTAAAATGTACCTAAAAATTTGTGAGTTGTCCAGCAATGACATCAATATGTGGCAGGACTGACTTAAGTAATATATATTTACACAGTTAATCAGCTAACATGACTCATCCATCTAAAGTTCCTAGTACAGAAAAATCAGCCCACGCTCTATTTATCCCTGCAGTCTTACAAGTGAAGCAATAAGCATAACTGCCATATCAATGATTTCAAAGTAAGAACTCCAACAAAGATTTCCTTCGCAAAAACAGTATCAGTGGTGAGGTGCGGCCACTCTGGCAATACTGAGTGCGGAAAAGACAACTGACATCTTAATTTCCCTGTAGCACCAAGTGTAAGTGCAATGAATTAATAGCCAGAACACAGATAAGTGAGAGTTCTATTCCACCACAGTCCATTTTTTAGTTATGAAGCCTCACTGTAATTTTTCCAAAAGATGTGATTATAAAGGTAATACTGCATACCAATAGCTATGTATTGCAGGTTGATTGAGTACAGACATACTTTTTTAGGCATCAAATGTATTATGTGTGTAACTGGTTTATCATTGCAGTGATGATTTAGTAATAAAAATACAGTTGCGTATCTTTGACGGATGCAATAGTTTATGACAATAATCTACATCCCTCCGATAACCCAAGCATAACTGTAAAACAAAATGTATTGTGAGGTATGTACCATAAATCACACATCTATTAAAAAGTAATGCAAGTCCGTACATTTCCGGTATATCCTCTGACATTATTCTTGCATCACACTTTAGAATGCATAAACCAGGACCTAGTAATGTCACACACACACACACACACACACACACACACACACACACACACACACACACACACACACACACACACACGCACACACGCACACACACACGCACACACACGCACACACACACACACACACACACACACACACACACACACACACACACACACACACACACACATGCTTAACTCAAGTATAGCAGCAGTCACTCTTTAAATGGTATAGCTGTGACTACCCTAACTGGCAAATACTTATTCTATGGCAATGAGGAATAATCACTTCTTTGCAAATGTATGTGTTCCCTTTTTTACATAGGTTTGAATCCACCATGATACAAATTAATTTTAAGAGTGTGTAAGTCCACATAAAATATGTCATTCATCCCTACAAAGTCATGCCTTAAAAGCCAAGTTATTAAGCATTTCAGAGTGAGCGTAGTACAAAGTGTGACCAGGTATAGCAGCACACATGCTATAAATTAATGCCAAATGTTAAATTGTCATTGCTGTTTCATAAACTCCTTTCCTGTTTGTTTGGCAATGTTTCTCTTAATTAACCATTGTGCAAAAAGTGGTTGGCATGGTTGTGCGTGTTTGTGCACTTACAGTAAAATGTGATATCATGAACTGGCTGGAAAACACTTGTACTGTTGTTGGAGGACCTTTGCAGACATGGCAGGAGATGGGAAGGATGGTGCCAAAGTCAGTGCACAGAGGTTGGGTGTGGAGGAGTCAAAAATAGTTGCTGCAGTCCTTGTAAAGCTCTACAGCTGTAGGCTGCTGCAAGAGGTCTATCCTGGGTCTTAGTATAAGGCTGAGGTTTGGAACAACCTACCCAAGGCAGTTTCTAGTGAGACTAGCATATTACATAGTGGGGAGCAGTGCAGGCACCAATACAGTGACCTGAAACAGTGCAATTATGCAAAACCTGACCAGTGGCTGAATGAGTTTAGAACTGCTAACATGCCACAGTTGTGTAAGTATACAGATAAAGCAACTTTAAATGTTATGGAAAGCTATAGATAGTCAGGACTGGTATGCACAATGCTTTCATGTCTCTTTTTCTCTCCTTTATTTTACAGCTGCAGAGGATAGTTCAGCAAACAGGAAGGTACATGCTGAAAGACTGGAGAGACTCAGAGTGACAAGGGTTATGTTTGCAGTATTTACATTTTTATTCAATAGATTGCTAGCAATTTAATCATGCAGATCTTAACTGTAAAAACAAGCATGCATGCTTTCTTTTGTAGCTCTTGATAATTGTATTAGGCAAGCATAATTCTGGATTGAGAATATTTGGGTTCAATTCCCACAAGTAACCTATACATTTGCATTCAACAAACATCATTTTTAAATTTTAATTGCATCAGTATTGGCTTTAATGCCATGTGGTTAAGATAATAGGTAATGTCTTTTAAAGCATATATAGAAAATCTGCAGATTCCAAGGTATGCTTGTAACACTTCACAATGTTTTTTTGGGACTGGGAAAGCTGTATAGCTAATATAATAATAAAAGTATATTTATTGTAATAAACCATGAACTTGACATATAAATGTTCTAAGCATCTCGTACTTTTGTCTCACACCACCACTTATCTCTTTTTTTTATGGAAACACACCATTATGCTGTCATACCTTTCTGCAAACAATCCAAATGCTTTTCAGCACAGGGAGGTAGGCCAACTGCTGCAGCTCAGTCTGCTAACCTTCCTTCAGCTGGAGCACCAACATCTAGCACCTTATGGGTGCAATCTGGCAGTACTGCCTCTGCACCCCTGCACCCCCTGAACTACTGGGCCCAACCACATCAGGCAGTTGTGCTCCACCTGCTGGTGCATTGGTATGCTCCTTGAGTATTGGTGGATGCAGTGATTATATCACCATCAGCAGCTGCCAGGGATGGTGTGCAATGTCATTGAAACTGGCACTGGTGCCTTCATCAGTCACCTGGAGAAGTTGGTCATTAGAATGAAAAAGAGACTCTCACAACTAGCAGTGTCACAGGGAACTGAGGAAAGGGATATTGATGGTGAGTACTAGATTCTCAGTGTTCTCAGTCTTGATGGGCATGTTCCTCTGATGTCCCTTACCTATCCTCAATCATCTTGACCCCCACCCTTTTGTGTCTATCACCATCCCTGTGTTTGTCTTGTTTATTCTGTTTGTCTGCACCGGCTTCTTCACCTGCCTTACCTACCTGACCCTTACAATCCTATGCCCCTTCCTTAACATTCCTCTCTTCATGAAATCCATTAAAAAAAAAAAAATGGGCACCTGTCCCAGAAAAGACATTTGTCCCATACATAGCTCCGCACTGTGCATATGTGCATTCTTGACACACTTGATTGGTTCAATTGGCTATTCAACATTATTGCTTTGTTGTCACCCAGCTATGTTGTGGTAACAGTCCAGATTCATCCAATGTTCTATACATCTTCACATTATGGTGTTGAAGAAGTGAATATTTATGGTTCTTTAATTATTCTTTCTTACAAATGTTATTGCTTCCCCTTTGTTCTTCCCTCTGCTTGTCACCCCATTTCTCCACTTTCCTATTGACCTCATTTTCAAACCTTTAATCTGGTCAAAAAATAGAATCACACACCACACGCATGACTAGAAATGGGCCAAACAAAAGCCTGCACGTTTTGCCTGTGCATGTGCGCAGAGTTCAGCACTGAGCAGCAATGCTAAGTAGCAGTGAATGTCTCTATACATCCTAAGTCAAAACCTGTTTAGTTTTTGCCAGCAGCTGCTCTAGTACAGATTTCTCTGCACAGTGCTGCTTAAACTCACGGCTCTAGAGGAACCCAGAATTAAAGCTGATAAAGGAACTACTTTAAACAGTTACTGTGACAGTTCTTAGACTGCTAAATGTGAAAAAAATGCAACTTCCTATGTAGACTGTTTACACAAATCCCTTTTCTGAAGATTTTTTTTACCACTAGCATCAAGGGTTCAATTCAAGATGCATCTCACAGCATTTCTTAATGTGACATTATATGTGTATAATATGTTTAATCACCCAAATCTTAACATTTGCCACTCATGGAGATATACTGAATACTGACCAAAAATGAGTATTTGAGGTAACATCCATCCCACAACTATCACATAGCTATCCAACATTGCTCTGCTTGTTTTAAGTGTGTTGTCCTTCTCCTAATCCCTTTAGTGTAATCACTGATAGTCACATTGCAGTCCTGATCACATATAATTAGGTAATGCCATTCTGGCACCATTTGTAAAAACAAAAAAAAAAGGGAAACTCCTCCTGGCTCACATGTGCACAGAGCAGCAGTTGACTGCTGTTAAACACTGTGCCACAGAGAACGTTAGGCAGCAGGTGTATTTTCCACAGTCACTACTGATCAGTGTTGACAACCAGTGAATCAAATTACATCTTACACTTTTTACCTTAAGAGTTGCGTTTGCTCAGCACTTAACGTCATGTAAATGGGGAAGGCAATGGCAGCAGTTATTTGTGTAATAAAACTTTGGCCACAAAACTCCTGCATAGACTACAACATGAACATCATAGTATCTGTCAGCAATTTTTCCCATAACATATCTTGCAAACTACTTCACAAGTTCAAGTTTAATTCATGAAATGCAAATCACGCACGTGCCTAAAACTTTGCCATCATGCTCACAAATCAGTTTCTCAGTGATGCACTATGTAAAGAAATGTTTAGAATAGCTTACTCTGGTTACTTGGCTGTTATTTTCCAGTACATCGGAAGGCATTCACAAACAAAAAAATAGGGCAGTGATGTGTGTGCTTGACTGAACTCATGCTTTCTGATATTCATGTGTGCACTGCAGCATTGCACTTCCAAATGATATATCAGTACTTGGGCCATTGTCACACAGACTGCTGAAGTAAAGGACAATAAATGCATTCCTATAGATATTTTGGGTTTATATGTACACTGGAAATTCGTCATCCATGATCATATCACATTGATATTGTCAATAAATTCTATTAATGTGGACATCACTTCATCTAAACATGAAGACACATGCCTCCACCCTTGCAGTACTACCGTTTCTAAAGTGTGCATGTGTGCATGTGTGTGTGCATGTATGTGTGTCTGTGGATGTCTGTGAGTGTGTTATCTAAACAACATCCTGAAAAACAGGTACATGTATGGGTCAGTTCTGCAAGGTGCATTCATGGCAGATTCTCTCAGATAGGTTACCAGGATGTATTCAATTATTTTTGCAAACTGCAATCACACATTTGTATCCAAAGTCCTGCCTTTGCACACAACTCTTTTAACAGTATATGTTACCTGCAACACTGTGATGATGTCATCCTCTCTAAAGAGCACCGTGACAGTGATGAAATCAGGCATCTGTAATGGAGTGAGTGTGAAGTACCTTGTTCTCCACCTTGTGTATCTGTTTGGCTGGGGATCAAATCACACAACAGTAAACTTGTGTGTCAGTGGTTGTGTGTGTGTGTGTGTGTGTGTGTGTGTGTGTGTGTGTGTGTGTGTGTGTGTGTGTGTGTGTGTGTGTGTGTGTGGAGTCAGAAAAGCTTGACTCCACCTCCTGTGCCTCATGCAAGTATCATTCAGAAAATAGTTTTACACTGCTACGGGACTCCACAGCAATTTCTTCCAGCTGTCAATCCACCATCTTGTCACCATACACTGATGATGTCAAATAATATATTAGGGAAGATAATATATTAGTGAAGAGATGTAAATATAAGGTATTGTCTTAGGAGTGGAATAGAGGGTCTGTTTCTTAGGTTATTCTATAAATGAAAAGTAGGAAAGAAATTATATGAGCACCCAAAGTAAATCTAGACTTATAGAGCAACTGCTTGTTTCTTATTGAAGTTATTATGCTATATTAGGGAGTTGGTGTAATATGCTGAATGTTGTATATATTTATACCAAAACTATCAGCCATCTAGAAATAATATTATGTAATCTCTGTAAACCTGCATTTTTGAATATATTTTATTACGCCTTTGACTTGTTTTGTTTTCAGTCTGAAAGCAATATATTCTTTCTTTCATTATTTATCTATCTCACACATGTAAAGTAAGAAAGAAAATAACGAACAGCATAATAGGTACAGTATTACCTATTTATTGCTAGAGTTTAGAGAGATTTTATCAAAATAATTCAGCTTGGCTGATGTACTGAAATCTATGCATTAGGACAATGAACATACAAAGTCAGAGTGTCACCTGTGGGCCTTGGTGTAGTATGCCATATGTAGTAGAGAGCAACTGTGTATGTATATGTATGAACGCATGTGTCAAATAGTCTTTGCTCCTGGGCTACTTGACCTACCTACCCAGCTAATAATAAATATTACTTGAAGTACAACAACTGCTTTTCAGCATCAGTGTTTCAGATATAACATGGCCAGACAACATATGCATTAACTCTGTCCACGGTGCCTTATAGTATATTTTATTAAAAAAATCATATATGATGGCGCAGTTAATTTTTGAAAGAAATACACAAGAGTCTGTTTGTAGTTCATTTACTGTAAAAGAGCTGGACATGTCTAATTCAAATTTTAGGAATGTAATTGAGGTTAAGGTTTGAGATTAGATATTATTATGTTCCTTCAGATTATGAGAATCAGCCTTGCAAGCAATGCTGAATCCAGTATAAGTGAACAAGACAGCTGCCAAGATCCTGCTGCAGGATGGAGGGAGGTGCTATACATATTATTATGTTCCTTCAGAGTATGAGAATCAGTCTTGCAAGCAAGCCAGCTGCCTAGATCCTGCTGCTGGACGGAGGGAGGTGCTGTAAATCCCACAAAAAAAAAAATAAAAATAAGGAAAGTGTTAACTTTCACCCACATTACTGCTCCTCTCTGTGCAAGATAAGTGCATGATTACACTCTCCGCATGACTAAAACTTGGCTTCTCACCACTTGACTACTATAGCTTCAAGAAGTCTCTTTCTCATTGACTCAAATTTACAGCTTATGAAAGTGAGGCTTCCTTGAGCTTTACAATCAAAGGTTATAGGTGCATTTTTGTGACAGAATTTTGCTGCTATGGTTTCTCTTTGGAGATGGAAAAGTATAAAGTGGAAGTCCCATTTCTTTCTCCTACAGCTTTTGTGGAATCTTTACAAGAACTGGAAGTGAAACTGCCATATTGTTTGTATGCTGTAGGTGGGACATCATTTATTTGCAAGCTAAGATTTCATTTGGGGCAGCTGGAATTGTATTACAGTGGTTTTATTGTGTAAGTGACAATTGCAATGTTACCATTTTATGTGTGGTATGTTGAATTTTACGTGAGTGTGTGTGTGTGTGTGTGTGTGTGTGTGTGTGTGTGTGTGTGTGTGTGTGTGTGTGTGTGTGTGTGTGTTTGTGTTTAACCCAAGTTACCTAAGCCCTGAAGTAGAGATATGAAGATAGTCTGAACAGACCTCCACCAAGTTACTTGAGCCCTTTACCATAATGCCAATCATTAGAGTTTCATAATAACAAAGAGTTACACCTGGTACCTTTGACTATAGAAGGCAGCACATAAAAAAGCTTTGAGCCCTAATCCTCTGCATCATCAGCCAGCACTTCATTACTTCATTTCCTAATAAATCACAGAGGATTGCATTCAATCAACAGTGCCAGTCATCAGAGTTTCCTAGGTCTTATTGTTCAGAAAACGTATGCCCATGCTAGACCTGTCATTCTGATAACATTTTGAGTGAATTAGAGTTAACTGGCACTTAGGGATCTGAACTATTAGCAAACTGCTTCTTGCAATCAAAGGTAGAGGGTTTGAATACTTCAACCTCCAGTTGTCAACTGAGTGACTTTGAGCAGGTCACTCACACAATGCTTCTGAGTCATCTTTGAAAAAGAACATTTCCCCAATGGGTTTCCCTGGTTAAAAAGTCAATAGAAGATAATATTTAACATTTGTCTCTTTTTTGGCATTTCCCCTGAATATTTTTGGCTTTGTCCATAATTCTTGGGCAAAGAAATTAAGATGCATTTTGGTATGCTCCTTGTAGAATGTGTGGCTTTCTGGCAAATTTTTGTCAATTACACCCACTAAATAATGACAGGTATGTGAATTTCAGACTTTGTGAACTTAAGGAAATGCTTGTTTTCCTGATTTTTCTCTTATTTCTGCCTTAATTGGTCGGGAAGGCATGAGGGTCCAATGGGTTGCATTGAATGGTGCTCACAGCAGCGAGTTGAAATATACATCCCAGTCATTATTTATGTATTTGCTCATTTATTTAATCACAAGCAAACATCTGAATGTACACAGCCATACCTGAGGCTGTAGCTGATGGTCACGCGCACGCGCGTGTGTGTGTGTGTGTGTGTGTGTGTGTGTGTGTGTGTGTGTGTGTGTGTGTGTGTGTGTGTGTGTGTGTGTGTGTGTGTGTGTACAAACACTTGGTTTCTGCATCCCAAAGTAGTTATGATGTAAAGAAAGGAAATGATTGTGGTAACTAGGAGAATCATTATATGAACCATTTTCTTTGGGTATGATCCTTTGTTTCCTTGTTTTGTTGACTCTTGACAGTGTGTTTAGTATTTAGCTGTGAATAAGTTGTTCAGCACAACATCTAAGAGTCTAATGTTAAATGTTAACTGTGAATGCATTTTTAATTTAACTTGTATTGTGCAAGCACATTGATGTCAAATGCATAGTGATGTGCTACAATAGGTTTTTTTTTGGTACTTAGTGCAGATGAGTAAAACTAGCTTTTAATGAGCTGTCTCCTTTAATTCAGGGTTTGAGTCCATCACCCTTCATTTGCCTAATGTGCAAGTCTGACCAAGTCACTTTATTAGGTAGTGCTCCTGGGCTGCTCTTGAAAAGAAAGGTGTATGTACAATGGGCTGTCCCAATTGTTAGCAAATGTGTTACACATTTGTCTTTCAAACTCCTGCACCCTTCAGATGGCTTCTAATTAATACTTTACTATATGCTATTTGCCTATGAATCCCAGCATGTCTGTGTAATTTGATGGATTGCCAGATGCACTTTCATAAATGTGCATTTCAAAGGAGGAGAAGTTTACTGTTGCTCACGCTAGGTTTATTTTTCATGTTAGTGTTTTCTTTATGAAATGGCTTTCAGTATTTTTGATGCAAAAATTTTAATAAACGTTTTAAATTAATTCCAAATCTCTTTGATCATTGTAAATGTAAAGAACAAAGCAGTATGCATGCTGACATGTTTTAACAGTGTTTTATGGAAATGGGGGAGAGACAGCCAAGTAGTGGGATATTGGTGCTACTAGGAAACCGACAGTTCATTGTCCTGCCTAGAGCTGCAACTGATCGTGATCAGGATCTGTTTGCAAGCTCTTTTCAAAAGTACATCTTTAAAGGTTAAAAAAAATGATGTTTGGTAGTTTGCAAGGATCAATAGTCACTACAGAAATAAAATGCATAATTTGCAATATGATCACAGTCACCCCTACAGGTCAAGTAACAACAATTAAAGCAGAATACAAGAATAAAAAAGCTCTTACATTTTTAGTATACTATGCTTTGCAATTGTTGGCTTTAGGTGATTTGGTCACATTGACAATGATGATGTGACACTGACCTGAAGTAAAAATTGGTAAAGGGGGACTGCTGAAGATAACTATGTAGACCAATTTTTTTCAAAAGCAAGATTTACATATAGTGTTATGTTTTAAAGCTGAGCATTCAAAATACTTAATGGATTTTGGACAGCACTCTCTCTCTCTTTTCTGAGTAGAAACGATGGGTATATCAGTATTAAAGTGATTTATCACTAATCTTTTCTGTGTGGTTGTTTTAGTTCTGTAATGCCTATCGGTGTAGTTTCTCCATAAACTGTTTAAAAATCTGCAATCATTTTCCCTTTTTTCTGTTATTTTTCATTGAGTGATACCTCCATGCTGTAATTCTGTTTGACAGTCCAGTGTGTGGAAGTGATTCTGAAGTCTGGGGTGTTTTTTCTAACTATATTAGTGATGTCCCTGTTGTTGGTTTAACTTTTGATGTTAGATTTCTAAATCCTTCCACTGATGACCTTTTTCAGACATCAGCAGAAAGATGAGATGATAGCAATCTTGACTTTAATGAGGCTGTCTGGCATCATCCATATTAAGTAAAAGGCATTTGAGAAATCATGAATAGTACATATTTTGCTAGGATATAATGACTTTATTTTTTGATGATTACTAAACGAAATAGATATTTTTCAAACTGGTGATTGCAACAACTTTCATTTTGTGAACACAGTTACTGCTATCACTGTTGGTTCACAGAAGTATAGTGATGATTATGTTAATATTTTGAGTGACAGCAGTATATGTAAAGTGTTTTTTCTTTGGTATATAGTAAAGGAAGCTAGTGAACTGCATGGACCTGTCTGAAAATTAGCTATGAATGTGAAATTAGGAATCAGCACTGTAATAATCCTCATGGAAGCTCTGTCACACATTATTACATATGCACACACACACACACACACACACACACACACACACACACACACACACACACACACACACAAAAAAAAAAAACAGCTGCTCTAGGACAAGGGAAGAGAAAGGGAGAGAAATTTGGTGCATTATTTAAATGTGAACTTTTTTTTTTGAAAAAAGTAGCACAAAATTGTAGACAAGTGTATAGTGTAGTTTACAAGGAAACAAAATGTTATTGCTGAAACTATTCAGAGGGTTATAAAGAAAAAAAAAGTGGAGTGATGAAAGTGATGGGATTACATCACAGAGATACACAGTGATATGCACATAGGAGGAGTTCTGTATGAAATATCCACTGATTTGTGTTACGTTCAGCATGTGTGAGGAAAAACCCAATAAGAGACATTCTACAATATTCTGGACAGCTAAGAGGTATGCATAGCACAACTGAAATAATAGCTTAGACACCTGAAAACAATACAAACAAAACACACTGCTTTTGCCATTTTTAAAAAAAGAACTGCAGTAGACATATGGATACCACCAGTACAACACATGAATATCTTTGTGCAAATCTAACAGTAACTTATTCAAATGTAGTAGCTTATAAAACACCCAGTACAATACTGAATAATTACATAACTGAACTTGAATACATTTATATTGATTTCACCGTTTTACAGTTAAAGTCCAGGAAAAAATAAGAGCATGTCTGTAAAAAAAAGCCTGCCATGCTCCAATATTTTTGGTTGCATTCTAGCACTGTTTACCTAACATGTTATCACTGGGGAGGGATGAGCTTAACAGAAAAATAAGTTTCAGCAGTCCAATGGAAGCTTCGTCTTGACAGTTTCTGCTAGGAAAGTAATAATTTATCCAAAGAAAACACACATCACAGCACATGCAAAATAAAACCAGAACACTTAAGAACATATGCCAAATCACTTTAACATAGAATGTAACATGTTATGCATCTAATAGTGTTAACAAAATAACTTTCACTCAGCAGAGCTATGTCAGGTAACCCAACCTGGTCAACTGGCAACCCAGGGCTGTCAGGCTTTATGGTGGCCACAATCTGGCCAATAGGAGCACGTACACCCCTCCCACTATTAGCATGGGTCCCTAGAGTAGATCAAAATGGGCCTGGTCCACATGCACTTATCACTGGCAAATACCCATGCCCATTTGGCGAAATAAGTCAACATAACTGAATCACCTAGAGTCATATTTTTACACTATCAAATGGCAAGCCCTGCCGCAGTGCACAGTCTGTGATCCATGTTCTCTTATCTCTTACACATATGCAGAAAGTTAGATGCACACCCACATATACTCAGCTGAGCAACACCTTAAATCTAATAGTTCTATTTCCATCCCTGGACTAGCCCCCTATTTCCAAAGACATGCATCTGGAGCATTTCTCCCTGGGCATCTGCTGAAAATGGGCTCTCTCCCATTCAGACTTTCCCAGTAAACAAATGTTAAATAAATAAAATAAAATAAATAAATCCCAGCATAGATTTCACCCAAAACACAGTGCAGACACTTAACTTCTGTCTTCTTAAATACCAGTCACCAATAAAGGAATCACACCCTAGACTCTTTTGTTTTCATTGATCCATCTAAATGTGAGAATCTGTATTGCAGTAGTGAGCTATTTGAATATCTATTGTTATAATAAGTTAAATACACAGCTGTATTATGCTCCTCATTAGCGCACTATTACAGTTATACTTACAGATTGGACAACTGTGAAAGTTCAAGAAGAGAGAATAGATATTGTTGAACCAAAGCCCAGAATGCTTTAAGGCACAGCTCTCATGATACCAGCCCTGGCTCTAGAGACAATATCCAGTTTGTAATGTTTGGTAAAAGCATAAACTGAAAAGCCGAAAGAAGAAGAAGGTGTAAGCATAAACTGAGGAGTGCGTAGCAGCATCCAAACATTATCTAAAGTTCACACCCTTCCAGAAAGTTCCAAATGTGACCACTGTCCTGGTAAAATTAGTCATGACATTCTTTGAAGGATTTTTCCATGTCAGAGTAGCAGAGCTGAGTGGAGAAGGAAAACCATCTAGAAATAGTTTATTTAGAAACTGTATGCCTCTTTTTCTTGCCATCATAAGACTGAAAAAGTTGATTAGACTTTCAAAATTCATTGGTTTTGTCCAAATAATAATTCATCTGTCTGTGTATATACAGGGAATAAAGAACTCTCTCCCCCTTATTTTGTTTATTAGGGGAGAAATCAGGGAGCTGGATAGTTTGATTAAGAGTAAACTCAGAGACTACTGTAGGCATAAAGGAAGGTCAAGTTGTAAGACTCGCCTTGTACTTGTGAAAGATCAAAAATGGTTGAATAAACATAAGAGCCTGTAATTTAGAACACATCCGGGAGAGTTAAAGTTTCCAGCAAGTTAGTCTTCCAGTTTAGAAGTTTCAGAGAATAGCCCCCCCCCCCCCCCCCGGGCTGAGTTAACTTTTCCAAAATAAAACTTAAACACCTAGATGGATCTACAGTCTTTCTTAGTGGGCTAATGTGTAAAACCCCCTACTTCTGGAATAGCTTAACTTGAAAAGAAGAAGATAAGGTGGGGGTCCAACCAGAGTTGCCAGATTTCCAACTGGCCGGGCAAGGACAAAGTGAGGACCAAAAAAAAAGGTCTTTCACGCTAAGTGAGGACCAAAAAAAAAAAAAGTCTTAAGGTCCTTAAACACGGAGCTACTTCTGTTTAATATGGAACATCAAGCAGTTCCGCATTAAACCCAAGTAGCTCCGTGTTTACCAGTTTTTGATTGGCCCATATACCGGTATACGAGCCAATCAAAAAACTCAAAAAATGGAGCTGTGTTTAATGTGGAACTGCCTGATGTTCCACATTAAACACAAGCAGCTCCGTGTTTAGCAATTTTTGATTGGCCCGTATGCCGGTATACGGGCCAATCAAAAAAAAAAAGCAGAGGGCTGTTTCACTGGGATTTAAACCTGCAGTGTGGGACTTGGGATTGGGCAGCTGATCCCAGGACAATCCGGCTCAAATAGGGATGTCTGGCAACCCTGGGTCTGACACCCAGCAAGCTGAAATGGCTTAAAGGTGCACTTTTATTGCAATGCATGCAAAACTAAAACAAATCAAGTCACACAGGTACTGGTGAACAAAGGGTGACCCACCCCCTACGAGATGGGTCCTGTCTTATATTCTTGTACCAAATAATCTCTTCTATTTAGATAAATAAGATTTCTTAGAAACAGGTTTTCTTCTCAATCTCAATATTTGTTGCATATCCTCAAAAAAAAAAGGTGGTAAAAAATATAAAAAAAATTATCACCCCACAGTTGCATTTAGTTTTTAGATATTTAGATGCATCAGAGCTCCCTTGTCCTGTGTGAACAAGTTCACTCTGTGAGGAAGTTTCTGGTAGTTGCTCTTGGCCAGTTCAGTGAGAAGGGAGAACCAGTGTAATGTGGGCCAAAAAGCACCCATAAATAACATCTTAGGAGAGCTTTGGAAATTAAAGGAAAGAGGGAGGCATAATAACACATCCTTAACCATAGGACTGAAAAGGAATTTGTCTTCCAGGCCACTTGACAAGGGTCCTGGTGCCGAACAGTTTCAGTTCTGTTTTTAGACTGGAAACAAATATATCTATTTGAAAAATTCTCCATTAGTGGGCTTTCTGCAGGAAGACTTCCTGATGTAGCATCCAGTCGTGAGACTCTTCTCTTCAAGGAGACTGCTAATGTATTCTACTCTGAAGGAATGTAAGTTGCATGAAGAATGAAGCCGATTAACTATTACATCCCAGGCAACCATATCCAGGCATAAAGCAGTATGATCTTGTGCCTCCCAGTTTGTTTGTGTTATAAGAGATCCTGAAGACCAAAGCTGATTCAGAGATTTTTAGGGCATTTTTTCAGGGCTATCATTTCTTTCAGGTTGATGTGTTTCTGCATATGCTGTTGTTCCAAAATTCTCTTCTCTTTTACCCCATAAGAAAAAGGCTTCCCCAACTGGCAATGTCCAGAGCATCTGTGGCTGCTATCTAAGAGGGTCTGGGAGGAAATAAAGCTATTACTGAGTTGGCAGGTCTTGTCTGGCCCATCAAATAAGTTCTTTCTTCACAAAACTGAAAAATGGAAGTGTTGCTGTTGAACAGATTGGAAAAACTAGTGTTTTTTTTCTCATGTGAAGTCTGTCATGATTAACCATCAGGATGGGAAAGGTCATGTAACATAGGACTTTCAGAAATTGTCCTAACTAGATTAAGGAAGAGCTGGTGATAAGTTTGTCTCTTCTCAGGAAGAAAGACAGTCATCAGGAAAGGATGTAAAAGACATCCAATAAAAACTATCTGTGAGAAGGAAATCAGGGATGACTTTTTCAAGTTCCAGGTGAAATCAAGATTGTGAAAAAGATTTGTTGTGAACTGTAACGCTGTTAGAGTCTTGTGACTAGGCGAGGCTGGTATCAGGCAATCATCCAGATAAGGAAAAATGTGAATACCTTGAAGCCTGGAATAAGTCATCACTGAAACAAGATATTAGGTAAACACTCTTGCAACAGCGGAAAGTCAAAAGGGCAAAGAAGTAAATTAACAGTGCAATCCCAAGTCAAGGACTCTTAAAAATGATGAGGACTTTTTCTGAATAGGAATATGTAAGTAAACTTCTTTTAGGTCTATACTAACCAGAAAAGCTTGAGAGGAAGAGAGTCTGAAGGGTCAAAAGTCTGAATTTTAGAATGAGCAAAAACATGTTTAGATTGTATAGATCTGGAATGTACCACCAGATTCCCTCTTTCTTGGGAACTAGGAAAAGTCTTGAGAAAAATCCTTGTGCCCACTGACTTGAGGGCACTAACTCTAGGACTCCCTGAAGCACTAAGTCTGAAATGATTGGGAATACAAAAGGAAACTGTATTTTAGGGTGAGGAGTTGATGAATGCCTGATAGAATGAGAAGGGCCCCAATGAAAATTTCAGCCCTAGTCAATAATATTTAGAACTCAAGTGTCCGTAGTAAATTAATTGTCTTGAAGGAAGGTAAAGAGAAACATTCCCTGCAGTTTCTGAGCCAAGCTGTGGTGGAGAGTGGAGAGATATTAGGCATGGTAGTTAGAAGATTTTTCTTTAGGAGTTCGATCCCTAGGATCCATTAGACTATCTTTTGGAGTCTCCTTGTCGCTTTCCTTTGAACTGTTCATTTCCAGATTTCTGCTGACCTGAAATGAAAGACTTTTTTTAAACACATTTATTCATATAAAAGTAATCAAACTCTCAACATAACAAACATTATACTTCACATATATTGCTATATATTATATGCCCTATGCAACATTACATAAATTAATCAATTCCTTTCCCACCTTTTTAAACAAAAAAAATCTTTATTAAACCATCATGTAAGAACCCTCATAGACCTCGACTGGAAGGATATCTCTTTTAAAATTTAACTACTGGAGATAAGAAAAGCCACTGAACTCCTTGCATGGGTTTTCCTATTTCTTCCAGCTTTTTGAAAACTTTAGCAGCACTGCTGTCTAATAATAAGTCCCTGCCATGAGAGGCATTTAACAATTGAGCTTTAACATCATGACAAAATGACTGAAATTATATTCAAGTATGAACTTAATTAACAGTACATGTTGCAAGTGTAGCCAAATTTGATTATGTGTTTAGCTACCTGAAATGTGGAACTAAACTTGCATATATCATTAGCTATCAAGACAAAGGGAGATTAGCCAAGGTTTGTACCACATTGTTCAAAACAAATACAAATAATTTGGGCATGTGGGTTTGGCAATTGATAGCTCTAAAGGCTGAGGTGGCTGAGGTATGCAATTTTTTCCCATACCTATCGAGAATTGCACTGTCCTTATCACTAAGTATTGAATTAGAAAAGGGAAAGGCTCTAGTACCTTTGTCAGCATCTGAAGAAATGAAAGCTAGGTCAGCAGAGGAACCTTCATAAAGGGCTTAGGTATGTAAGGAATCCTATAACACCTGTTTGGCTTCTTAGGGGACAGTGACAGAAATTCTGGTAACACAGAAGCAGCAGAGAAGGCATTTTCTAGAGCACCTAGAACTGAAGGAATAGTAACAGGATTAGCAGAGGCCATATTCAACAACTCATAGTACCAGTTCTGGAAGTCAAAAACTTATTTACCCTGTAACTTGAAAAGGTATGTCAGTTTTGCAAAAAAGCTTCCAAAGGAAATTTCCTTATTAGTGAAATTAGGGATAATGTATCATCAGTCTCAAATTCACATCCAAATGGAGAACGAATATGAGGCTTATTAAGCCCTTAATAATCACAATATAAAAATTCCTCCCAGTGCACACCCATTTATTTCTAGGTCTGCCAGACTCTCCGACAGCCCTGGACATCTTCATTCTAAGTCTGGGGCCAGTGTGGTACCCAATGGCATCGTGGGGGGGGGGGGGGTGTCATGTCACTGTCTGCTTCTACTGGGAGATTTTTTCATTTATGACCTACCCCTTGGTATCCTCCTTCTGTATGGTATCAGAGGACTACTCCTATCTATGGACCACACCTCATAGAGAATGCCTAGGTAAATGCCCTCTCTCCCAGAATACCCACCTCTCTGTGCAGCAGCAATCTAATAAAGAACATCAAAATGTCAATCACTGTTTTCCATAGGCAACCACTGCTTGCATGTTTCTAAATATATGCCAGCAGTGGTTGCTTTTTTGTTGATATTTATCTCTCTTTCTTCTTTGTGCAAGCATGGAATGGGCATATATATATTTTAGGGGCTGGCAGGGACATTCTTGTTATATGACACGTGCAGGGTTTTTACCATTCCTCCAAAAATGATTACAGTTTCTATCTTCATTGATTTGTTATTCTGGGCATTAATTTTTTGCATAGTGGTTCATCTCTGTCTTCAAAGTTGATGTTTAATAGTGGATTCACTTCTATTTTTGTTGTATATTTTTAACCTCTTTGGTGTCTAGCATTTTCAGAATGTCCATCCTCAAAATGCTGGCTGCTTTTTGACCACTTTTATGCATTTAATAGCCAGTATCTCCAAAGTGGTTCAATATTCATGAAATTTTCAAGAAATATTACTGGCATAATGTTTGATAAAGAAATATTGGACTGGGTGACTACACGTAAAGAAAAAAACAGCTACATCTTGAATTTGTAAGAAAAAAACAATTATTTTAATGTCATTTTTATGCTATGTTATATACAAAGAATGAAGGATCACGTTTATATAGAAAGACATATGCATTTAGGTCTGAAATCACATTATCATTCTATACTTATGTATATGATAGCTTTTGTTTATTTAACTCTGAAGTGAGTTTAAAGTTAATTATTTTTCAGTGGAATGTTTTCTAAATCGTGCATATTGTCAAATTACAGAGGCCACGCTGGCTTGAATTTCACTCTAATGTCAAAAAACAATATGTCTCTACTGTTCCAAGATAGTCTGTATGAAATTTTCAGGACAGGACCATTGGGCAATCATCCAGTGTCGCTTTTTGTTTTCCACCTTATAATGTCTTTAAGGAAAAATGAACAACATCTCAAATATGGGCATGTCTCTTTAAGCATGTGAGATATGTGCATTTGCTATAACATATAAAAATCACAGAAAATATTACTCTGTCATAGAAAAGAGTATATTTACACCCCTGTATCACCCTACCCCAATTCACCATGCTTAACATTATAGTTTAACAGCATTCTCCTAATCATCCCCAGACTTCTTCCATGTAGGCTGAGTCTGTTGTGGATCCTAAGGATATCGTAGGGAGGGGGAATATAGCTTTCTCACCATCTGACAACTTTTTTCATTTTATGCCCTACACTACTCCCCACAGTCTCTTGGTTACATCCACTGACATATTGACATACAGTCCCACATCCACAGGACTTCAATCAATGCCCCTATTTTAGTCCTCTTAGAACTACACCCCTTTCCTCACGCATCCCCAGTCCTCCATGAATGATCATTGTGGGGAATGCTATTGAGACCATCCTCCCACATCCCTAGTCCCCCATGAATTATTGTTGCTCGTAAAGCTCTTGAGACTATCTTCTCTGGGATGGTATCATCCCTCCCTGCTTCTCTGTCAGTTGCCCAAATAGTTAATCAAATGTGGCTAAGCTGGGCTGTAGTCAGGGCTTTATCTCTCTATTTCTCCAAAGTAGCATTATTTTTGTTTCATAAGACCACACTAGTGATACGAATTACAAAAATACTAAGCATGTCAGCTTGAGAAAATGCAAAATATACATTTTCTTTTGTGAAACAAATGGCAAAAAGCAGAGTATTTAATTGTCTATATGTGACTAGCAACAATGCTTAATGACAGTGGACCATTTTTAAACACCACTGTCTTTCTAGTTGCCTGCCCCTTATGTTAATTTGACTATATATCTCATTTCCTCTCTGCTTTTACTGGCATGTGAGTAAGTGCAAAATTATCATTTTGTGAAATCACTCCCCTTCAACAATTTAAATTTATTGGCCATCCTACTGTATTCCATAGTACCAGAATACAAACGTGACCACCCCATTTCAATCTATCTTGCTGTTTTAAAAATAGTAACTCTCCACTAAAACTTAACTTTTTTGACAGGTAAAACTTAAGTTACCTACTTTCACATCTAACTCCTCTAGTGCACACTGTAGTTTTTAGGATAAACCATTTTTTTCATCTTACCTTTAAGCATCCCTGTGACTAGCACTTGCTCTAAAACCTGCTGGAAAGCACTAGGAAGCCTTAAACTGATACAAGCAACCAACTCTCCTTGTAAATAAGGAGAAATTAATCATAGGCACTAAACAGACTATAATTGCAAAGTACCTTGCTAAGGTAAGGGAAAGCAGCTCTTGTACAAAAAGAGCACCAAACCCGGCATGTCCAAGGGTCAGCTTCCGATGATTTGTCCTGTCCACCTGGTGAATCTGGGCATACAGGAGCAATGCAGCAATTGCATCATGTACACAGACAATCCTCTCCTCCCACCACCCAACACTACAACCTGCGAGAGATGCACTTACATAGCCAAACTGGAAACAAAGCTCTCTCCACCCAGGATTGTGCTAGACAGTCAAGAGGAGAAGGTTAACACCTGCACTACCCCTCAAGAAACATATTGCCCTTCTAAACCCACACCACCAACACCCTCACATAGCAACACTAAACCCTCATATGTGGAGGCCCTTAACAGTAACCTGCCCAAGCAACAAGTATCTCCAAAGCTGAAACGTAAATAAACACCGATAACAACGAAAGTGTCACATAGCTCACAACACCAGTGCGCCACCCAACAACAGCCCCTAAGGCAAGACAACGTACCCAACACTTTAGTCATAAGTGACTCTATAGTCAGGCACACTGATGTCTCACTCACCAGACTGAACAAGGAGAAAATTACAGTCAGCTGCCTGTCAGGTGCCAGGATCCGCCACATAATGCATGCACTCAAGTCACTCCACAAAAAGTACAAATATGACTCTGTCATTGTCCATGTTGGAGTGAATGACTTGAGACATACCTTCCTGGACTACATGAAAAGAGACATGGAAGAGTTCTTGGATCATGTGGCCCAGGCAGGTATGACCCTAGCCCTGAGTAGCATCCTGTCTTTGCCCAGAATGATACTACAGCACAAGGACAAAATGACTGACTACAACAATTGGCTAAGCTTCTGGTGTCATTCAAAGGGGATCCAGTTGTCTGACTGGGACGACATGATCGACAGACCACGATGCTTTGCCAGAGATGGTCTGCATCTGTCGCTGGGATTCAGGTTACTGGCTAAGGCTCTTGCCACCACTATAGTGCCTTTTTTAGGCAAAGTTCAAAGGACAAAACCACAACCATAACAGGTACAAGCATGCAAAATGTGAAAGTAATGCTACTCAATGCTAGAAGTCTAAAGCTCAAAATGCACTCTCTCGAGGCACTCCTAAAAATGGAGAACATCAATATCTGTGCAGTAACTGAGACCTGGTTCAAGGCTCCAGAGAGCATCCCTGCAATACCAGGCTACATCTCTTACCACACTTTTCGGCCGCCAAACTAGGACCGAAACACTAAATGTGGAGGAGTGCCCATATTCACCAAGGATATTCACACCACCAGGCTAGTTGCCCAACACAATGGTCTAAAATTCTCCAGGTGCAACTAACACTAGGTAAGACTGCAATCCAAATTGTAGCTTGCTAAAGATCCCCCACCATGCCCCAAGATTCTCACTACACCTTTCTAAACATACTGGAAAATATTAAGATACAACCAAACACCTTAATACTGGGTGATTTCAACTACCCTGCCATTAACTGGGAAAACTACTCGTGTACCAACATCTTTGCCCAACGGTTCTTAGAATTCATAAATTCCAATGCCCTGGATCAAATAATCCATAGTCCCACCAGGGCTTCCAATATCCTAGACCTGGTCATTACCAACATGGGAAATTGATGCTCCACACCTATGGTTACCCACAGGTTGGTCAGGTCTGACCATAAGCTAATCACCCTTGACATCCACATGCCTCCCCCACCCTCCAGTAAGGAAACCTCCGTAAAAAAACTTCTTCAAAGCCAACTTCATGCTACTCAAGTCAGAAGTGTCAAACTTCATGACACCCATGCAGACAGGAACTGAAAGTTCGACTGCTGAATCCTATACTAAGGCACTGTATGAGCACATCCACTTGTGCATGAATTGTGCTATCCCAAATAGAACCAGGATGCTCTCCTCCAAAAAAAGGAAGCCAATCTAGTGGTCCCCTGCCATAAACAAACTTTACAACAAAAGGAAGAAACTGTTACAGAAAAGAGGAAAATCCCAGGATGCAAAAAACTCCCTTACCAGCCACAGTAAGAAACTGAGATCCCTCATAAAATCCTCCAAAGCTAGTTACGAAAATAAAATTGCCAAAAATTCCATAGACAAGCACAAGGCATTCTAGTTATGTCAAGAATATAAATGGCAATGCTTAGACTTGCTCTGAGCTACAACAGAATGGCATTAAATATACTGATCCCAAGGATATTGCCAATATCCTGGCTGATCGATTCAGTGCCAAGTTCACCACCCTCTCATCCCCTAAAGGGCCCATCTCAATACCAAAAGATTGCCAAATTCTGGTAATAATGGCCACATAGGTAAAAACCACACTCTCCAAAGCTAAGAATACAGCATCCAAGGGACCATATGACATCCCGTGCTGTGTACTACATGAACTACAAAATGAACCTGCACCTCACCTAAGTGTAATGTTTAATCATAGCCTCACCTCAGGCTTCGTGCCCACTGAGTGGCACACAGCTACAGTTATACCACTCTACAAGGAGAGATCCACCTTGGATCCTGGGAACTACCGCCCCATCAGTCTGGCGAGCCTGATCTGCAAGGTCATGGAACATATTATCATGTAACTTATAATCAAAGACATTGACAACCTTCAAACACTGGACTCCACCCAGTTTGGGTTTGTGAAGGGCCGAACTTGTCTCCTGAAACTGATTGACTTCTTTGAATCAGTGTCCAGAGCTCTGGATGAAGGTAAGGCAGTCCACACAGCCTATCTGGACCTCACCAAGGCCTTTGACACCATCCTCCACTCTGGAGTCATAGATTAACTTATTAAGCTGGGCATTAATCCCTACGTCACACGATGGGTTACCAACTGGCTTACTGAGCCCACACTGCAAAAGTAGCCGACACCAAATCCAGCTCCAGACAAGTGACAAGTGGAGTACCTCAGAGTTCAGTCCTGGGACCACTCTTGTTTGGCATCTACTTCTCTGAAGTACAGGCCAACACTAAGGGACTCTGGCTAACAAAGTTCGCAGATGACTACAAACTGGGAGCCATTACTGAATCCCCAAATGATGTGGATATTCTACAAAAGGGCCTTACAGAAACAGATGCTTGGTGCCAAAGCCATGGGCTCAAGCTCAATGCCAAAAAATGTATAGTTATCCCTTTTGGGAAAAAAACATGTTCCCGTGAATTACCACATAGGTGGCAGTACACTAAACACCAAAAGTGTGATAAGAGACTTAGGGACACAGGTGAACAGTGGTCTCACCTTCGATAACCACATCGCCACAGCAGTTAGGAAATCCTTCTATGTGGTACACCTCATCACTAAGGGCTTTTCATCCAGAAAAAAGGAGATCATTGTCCCACTGTACTCATCCCTCATTAGACCCATTATAGAATACAACACTCTGTTTGGTATGTACCTCTCAAGACATCGCCAACAACTGGAAAGGCTGCAGAAATACCTCACTAAAAGACTCACAGGCCTAAATCAGATACCCTATGCTGACCATCTAAAAAAACTCTAGCTATACCCTGTCGCATATCGTCTACTCAGAGGCAATCTCTCCTTAACATACAAGGCCATGTCAAACCCAGAGTTGTTGGACATGCTACACTTAAAGAAATCCCAATCCTTCAGAGCCACATGCTCCAGGGATCTAAACCTTGTCATCACAATGAGCAAAACATGCTGGAGGAATAGGTTTCTGACCCAGAGACTACCCAGACTCTGGAATAGACTGCCTATACATGTCAAAGCAGAGTGCCTCTTTGGCCTTCTTCAAAAGGAACCTTGATGACTGGATGGGATTTAGGAAATTCACCCCGGGGATCATGTCAGTCACCTTGCTAGACAGGGGTCCATGGAAGTCAATATTATGGGAAGAAATAGCCAGGGAATTGTTATGGCTAGGCTTGTATAGGCCCTAGGGCCAATAGCCTAATACCAACCTATGTACCTATGAACCTATGTAACTTAAAAAGTAGTACAGCAAATTTCCCAGAATAATATAGATTGACCCTCAGCTACAAAATATACTTAGCTAGGGATGCCATCTGTAATGACAAATACATAACTTTATCTTCTTGTATTGCAGTTTGCTGCACATCTGTGCATACACTTGAGGGGGTGTCTGTATTCAAGATAAATAAATAGAACTTTTGCTACTTTTGCACTGCCACTCAATAAAGAAGTATTCAAGACTGCTATTGTACTCAGCTTGGTGAACAAATGTTTGCTGTACCACCTCAAGATGAAAACCAAATATAACGCAAAATGTCAAATTCAGCAGTAGAGGCATATGGATTAAAGCCACTAGTTTCAAATGCTATGTCTCTCTTCTCCATTGAGATTCTATTACAAAATTATCAGGTAAAAACAACATGGTGTTCTGCTATAAAACATATCCAAAAGTGCTATTCTAGCTATCTTCAGAACATCTCCATATCATACCCTTCAATCTGACTCCACAGCTTTAACTGCTTGAATATTTGGCATTGCAGCTTCCATGTATTACAACTGAAACAATATATATTTTTCAGGTAAATATAGAGGGCTTTTACTCATTTGCACTGAAAACTCAACAAAAAAATTATGGGTCTATGTTACTTTATCGAACGATGAAAAGAGCGAACGGTCTTTCATCGAACTGTAAAAGTCGACAGTAGTAAATAGTGAAGACACAGAACATCGATTTTTTTCACAGGGAAAAAAAAATCGGTGGGCCATCATTGGGACTTTGCCATTTCCTCCACTATGATGCAATCTTGGAGTTGGTATATTTAAGTAGGGGTGTGTGTCGGGGGCACAGCCCCACACATTGGGGGGTGTGGGGGCAAAGCCACCCACTTTATTTTGTATTTGAATTTTTTTTTTGCGCATTTTTTTTGGAAACAATCGCTGTTCCGTGTTTTCGCAGTTTAGTGGTGTCGACCTTTCAAGTTCGATGAAAGAGCGTTCGCTCTTTTCACCGTTTGATAATGTAACATAGACCCAAAAATTATTATGGGTCATTATTGTACTGAATGTACTGATTCAGCACATCACCAAAAATTAAAAACAAATATAATGCAAAATATCATATTATGGCAGTAAAGGCAAATGATCCAAAGCCAATAAGGCCTGTCTTTCAAAGACTATCCCCAGGATTCACAAATCCTCCATGTAAGACTAAAGTAGTCTTACATGGAAACACCAGTGTAAGAGTAAGACGGCAGCACGCCATGCATATTAATGAGGGCGCGCTGCCTCAACTCTAAGGCTAACACGGAACATGCACGAGTGTAGGGGACGTGTCGGACTGCTGAGCAGTCCAAAAACCCACGCCCCTGCAAGTCTCACAATAGGGAAATGTCAACTGACATGAGCGAGTCCGCTCAAATGTGTACATACCCAACACTACACTCCCCCACATTCTAAACCCCTGTACAATTATAAAATGTAAAACTTTCATCTTTTTTTTTTATTATACCTGATATAGCTGCCCGTATTTGCGGTGTTTGGGTGGGTTTGCCCATTGCTTAGCTACAGTTAGCAGTTTAGACATCAAAGAGGATCATAAGAAACATATGCAAATTAAGCAAAATAGCGATAGCGTAGTGGTAGAACCTTTGCACTAAGAGGAGGCATTCCTACTTCGAGTCCCACCACTCCCCTTTTTATTTTCTGTTGGAAATCTGTATATGAAAAGAATTCCTGACATTTACTAATGATATTTTAGTAAAAAGCATTGAAATTGTCTATGTAGTAGTGAACGAATTTTACATATATATAAGAAAGTGAAATGGTCTTGCATACTGATGAATGCATAAGTAATGTATCTTAAGCAATGTGAAGCACTGTTAAGCAAAATTTACCAGTATTAAGCACACGTGCTCATAGCTTAGCACTGCTTTAACTAGTGCAATAGCATTGCGTGGAGCTCCGTGTCACACCAACTAGCGCAAACAAAACATGTTTGCGTGTAGCTGCGCACCTCGCTAACCAGCGCAACGTTGGGCAAAGTAGAGCAACGTAGAGCAATGTCGGGCAATGTAGAGCAAAGTAGTGCAATGTTGGGCAATGTAGAGCAACGTAAAGCAATGTCAGGCAAAGCTGAGCAAAGTCGGTAAAACACAGCCACATCTCCTAATCGGTCTGGCCGGTAGTAAAATAAAAAGCAATGATAGGCCTCGAACCCAGGATACTGTGCACCATAATCACAGTACTGAACCCCTAAGCCATGACAGCTTTTCATAAGCATGGACTTTCAACACACACATACATATCAATGGAAGTTTACCCATTGCTAAGCAGGTGTGCCTTCAGCTGAGTTTTTTTCAAAACCAGCCAATCACAAATAAGTGTGGGAAATGATGCATATTTAAGCTCCATAGGTGGGAATACTTGCCATAACTGGTTGTAGCTCCCATCTGCAGGCAGCAATGGATGGTGCTGGAGAGGGCTCTCATTTTCGAGCGCAACGTTGGGGCATCGAGGAGTCAAAAGTAATGGTTTAGCTCCTTGTCCACAATCATGAGGTTAGACTCCTGCAGGGCCAGTACCAGGGCACCTATTACAAAGCGGAAGCGTGGGACGGTCTAGCTCATGAACTCACCAGTGCCACAGGCGTCCCTCGGTCTGGTGAGCAGGTCAGATACCACCACACAGACCTGAAAAGACGCAAGGTGGATCAACTGGACCAGTGGATCCAGGAGGTCCGTGGGATGGCAAATGTCCCACTACTGAGTAAGTATACATGGAATTAAGTATGTAAGAATTGCTATTCTAGTGTATACTATGGATAGGTATGTCTCAATATAACTTCAATTACTTCACAGATGCAGGTGTGCGTGCTGCGATTCAGCAAGCCTATGCAGATAGGCTGCTAAGGCTGTGCCACCAGGCAGGTTAATAAGTATTCTGCATGTACTGTTATGTAAAATAAATGAGAGAGTCTGAAAAAAGTGTTTAAACACAATAAATAAAGGTATAATAATTCTCTAATAATTATTTTGCATGTACTGTCATATAAAATAAATGAGAGAGCCTATAGAAAAGTGTTTTAAGTCTTTAATAAAGGTATAATTCCTGGAGTGTGTCTGTGTCATTTTCTTTGATATGTTGTTGTCCCCTTGCATTATAGAAATAGTACTGTTGTATTAAGCGCTGTTAACACACAGTTGGGTAGGCTCATATAAAGTGGATGAAGGGAGTGCCAATAGCTTTTAAGCATGTTCGCAGCAGTTAGCCCATGTATATAAAGATCTAGCAAAACCCATTTCACGATCTAAGGACAATTGTGCAGTGTAATAATACATGTAGGGGACATATAACTGCAGCAGCATATAGCAGCCTATCTGCATATTCAAAGTCCTCAACTGTTGGTTCATGCCCAGCATATACAGGTTAATCTGGCACATGAGTAGCTTGGTATTGTGTTCCCCAGAAATGTCATTGTGCTGGCAGAAATGTAGGGATCTGTTAACATATAACTGATAATTTCACCTAAACATATGTAGATAAGTATATAAAAGTAGAGCTGTCAGTGTACCATCTCAGCAGTAGTGTGTCTGAGCAAATCACAAAATATGTAGCAGTAACATCTGCATCCTCGACAGTTTGTATGTCAGATAGAGCCCATATATATAAAGATCTAGCAAAACCCATTTCACGATCTAAGGACAATTGTGTAGTGTAATAATACATGTAGGGGACATATAACTGCAGTCAATAGGAATATAGTGTAAACTAGAAGGATATATAAGTTGTTAATGGAGCTATCATTTTCCACCCTACTGTATGTGCATAAAAAAAAATGCAATTCCACACCTCAATGGGTATGTCTAATCTCAAAACATTTGTTGGGACATATGCCCTATTGGTTTATAAATATCTGCATTTATTTTGATGGATGTGCCCTGTTCAAATACCACAATATTGGTGGCCTGTTGCCATGAAATTAAACCTGCATGCTGTTGTAATGTCCACTGTTGTCCCATATATGTATGTGTCATGCTTGCTGTTCAACTGTTGGAACTCTAGTGTGTTGGGTTAATGGGAATACTTCTGCATGCTGTTATAATTAATTGGGAATGCTGTTGACTGTTACTAACCCATATTTTCATTTAATCCTCCTAAACATAGAATGTATGGGAAGGCCAGTCCCAGCGGACCCACCTGTACCACCTCAGTTGGCGATGGCACCTGGCAACAGCAGGTCTGGTGCCCAGCCTGGGACCTCCTCCTCCATTGGCCCTGTGCCACTTTCAGGTGGAAGTGCTGCAGGGGATGGGGCTCGTCCTCCCTCGTGCAAGCGTGGACGGAAGAGGGCCACCTATCACCTTCCAAACAGTCCTGGCTGTGGTGCGAAGGGAGATCGAGCGTTCTGTATCTGATCCTCTACGCCAGCTTGAGGCACAAGTGGTGCAACTCATGGGTGAGCCTGCCCCTCCTACACAGCCCCCAGCACAGCCACCCTCTGGGCTGTGAAGGTGCAGTGGTGACTGCCCATGGGTGGGGATCTCAGTTCCACTGTTGCCATCTGTGGGCTCATGGGCTTGCGATTTCCAAACATCCTTCCCCGTCAATGGTGTTCACCCACCACATGTGTCATATTCCGCCCCTGTATGATCTTGTTTGTCTTGTCTGTTAACCTCCCCAACCTACCTCCCCAAATATACCTACTTCCCTTACCCCACATTCCACTCTCATCTGAAAAAAAAAGAAAAAAAGGGCAATCTGCTCCCAAAAAATAAAGTTACGCCCCATACATAGCTGCCCATTTTGCATACATGTCTGCTGGACACATAAACTGATATTTAATTGGCAGTACAACATACTTAGTTGTCCTCACCCCTCTCACAGGGGTTGAAGTTTTCATATTTCCCTCCAAATTTACTGCATATGCACAGCTGTTGCTGTTAAAGAAATGGGAAGCTATGGGCCTTCCCTACACCCATCCTGCACATCCCGTGCTGTTTTCCCTACTGTCTTCCCCTCTTTGCGCCCCGTTTTCACCACTTTCCTATCTCCCCATTTTCTTTTCTTTCAAAGAAATGAGCGCGGGGTTAGTGGGAGTAAGCACTTTTAAGCAGTAGTTAGTGGGTTTGCGCGAGTGTGCACCTGTGTGCGCTTACCTAAGCATCACGCAAACCCGTGCAAACCCACGCAAACTCACTTACAACTGCTTAAAAGTGCCTTAGTCACTCTGCTCTGCTCAGAAGCAAAATATAACACCTCTGTCAGCCTCGAAACCCAGACCTTGCACACATTAGACTGCATGAAATATTTATTTATTTATTTTTATTCTACATTTGTTAACCGGGAGAGTCCGACTGAATACATGTCCATTTTCAGTGGAGGCCCGGGGAGAAAAGCTCCAGGTACATAACAGACATATGAACATTGTTAATGCAAAAAAGGGAGATAGTTGATTTCTAAATACAATATAAAGATACATCACATCTTGGGAAAAAAAATAACAGCAGCATATAAAAAAAAACATAGGCCAGTTACAAAGGCGAGGCGCCTTGTTAAAAAGCGGTTAAGGATAGTGAGGTAAGAGAAGGGTAAATGATAGTGGTTAATCAGGTTTGGAACAGGGACATTGCCAGAGAGTATTGAGATGGGGTTTAAGCTTTTTTTTGAATTGTAGGAGTGAAGGTTCTGAGGTGAGCATGGTCGGTAGGGAGTTCCACATTTTACCTACAAAGTTTGAGAATAGAGAATCCCCAGCAGAATTATTGGCTTTGGTAGTTTGAGCTAAGATCTTATTGGAGAAGCGTAAAGATTGCAGGTTAATATAGGGGTGAATGATGTTTTTCAGAGCTGGTGTTTTTTCTGGGTGATACAGTATCTGGTGAGCCATTTTGAGTTGGTTGAAATGGAGTTGGCTGGAAAACTCTAACCACCCTAGTTGCTTCAAGTTAGTGCAGTGGTGCGTTCTAAAGGTGGAATTTGTGGCAAATCTAGCTATGTGATTGTAACAAGAAGCAAGTTTGTTAAGGGTTGTCTTGTTTAGGTTCGTAAAAAGGGGGGAGGCATAGAAAAGAGTTGATAGTAGGTGTGTGCTGGCAATTGTAATTTTAGCGTGAGGAGTGAGAAAGTGTTTTACTTTATAGAGAGAGCCAAGCTTTTTATTGACGGTTTTGATGGTTAGATTGAAATGGGTGTCAAATTTAAGGGAGTTATCAATAGTAACACCTAATAGCTTTGTGTGAGCTTCTGGTGATATAGTGATTCCACTGGAGGATGTAATAGAGAAGGTGGGGGGAAGAGTCTTGTTAGTGGGTGAGAAAGTAAGTAGTTTTGTTTTGTTGGGGTTGAGAACTAGTTGACGACTTGAGAACCATTTCTCTATTAGGTTGAAGGTATCTTGGGTTGAAGCAGTGAGGTCTGCCAGGTTGGAGGCAGTGCTGATGATAGTCGAATCATCTGCATATTGAATGCATATAGCATGGGGGGTGATTGTGGGCAGGTCATTAACAAAGATGGTGAAGAGAAGAGGGCCAAGAATAGATCCTTGGGGAACTCCAAGTGTAACAGGTAGGCATGTGGATAATTTGTCCTGCCATAGAACAGCCTGTTGCCTATTGGACAGGTAGGATTGGAACCATTTCAGTGTGGAATTGCTGAGTGATAGTTTTTTTAATGTATGAAGGAGTTGAATGTGGTTCACCATATCAAAGGCCTTGGAGAGGTCTAAGAAAAGAGCAGATGATAGTTTATTATTGCTTCTGAAGTTATTGATGGTATTAGAAAAGGATAGTAGGGCTGATGTGGTACTGTGATTTGGCCTGACGCCATGTTGGGAGTTGGCTAGAATTTTATTTTTGGTGAGGTGTTCCATCAGTTGTTTGTGGACACACTTTTCCATAATTTTGGCCAGGGGTGAGAGTATAGCTATAGGTCTGTAGTTGGTTAGCTCTAGTGAGCTACCACCTTTATGGAGAGGAATAATGTGGGACATTTTCCATATGGAGGGGGTGAAGGCTTCTGACAAGGTACGGTTTATGATTATGGAGACGGGATAGGAAATTGCCTCAGCTGATTTTTGCAGAAACTCAGCTGGGAGAAGGTCAGCTGCTAGCTTAGTAGGTTTTAGTTTTTTAAGAAGAGATGTTATAGAGGATATGGGTACTGGATCGGAGGTAAATAGATGATCTCATGTAGTTGTAGTATTCTGCTGGCATGGGTAGTGGAGTGGGCTGGTTGTTTGTTTGAATTGTGTGGCCAGGGATTGTATAGTTTCTGTGAAGAAACTATTGAATGTGTTAGCAATGTTTACAGGGCACTGTTGTTTGCAAGATGTTGGAGTGGGGGTGGTTGCCTGGCCTGGGTGCAGGAGCTTGTTTAAGCCTGCCCAGAATTTTTGTGGATTATTAAGGTGTTTGTGTTGGAGGTGGAGGAAGAAGTTTTTTTTATCATTTAAGATCATTCTTTTAGTTTCATTTCTAAGTTGCCGGAAGGTTTGGTGGGAGTGTGGGTCTTTAGAGGTATGCCATGTGACACACATCTTGTTTCTAGATAGGATTTTGGATTTTGTTTCCTTAGAGAGCCATGGTGCGGTTTTGGTTTTAGTTCTAATGGACCACTAAGCCATGGTAAACATACAACAAATTGGTGCTGAAATAAATATAGCATGCATCAGAATGAGTGAATGTAAAGGACAAATAGGAATGCCATAACACAAATCCTGTTCTGTGGATCTTTACCAGCAGTTCTTGTGGAATTGCATTACATGACTGTGAAAAGAGAACCAGCCATTCTAGCAGGAAATAATGTTACAGCAGCACTTAACAACCCCCACACAGTATCATAGCAGGACAAACAGTAGCATATCTGATTAGGGAAGAGGCCATATTTCCCAACTGTGACTAATTATCAGGCATGTCCCTGATATTGAGACAGGTTTTAGCTGTGTCCCTCTGAAACCCTCTGAAAGGTACTGACATTAGGCAGAAAGGTGGGGAATTACACTTAATGAATAATGACAATAAGTAATAGTCAGACACTGCTTGTACTTCAGGAAATGTGTATTAATCCATATGCTCTAGTTCTCTCAAAGTCTCAACTTAATGTCTCTAATATTATAAAGGTGTACCTCACTTCTAACTACTTTTCCTGAGTCTGTTCAAATATGTACCTGAGTGTTTGAGAGGCCTGACAGAGGCAGAAACACACAGGCATATCAGCTTTTCTGCTGTTGCACACTGTGCAAATAGCTTTGGAAGTAGCTCCACAAGCATACCCTTATGTAGGAGTACAACACTGAAAAACCAAGGGATGTAGCCATGTACTGTTAGCAACCAGCTGTGACAATGCCATTGTTCCAGTGCTGAAATGACTGGTGTGCTGCACAGACAAAGAATAACAGGCTAACCTCTGGCTACCATCTGGATAGGTCCACAGATGGGAGCTACGCAGACAGATGACTTGCCTTGGTAAACTAACAGGTACACAGCAACACTTTAAGTCCAGCTAGATAAAGTTCACACATTAATACATAATGCTCTCTGTCCTTCTGCACCCCTACCCAAATGTACAATATACATGTGTGTTCAGGGTTCACCAAGGATGTAGGAAGGCATACTCAGTACTGCAATTTGTCCAGTTTCCTTGAGCAGCCTGTGCTAATGTCAACACTAAAAAAGCACAAAGTATTCAAAAGTGAGTAAATTAATATTCACAGTATAGAGGTTCACAAATAGTTCATGTGCCAAATGAATACATCTCAATAACTACTATTGTATGGTAGTTAATAGTATAAATAGAACAGAAACTACATACTCCCATGTACCTTGTGTTAGCATTTGTAGGGGTGAGTACAATTCTACACTGCCAACTGTGTAGTGGAAGTGGCAACATTCAGGTCTGAGTACAACATTTAAATCACTGGCTACACCCCTAGCTTCAGATACAAGAACTATACCAACCTTCTGACTTACACAACTGTGTCCACAGCAAACAAGCACAGGCCCCACTTTGGAAAGCTGAAAGGGCTACGCCTACCTGACATAGCAATTTGTAGCATTGGGTTACTATGACAGTGAGTACTGCAATTACCACACAGCAGGCTGCATGCAATTACCAAATGGTGGTCACCAATTGGTGCAGAGGCCATCACATGCACATGTGCAGATACCTATAAAAGCAGGCTGTACTTGCTGTCCACACATGCAATCATCCCATTGCAGATGCTGAGAGAGAGAGAGAGAGAGACAGAGACAGAGACACAGAGAGAGAGAGAGAGTGAGAGAGAGAGAGAGACGCACACCACCACCCCCACCAGGAGAAAAGAAAAAAAAAGCCAAAGACACACCAAACATAAAACTGCAAATGCATACAAATGAAAGGTATGTAACAGATATGTATTTACTGGCATGTAGTAGATGTATTTGAAGACTACTCTACATACTTTGAAACATCAATATATGGCAGCAGTGCATATCTATGCACAGATACCCTGCATAACTACTGCCATGGACAAATCAGTGTGTAGCTGTGTGCAGTGGGACATAACTGTGATATATGTAGCTCAGCATTAAATGTCAAACATCTGAACCATGTTATCTGTGGTCTGTACAGTAGTGTGGACAATGGCTGTTTGGGGGAGTAATGCATACAGCTATAGAACCATGGATGTGACAGAGTAGCACAAGCATGATAGTCATATCAACTTGTAGCTTAGCGTTGGCAACTGCTGTACCAGGCTAGTATGCTAATCTAGCATTTACAGCTATGTATACACCCTCTAATATTACTGTGTGCTCACACGTGACACCTGTTAATGTTGCAGCAAGGCCCAACAGGTCAGCCGTGAGGTCCAGGGACTTACAACTGTGTGGACCTTGTGTGTGTATGGCACAGACATACGGAGAGATATATCTGTGTTCCATATATTAGCATCTGTACATGTGCATAGAGCAAGGGATATACTGCAACTGTTTCTGAAGGGATGTCATATATATATGTTGGAGAAGGTTTTTATGTGCATATATGTATGTAGGTAGTAGTGTGTGGCAAACAAGACAGCATACAGTGCTGGTATATGACATGTGGTGGTTAAACACTGTGTGTGTGTTTGTTAGGTTTGCAGTGTTGCAGCCGGTGAGGCCTGCTATAGCCACATGGGCTGAGAACACCTTCAATGCATTTGGCACAAGACTGTGCAATATCATTATATAACTGTAAACCTCACATACTTCGCATAATTGATATTCCCACCATGAAAGGTGTACTGTATATGTGCCAGTATGTATATCTATATGTACACCAATGGATGTTTATATGTATGTGTGTGTATATATATATATATATATATATATATATATATATATATATATATATATATATATATATATATATATAAAGAGAGAGAGAGAGAGAGAGAGTCATATTTACTGTGGCAGATGTCTGGAGACAAAGCCATGGCCTCAAGCTCAATGTCGGAAAATCATTGGCATCCCTTTTGCAAAAAACTTTGTACCCATGAACTACCACATAGGTGGTAGTTGACTTAACACAGAAAGTGTGATAAGAGACCATGGGACACAGGTGGATAGTAGGCTCCCCCTTGATAATCACAGTGCTACACTAGTCATGTAATCTGTCTACATGGCACACCTCATCACAAAAGCTGTGTCATCCAGGGAAAAAGAGGTCAGTGTTCCCCTCTACTCATCACTCACAAAACCCATTATAGAGTACACTGCCCCTTCTGGTATGTACCTCTCAAGACATCTACAGCAACTGGAAAGGCCACAGACATACCTCACAAAGAGTAATACTGTCCTCAAACAGATGCCCTATGCAGACCATCTCACAAAACCACAGCTAGACTGTGTCGCATACCGGCAACCCAGAGGTGACCTCTGCCTAATATACAAAGCTATGTCAAACCCAGAGCTGTTGGACATGCTCCACGTAAACAGATCACAATCCCTACGAGCTATATGCTCTAGGGACCTAAACCTTGTCCCCTCAATAAACAGAACATGCTGGAGGGATAGATTCCTATCTCAGAGGCATCCCATACTCTGGTACAAACTACCTATCAATAGCAAACAAAGCTCCTCAGTAGCACTCATCATGAATAGTCTTGATGATTGGATGGGAGATAGGGAATACACCCCGTGAATCACCTCTGTGGCTCTGCTTGACAGGGACACATGAAATTAAATTAATTGGGTGTCAAAGGCCAGGGTACCATCTGGCTAGGCTTCTGTATTCCCTAGGGCCAATAGCCTATTACCTACCTATGAACCAATACACACCCACATGTACTTGTTGCAATAATTGCTATGTGAGGTTGACTGAGTGTGATGGTGAATGTGTTGGTGAATGTGTCACACTTGTGTATATGTGGGATAGCGTAGTGGGAAACTGTTTCTGTCATGGTATTATGTGTCCTAGCTCTGATCCCAGCAAAAGATGTGTATGCTATTGCTAGCCAGAAAAAGCAGTATGGCATATGGTCTGATGTAGTCCCTTTGTGTTAACTGGGGTGTGCCATTGGAGGATAAAGAAGTACATGTATGCTCATTGATTGGTACTGCTGGTAAATCAAACCCCTGTATGAACTGTAGTATTACCTGAAGCTGTAGGCCTAAACAGCACAGTATGGTGTATGTCCACATTGCTTGGAAACACTGTTTTGTGTGTTTCCTGTAGTCCTCACAGATCACACACCTCAGGCATAAGGGTTTGTAAGTACTGACACACAGTACTGTATGGTACACACGTAAAGCTCATCTGGGTTGCCATACCTCTGTGTCCTGTATGTATGTCTGATGTGCGCGTGGGTATGCCTGTAACATGCCCTCGGTCATATGTGTGTTACAGTATTTAAGTGCATAACTAGCAACATGTATAGTCTAGTACAGCAGTATGCCACCTATATTCACGAATGTACACATATTGTAGGCAGGGGTTTTCCATACTGGTAATACTGTAACTGGACTGTACAATCATTGCAATGGATTGCATATTTCGTTATGCATTAGCTTGATATATACATCCTGTGGCTAGGTGGTGCATTGTGTCGCATACAGTGTGCCATGTACTGCTGCATAGTCTTACATAGTGGTTTCTCTTTGTTGCTGTGCAGAAAATGTTTTAATATAGAGAGCGTGTCAGGCACTGTCAGGCAGTTGTGGGTTGAGCACTGATATGTGGTATTGAAAGTGTGTATCCTCTGACAGACAATAGTTTGCTATTTATGGCAGTTCACTGATATCTGTACTGCAGAATGTTAAGTGTGCCACATGACTTGCTCACACATATTGTTTCATTGTCTTTCAGGGTCATGGCCCACCATCGCAATCCTACCTATAGTCATGCAGAGGATGAGGTATTAACCACCTGTCTCATCCAACACTACACCCTGCTATTTTCAAGAACCAGCCAGGACCAGCATGAGCGGACTGCACTGTGGCAAGATGTTGTCCGTAGGATAAATGACATAGGCATGCATAACTGGACATATGAGCAGGTACGACATCACTGCAGTGATTTACTTAGACATGTCCAGCAGCATGCGTCTGATGTCCGTAGGCAACAGCTTGCCACAGATGGTGGGGTTGCCACCCATCCCCCCCTCACCAGAGTGGAGGAGTTGCTCCTGATCCTGGGTGCTCCCGGCCAACAACAGCAACAGGACACATGTATCATCATGGAGGCCGGAGCCCCCCAGCAAGTTCACATGGAGTGTGCAGGTAAGATGGCATATCTGTAGACTACTGTTACCTCTATTGTTAGATCATGCATATGTGAGATGTGTACTGTGCAGTTAGAAGATGTGGAGCCTGGTGTTGTTCAATACTGATAATTTGGAACATGATGTGTAGGCCTGTGACTGTCAACCATTGTGCTACTGTAAGATTGCAAACCCACAGTAGCAATGCCACAGTTGTTGCCAATGACAAACTCTTTCATATCCTTGTAGGTCCCTCTGGTGTGACAGCAAGGCAGCAGACCTATGCTGGTGAGTGTGTTCTACATTTAATATTGCAAATAAAATGTGCATGTCATAGGTGAGGTGTAGGCCATGTACACATGTAACACACCTACGCATAAAGCATGCTGTGCATGTTTGCTGTGAGACTATGCACACCTCAGTAATGTGAGTGGCTGCCTCAAACACATGCAATACACAGAGCATCCCGAACAATTGTGGCTACACTATAGTGGACATTGGATAGGCAGTCGATACACATGCACATGACATACACAACTCCGTTATACGCAGTACATGTTAATATGCTACACATGGCATATTCAGACACACGCTGTAAGGTCACACTCCAGTATCCCAAATCTCATCCACACAGCAAACATAATATACCTGAGGGGTTGAGGCCTATCATGGGGCAGTGCGACACTCCTCAACACACAACACATTCATGTTAGGCAATGCTCCCTATTGGGCACCTTACAAACCCATGTAATAACTGGCTGTGAAATGGTGAATGTAGCCATGGTACTACAGTTCAGGTACAGCATGATAGGTGCCGGTCTGGCACACATAAGTTGCCTTGAGTGACCACATGATGCTACATGATGATGGCTCATGGTACAACACACCATCCAGTTACAGAAACCACAGTACTACACATAGCATTCCTTGATATACACCTCAATGTTGTGTGTGTGCAAACATATGCATCTATACACAATATGCATAGCAATCACCATTTGCACAAAGTGACACATATATGTCTTGTAATGCTATTGAGTGTATAGGTCACATGACACACATTGGGTAAGTGTGATGTTTAATGTTGCAGTTGTGTTATAGCATTCCATGTCATGGCTGGCACTGGCATGTCCACGATATGTTCTACACTCACCATAACTACTGTACAATGGCTATGTTGAACAATGGTATTCCATCAGGTATACACGCACCATTCATCCTGTGTGTATACATAGCATGCATGAGCTAAACCTGTGTCCTCAATTATCTGCTAAAGACACAGACGCTCTAATCAATAACGGATGCCTATGTGACACACAGATAAACATCCAGCCATGGTATGTATACCTGTGAGTGATGGTGCACAGCACATTGAAGAGCTCATAATACTTGCACAGCAATGTTGTGTCCATGTACACATTGCGTTCCAGGGTGAGGCCAATCACTGAACAACAACACACATGCATCAAAGCCAAATATACTGCTATTAGCAAGGACTGTCTACACTTGCACTGCATGCTGTTGAGCAACACATGTCCTGCATGCTGACACATGTGATATGACTGTTTGTCTTGTGATACTGTACCCCACCATCAACCACTATTGAGTATGTTCTGGATTGCTGGTGGTGTGTGTGTCTCTGCTTTAGTGAGGAGTGTAGTTGTGTGCATGTATGCATGAGTGCATGTGTTCATGTGTTCATGTGTGCATGTTTGCATGTGTTCATGTGTGCATGTGTTCATGTGTGCATGTGTGCATGTGTCCATGTGTGCATGTGTCCATGTGTTCATGTGTGCATGTGTTCATGTGTTCATGTGTGCATGTGTTCATGGCCTCATGTGTGCATGTGTTCATGTATTCATGTGTTCATGTGTGCATGTGTGCACATGTGCACGCGTGCATGTGTGCATTTGTTCATGTGTTCTGACATCATGTACAAGTCATAAAGTGTTTTTCCTGTCTTCCTCTCACAGGTGCTGAGGTTCATAGTTCATAGGTCCATAGGTAAGTACCAGACTATCTGCCCATGGGCATTTATAGGCCTAGCCACAGGCTGATGGCTTTCACCTCCCCATTAGATTAGTAACCTGGGCCTCTGTCAACAGGGCTCCTGAAGTGATCCCAGGGTAGAACTTACGATTACCCATCCACTCATCAAAATTTCTCTTGAAGAGGGTCAGAGAGGAGCTTTGTCGAATATGCGTTGGGATTCTATTCCAGAGTGAGGGGAGTCACTGGGACAGGAATCTATCCCTCCAGCATGCCCTGTTTATTGTTGTACACAGGTTCAAGTTGCTAGAACGAGTGGTTCTAGGGATGTCGTTTTTTTGAGGTGAAGCATGTCCATTAGTTCAGGCTTTGACATGGCTCTATAGGTCAGGCATAGGTCACCTCTGAGCAGATGGTAAGCAAGTGAGAAGAGCTGGAGCTTTTTTAGTCGTGCTTCATAGGGTAATTGTTTAAGACCCTTAATCCTCTTAGTGAGGTACTTATGTGGTCTTTCTAGGTGTTGCAGGTGTCTAGTGAGGTACATCCCAAATGGGGCATTGTACTCTATTATGGGCCTAATGAGTGAGGAGTAAAGGGGCGCAATCACCTCCTTGGATCTGGGTGGGAGGTTGGCATAATGGTCAAGGTGCTTACCTTAGAAACACAAGGTGCAGGGTTTGATTCTGACATGAGGTAATTGGCTAGGCTTAAAATGGTCCATAAGGGCAGTTAGCCTAGTACTAACCTATGAACCTATGAACCTATGGATGAGATACTCTTTGTGATCATGTGTGCCACATAGAAGGATTTCCTGACCGTTTTGGCAATGTGATTATCAAAGGAGAGCATGCTATCTACTTGGGTACCCAGGTCCCTAATTACTTCTTCTGTACTTAGTGGATTCCCATCTATGTGGTAGTTTGTAGGTACTTTGTTTTTCCCAAATAGGATTACTATGCATTTTTTGGCATTTAGCTTGAGGCCGTGACTTTGACACCAGGTGTTTGTCTCTGTGAGACCCTTTTGCAGGATGTCCATGTCAGCTGGAGAGTCAATTATTGCACCCAATTTACAGTCATCTGCGAACTTAGTTAGCCACAGTCCCTCCGCCTTTGCCTGTACTTCAGAGAAATATATACCGAACAGGAGGGGTCCCAGGACTGAACCCTGTGGGACTCTGCTTGTGACTGGTTTAGAGTCAGACATGGCGCCTGCCACTCTTACCATGTGGGTTCTGTCTGAGAGCCAATTGGCAACCCATCTCGTGACATAGGGGTTGATATTTAAGCTGGTGAGTTTGCCTATGATTCCTGAGTGTGGGATGGTGTTGAACACCTTAGCGAGGTCCAGATATGCTGTGTGGACCACCTTCCCTTCATCTATGGCCTTGGTGACTGTTTCGAAGAAGTCAACAAAGTTCAAGAGGCAAGATCTGCCTTTAACAAAGCCGAACTGGGTGGGGTCCAGGTTGGGCTGGTTCACTGCAGCAGGGAATCTGATGTCACTGATACTAATAGTGATAGGTGTGTTGAGGCACAGGCATGTTTGCCAGGGTCTGTTATTGGGCCACCAATCGACAGTACACAGCTGTCCACCCCATCCATGCACACAGTCATACTGCCAATACATCCCCTCATCACCAGTGCCCCTAGCTGAGGGACAGTCTACAGTCGGCAATGGCCTGGACAGTGTGGTACCTATGGCACATGAATCCAGACACAGCAGCCATACCGAGAGGTCTGTAATGGTACCACATATGCAGATGTCCAGGGGTTCATGTCGGAGCACTGCTGGTCATCATGCCCCTGGCACATGTGCCACAGGTCTTACAACCTCAAGCATGTTCCAGGCTGTCATGGAGGCACAGGCACGTATGGAACGGTATCCCAGACAGGGACTAAGGGCACAGAGGGCACATAACACCGCTTTAAATGACAGTGTCCATGACCTAGCAGATGCCATCCATAATTACACTGAAGTCATGGATAGACGTTGGGGTGAGACATTAGATGTCCTCTGCAATGTCATGCCCATGTGTCAGGACAGTGCAGGACGGGTGTGACATTGACATGGACGTATGCCTGCAACATCAGCAGCTGGCAGTCGCCACGGATATCCCACAAGTCACAGGCACTCCCGTAGTGCCAGTACCAGCCCCAGCAATGTTGGGGGTGGGCTATCCATAGACCATCCTAGAAGACCACATGCACATGGCTCTGGACAGTCCCAGCAGGGACCTGGGTCCAGTGTACATATGTCTACCTCTGTGGACAGTACTCAGTCCGGATCAGTACCTGATACTGTCAGTGGCACCCCTGCCAGACACAGGTACAGTATCCATGGCCAGAGACGGTGATCTGTAAAGCCTGGCAGGTACAGTCTGTGGCTGTCCCACAAATCCCTGTATATGGCAGCCATATGGTGGAACTGTGTGCATGCAGACACACACACACATAGAACCAGACACCTAGAGCTAACACATACCCGCACACATTACATCATCATTGGCCCATACCAGTACTCTTGGCCCTCACACACACACAGACACACACACACACACACACACACACACACACACACACACACACACACACACACACACACACACACACATACATGTCGATTATATGGCTCAATGTAGGCCTCTGGCAAACCAACAACACACCCTGTGCATATGATAAAACCTGTGCCACCTCCTGTCATCTGTAACATTGATGCAGGAATTGTTGCTCTCTTTCACATGCAAATCTGTATAAGTCTCTCACAAAATGTTGTGTCCTTCAAGATATAGTCTGACCGTTTAATCAGATTCCTAAGGAATTTCTCCACAAAAATAGAAATGGACTCAGTGCACCAGTTGCTTCCAGCTACAATGGGCCTCATAGGAGTTTTCTCTTTTTAAGAGTTTAAGAGATATTTTACTAATAGACCATTACGTAGTGAGACCCATCCTGAAAAATAGACCATTCCGTAGGTAGAATCTGTTACATTTATGTGGTTTATGTGTATTTGTAATATGTATTTTTTGTAATATTGCTTTGATGAAATGTGGTTTTTGCAATTAAGTTTTTATATATTTTACTATGCATTTTACTGTGGGCTGAATACAATTGTTCTTTGTGCCTTTAAGAGTTTTCTCTTTTTAATCATGTGACTAGATAATGCTTAGTATAAGAATGGGTGTGTTGAGTGCTGCTTTTTATACACCTGAAGAAGCCTTCTGGTGAAAGCGCTTGTGTGTCTTGTAATAAATCAGCTGAAGAAACTGGAGCCTTGCCTCTGCCTGCTTTTATTCTTTGGATATGTTCTATTTAATGTTGTGATGATAATATCCCTAGAGCATGTGGTACAGTGAGCTTGTGTTTACTTCAGATAGCGCATGTACATCAGTTCTGCATTGGACATGGACCTGTTTGTTGGGCAGAGATCTCCTGAGTAGACAGTATGCAACAGAGTACAGATTGAGTTAAATTCAGTCTGGCTGCATGGGGCAACTGTTTGAGGCCAGTAATCCTCTTGTTGAGGTACTTCAGTGGTCTTTCCAGCTGCTGAAAGTGCCTAGTCAGATTCATCGCAAGTGTGTTGTGGTACTCTCTGATGGGTCTGATGACTGATGAGTAAAGGGAACCTCATTTGACCTACATGCAAAGTCCTTGGCAGTTTGTGGGAACACGTAGCATGATTTTCTAAACACTTTGTGAATATGTTTCTAGAAGTAGAGATGACTATCCACATGTGTCCATAGATCCCTTATTATCACCTCTATATTTAGGGTGTTGGCACCTATGTGGTATTTGTATGACTGTGGCTCGAGGGCATAGTTTTTACACCACATATGTCTGACTGAGACCCTTTTTAAGGATGTCTCTGTTGTCCCGCACATTGATTATGACTACTTTTTTGCAGTCATCCACAAACTTTGCTAAACATTGCCCCTCATGTGTTTGACTGTATTTCTTAAAAGTATGCACTAGACAGGAGGGGTCCTGGGACTGAGCCATGGGGGACAGCAGTTGTTACCAGCTTGAACAGGAGACCACAATTCTTACCTTGTGGGATCTATCTGTGCCCCAGTTGGCAATACATCAGATGGCATGCATATTTATGCACTGATTGTTGATTATGTGGATACGACATGTGTCTGGGATGTTGGAAGATGACTTTCCAAGGTCCGTGTGGGACGTGTGTAGCTCATTTCATTGATGTATGTCCTGGGTGACTGCCTTGAAAGCAGTCTAGCAGGTTTGGGAACCATGATCTGCCCCTGACCAAACCAAAATTGGTAGGGTTGAGTTTTTGTAGGCTCACAATAGCTCTGTTTATGAGTTCCATCATGATGGACTCCATGGCCTTGCAGATCAGGCTTAATAGGCTTATAAGACAATAGTTCATATGGTCTGTTGTGCACCAACACTTGTGGAGTGTGCCAAATGTTGTTGTAACGTATTCAACAGTTTCATATCCTGTACAGAGGGTGAGTCTCAACAGACTGCTCAAGTGCAGGGTCTGTTTGTTTTGGAGTTCACATATGACACAGCTAGGAAAGCCATGTCATGCCATAGACACCATGTTTTTAGGTTTGGAAAATGCTGTTTAACCACTGTATATGTGATTTCTGGGTTTTCACAGTCTCCAGGTATGATAATGGGCCCTTTTGTCAGTGAGAAGGGGGTAAATATGTATGAACCTGTCTGACAAGATGTTGGCGGTGTCAGTCATGTACATGTGTTCATTTACAGTTTGCACTGACTCAGAACATATATGTGCTTACATATATGTAAGCACATATATGTTCTGAGTCAGTGCAAATATGTGCTTACATTGATATATATGACATTGCGAAGAAAGCTTCATGGTTCTCTATGGACTCTTTGACAATATTTTTGCCAGAACATGGATTGTATGATGTTAGGAGTGCTCATTGTATATTGATGATACTGATCAGAGATTTATTGGTCTTCTTTGAATTGTCACTTTCTCTGAACAAGTTCAGTACTTGTAGTACATAGTTTGATTATAACAGGAGTTCAATATATTATATGGGTCTGTTTTCATATAACTGTGTGCGCAAGGCAGTATTGATGAATAGTGACAAGTTTCTGGGGTAAGAACTGCAACTGCCAGATATGTGTGGCCCACTGCTGTACTCAGACATGGCCTAAGTGTGTGAGCATGCCCAGTATGACCTTTCAGTATGTTGTTGACTGACATTTGCTTCATTTATTTAAGTGCGTGAGCATGCCCAGTATGACCTTTCAGTATGTTGCTGACAGAGATTTGATAAATTAGTTAATGTGTGTGGGCATGCCCAGTATGGACATATATACTATATGTGTGTGAAAAATCAAGTTGATACTTCAGGGCTCACCTTTGTGCTGTACATCGACAGGAAGCACACTGTGCTTGCAGGGCTTCCAGGAGTCGCTTTGCATCGACTTATCAACATTTATACATACAGGGGGGACAGCTATTATTTGTGCATTTCTACCCAGGGGGCACACCTGATTGTTACTGTGGATGTACATTGGATGAGGGGTTCACCTGACACTTATACACATTTGCTAGGCCTGAACTGCTATGTCAGGTACTCCATTTCAGTCTGTACTGTTGCCTATCGTACTGGCTTGAGGCATACTACTGTACTACAGAACTTAGCTTCCAATTTCACATGTGTTAGTTTGTGACTTCATAGCCTACCCAACCCACATCATACTGCCTGGCCTGCTGTTATCTGTCTGCATAGGCCTGGGGGGAAGTTCAGAGGGCATGATACAGCATTTGTTTGTGTTTGTGTTAGTATAAAATTGCCCTGCTGTGTCTGTGCAAGTGAAATGCTGTCATGGCTTAGTGGTTCAGTACTGTGACTATAGTGCACTATCCTGAGTTTGAGCCCTGTTACTGCTTTTTATTTGCCTTCTGGGCAGACCTGACTGGTTAAGGAACACTAAAGCAGGTGTGAGCGTGTTTACTTGACTTTGCTCAACTTTGCCTGACTTTGCCCAACATTGTCCAAAGTTGCCCAACATTGCCCAAAGTTGCCCAACGTTACGCTAGTTTGCGTGGCGTGCAGCTCCACGCAATTGTGCTTAAATATGCTAAATAGTGGTAAAATGTGTTTAACACTGCTTTATATTGCTTAATATAGGACAATCATGCCTCAGGTGGTGCTGCAGGGCTGCCTATGTCGGATGTACATAGTACACTCCCTATACATGTTTGAAAACAGGTAGTGTCAAGTTAGGCATCCCTTTTGCTGTATGCGCAAGTCAAAGAGAGTTGTCATTTCCAGGGTTCCTACTGAGTCAGTGTATGTGCTATGCGTTGCCTCTTTGCCAAGGCCAAAGCATACTGGGCACACCTCCTTCTGCCTACTGGGGCAGGCTCAGGCTGTTCCTCCTCTGAGTCACACTGTGCCTGTGCAGGCCTTGGCAATAGTGGGGGACTGTTTGGCCCTGCTCCATGCTGTTCCTGCTGCAGCTATTTTTGCAGGATCATATTGTGTAGCATGGTACATACCATGACAATTTGGGTACATGTAGTTGGTGAGTATTGCAAGACTCCACCAGATGTGTCCAGGCACCGGAACTGTGACTGGAGCATCCCAAACACACGCTCAATAATGTTTCTTGTTTGTGCATGTGCCTCTTTATGGAGTTCTTGTTCAGGTGTGTGTGCATTTCTGATGGGTGTCATCAGCCACTGCACATGTGCGTATCCAGCATCCCCCACTAGGTGACCGTCAGGGATGTCCCCATTGGCAAATCTCTGGTACGGCTGCGTCAGATGCCAGATGTGGGAATCGTGATAGCTTCCAGGGCAGCCAGCACACACATTCATTATTATGCCCTGGGCATCACACATGACCTGGCAGTTGATGGAGGGGAAGCCCTTGCAGTTGATGTAGACACTACCCCGCTCACCGGGTGGTGCTTTGATGTGTATGTGCATGCAGTCTATTGTACCCACCACCTCAGGGTATTCTGCTATTTGGTGGAAAAGATGCATATTGCTGGCCAAATTCCTCACTGGAATTGGGGAAATATACATGCTCACCGACATGTGATGATATGGCATCCAGGAACTGGTGCAGTACCCTGGATGCTGATGCCTGTGAAACACCCATCATATCACCAGTTGGTCTCTGGATAGTACCTGTAGCTAGTATTCGTAGGCCAGCACATACCTTGGTATCCACTGGGATGGGTTCCCCTCTGTTAGTTCTGTGTGTGAGGTGTGGCTGGCACAGCTCAACAATTTGCTGCAGGAGGTCTCTGTCCATTCTATAGTGCTCCACTATCTCCAGCTCATATAGCCCCTGGTAGGTTGCCCTGCATCTGTACAGTATTCTCCGTCTCCTCACTGTAGGTTGCTCAGCAGCATTCACAACATCACCACCCTCAGCACCTTGCACATGTTGGTTTATAATAGCAATGGCAGCCCCTAACATTTTGTCAGCCTTAAGCTTTTTGAGTTTTCACTCTTTCTATACTGCAGTGTTGCAGAGTTCTTGTGAAAAAACAGGTTAGACTGCTGTTTGCAGAGTTTAAATTGCTGGGCTGGGCTGGGCTAGTCGACTGCCTTTGTAAATGGCTGATTGTGATATATTTCACCTGGCAGCTCTGCTAGTTCTCCTTGGTTAACTTCCTACTACTTCTTTTCCTTACTTTTCCCCTTTCTGTTTCCACAAGGGGCAGCGGCGCACAAACAAGCACACACGCGCACACACGCATGCGTGCACACAAGCACACACGGTGTAAGCACATTTGCAAGATATTTCTGATATATCCATGGCGTACACCTTTGGTTTCTTGTTTTCAGCTAGTACCACTGTGAACACACCTCTTGCAATCCTGAGCAACTCAGAGAAAACACAAGCCACTGTGCTCCAATCACCTTACAGTCTTTCAGACATACCCCCACATGATGTCACCTATCTTCTACTCAACTACTACCCTACTCCTACACTTACACTCTAGGGACATGGCTCACATGCCAGGGAAAATTGGGATTCACTATCCTTATCCTCATTTGCATAGGATTGCCTGCTAATGCTTGTTTACATCTCTCACTCTAAGCTTCCCCCCTTAGCAACCACTACTCAGTGGCCATGTTGTTTGCAGCCTGCCATTCACCTGCATGGCAGGACAAGCTTTTTTGTGTAAATGCACATCTGTGGCTATTTTCCCTTTTTTTCATTTTATTTAAAGCGCAGCATATTTGGCCGACACTGCGCTACACTTAAACATCGGCGATCGGGTAAAAAAATAACTTTGGATTTTATGGATTTACAACATTTGCAAATGCCAATGGCCTTATATTTGGCTATTGGCATGCTTTCTCAACTAGATGCATCCTTTATTTGGAGCTGTCATAGCTCCGTTTAGCTATTTGCAGAACGGTACTCCATTACCAAAGGAGTACATTTCTGCAGATAACACTACTCTTACACGGACAGGTTAGTGGTTCCTGGATTGCAAATTTACCTCATTTGCATAGTTTTCAGCAGCAAAATAGGTAATTTGTCCGTGCAAGAGTAGCTTTAGAAGCTCTCATGCACGCCCCTGCTGGCTATTGCTGAATCGCTAGGCAGACATATTGCCTGTCTGCCATCTTACACTGTTCTTACACTCTGTGCAAGCCTTTGTAAATCCAGCCCTATATCTGTGTCACCTTTTGTGATTATACTATGAAACCTTCAGATAATAACATCAATGGCTACTCAATACAGCAAGTCTCTGAAGTTGAACTCACAATTTTAGCCACTTGACAGCATGACAGTGTACCCATGGCATTGTACAAATGAAAATATAGATTTATATATAAACATAGAGGATTGTTTATTTTGATGTATTGACAACTGAACAAAGAAGTATTTTGTACCATTATCATGCACAGTATCCTGAAAATGAGTTCACAACAGCACCCAAAATGAAAGCTGTATGTATTTCAAGATGTCAAGCTATAACGGAAATGGCACATTAACTAAATCATCTGAGGCCGCTTTTTCAAAGTTTTTGTCTCTATCACACTTTGTGATTTCATTAAGAAACTTTCTAACAGAGGTATAAATGTATAATAATAACTGCATGGTGTTCATCTACAAAACACATTTAGGATTGCAGTGCTGACCTCTGTGCTTCCAGTGCAGAACAACTCTTCATTTGATTGTATAACTTTAGCTGCTTATGGCATTGTAGCCACAGCATATTGCAACTGAAAAAATATTTTCCTGTTGAAGTATAGATGCTTTTTATTTTTGATCTATTGACAACTCAATAAAATGTATATGGTGTGATTATTGTACTCGTACTGAGCAGTAGCTCCCCAGAGCACTCAGAATATAAAATGTCAGGCAATGGTAGTTAAGGCACAAGAACTAAAGCTACTGAGGTATGTCTTTCAAAGGATGTCTTTTTCTTTCTCTTTGATATTTCTTTATAAAAATTTCAAATAATATCAAAAGGGACTTCATGTATTTATAACTCATGGCTTAAAATGCAACACATTCGTGAATTTGACTACACAGCTTTCATGACTTGAAAGCATAATACTGTAGCCATAGCATATTGCAAAAGAAAAATATTTCCCTGGTAAAATGTATAGAATGTTTACCACTGACATAATAAGTACTCAGTGCAAAGATTCTAGACATTAGTTTTAGCCTACTTTTTGTGCAGAGGCCAATCAACCCCACAGGGAAATAAACCATAGTGTCAGACTATGAAAACAAAGCATTCTGAAATGCTATACATACAAGGTGCATGTAAGAGTGCACATGTTGGATTCCTAAAGGTGGTTCACAATAAAAATTCATGGACTTCTAATAACAAACAGGTGCAAACACACATACCGTTCCTGTAGAATGTGTCATTTCTAAGAGAATACAATACATTTTACTGAGGAAGTCTGACATAAACATGTTGTGCATGTTTCACTTTGACAGATACTGTCCTCTCTCAGCAAACCATATCAATATTCATTCAAAAGTGATCATGTAATTTGCTTTTTTGCATAACCTGCTTCCCACCCACATAAAGAAGTAGCCACTTCTGGCAATCATTTTGTATGATTGCTAGAAGTCGTGAAATAACAGCTAGAGTAATACATTTCCACTTAGAGATATTGGGGTCACACCCCCTTATCAACTACTACAAACTTTTAAAAAAGCATATAGTGCTGGGTGCTGTGTGTACTGTTTCTGCTGTCCACAGATTTATCAAGTTTCTTGCCAAAAAAAAAAAGACGGCAGCTTTTAAAGAGTACATCATTGTGTTCACCATAATTGTCTGTTAATTTCATTTACTTACTCTGGCCAAACAGAAAACTACTTCTGCCAATCTCCTGTGCTATACAAAAGTGGTAACAAAATAGGCCATGTAACATAGTTCAAGCTGCTCTTTCCATAACCCTCCCCCATGTCAGCTGCAGTAAAAGTAAAAAAAAAAAATGTATATATATATATATATATATATATATATATTTTTTTTTTTTTTTTTTTTTTACTTCTACTGCACTATGTTCATGTCTCCTACAAGTGATTAGGCCATTGTATAATCTGAAATCCCTGTAACCACTGTGAAATCTTGTACTTCATGTATACCCTTTGTAAATACAATATGTGTCTGTTTTTCAATATTCGCTTTTATAAATATAACTTGTTTTCCCTCTATCTTTCAAGCGTGCATCTATTAAACAATTTGTCCATTATTCACTTCCATATTGTGTCTGCTTATTTGAACTGTTTTTTTTTTTTTTTTTTTTTTCTGAAATTGGTGTTTCCAGTAGCATAGACTAAATTCAGACCTGTTGAATGTTTGTATAACTTGAGCACTAAGCCAGGCAATCTTTTGTTGAAGAGAGTTCATCTGGACCCTAGTGGCAGGAGTGTGCAGTTAGACCACACCTGATTGAAGGTTGCTGGAACAAGGCTCAGTGTTGAGCTTTTTTATTAGTTAATTTGTTTACATCAGTTTGCTCTTGTTTGTTCCATAAGCAAATCCAAGCCATAGGTTGATCTCTGCAAAACGTAAGTAGAGTTTTTCACTGTATATTGCACCTCTGAACTGCATTTTTACCATACCAGTTCTTATTTGAACGTTTTATCCCTAAAATTACTGCACTTTGCGCTAGCATTGCCTAGATTTGGACCTGTTAAATCTAGTTCTGTTTGTATAACTTGAGCACTAAACCATGCCATCTTTCACTGGAAAGGGTTCACTTGCACTCTAGTGGCAGGAGTGTGCAGTTAGAGCTCATCATATTGAAGGCTGCTGGAAAAGAACTCAGTTTTGAGTTTTTTATTGGTTAATTTGTTTAGATCAGTCTTTATTTGTTTGCTACATAAATGCCGTGTTTGCGCATCATGCCTTTGGTGGTTATAGACACAGACAATTTTCCCTGCAGATTTCCCCTTAGTACTCTGCTGGTGCTCCACCATTGAATTCTCATGATTGTTTCCACTGACAGGTGACAAGCTCCTGAGGTACCAACACAGATCCTACCCACTAGCCCCTCATATTTTTTGTCCACTTTTCCTGTCCTCTACTTTACCTGTCTTTCCTGTCCTCTCCCTGTATTCTGACCACATCGACTTATCTAGCAATATGAATGGACAAATTCTCACAGTTTCTTCAGCCTATCTGGTCAAAATGGGCATCCTGAGGCAATGTATCAAATGCTTTATGTACACTGACAACCCACTTCTTCTAGTCCACACAAACTCATTATGTGAGAGAATCATCTATATCATGAACCTAGAACCCAAGCTCTCTTGCTCACCAGTCAGTTCATCTGATACTAAGCAGGTTGTCAGAATGCACACCTGACCTCCTGCACCTACCAAACCGACAAAACATCAACCTACATATGCAGATGTCCTTACAAGAAGCTTACCTAAACATCAGAGACCTCCCAAACACAAACACAAGTGCCTTTCATATAATACATCCTCTGCAGAACATAGTACACATAATATATCATGCACTCAAGTCTCTCAACAACAGGCATTGTTATGACTTCATCATAGTCCAAGTTGGGGTGAACGACATGAGACGTACCTCACTGGACTATATGAAGGGATACATGGCTGAGCTCTCTGATTATGTGTCTCATGCAGGTATGTCCTTAGCCTTAAGCAGCGTTTTACCTTTGCCTAGGATGATACCGCAATAAAAATAAAAAATAATTGACTTTAACAATTGACTTAGTTTCTGGTGTCATTCAAAGGGAATCCAGTATCTGTCAGCCTGAAATGACATGGTCTACTGACCTTGATGCTTAGCCAGAGATGCTGCTAAATGCTAAGAGTCTAAACTAGACATTGTACTCACTGGAAGCAGTCCTCACCCTGGAAGATGCTTACATTTGTGCAGTCACTGAGGCCTGGTTTAAGGCTGCAGAGAGCACCCCAGCTATACCAGTTTACATTTCCTTCCACACTTTCAGACCACAAACTGAAGGCATGAGAACTAAAGGAGGTGGTGTATCAATATTCATTAAAGATAAATACACCCCCAAATTGGTTAAACAGCATGATTCCATTGAGTTAATTCAGGTGCAACTGACTGTAGGTAAGACCCGTCTTTGGGACATTGCCAGCTATAGGACCCACTCACTGAATCAGGACATCCACTCAGCCTACTTGTATCTACTTGAGTCAAACAAGATACAACCTGGTTTTAGGTGACTTTAATTATCCATTCATAGACTAGGTAAATTATACGTGTTCTAACGTATTTGCCCAAAGGTTCCTGGACTTCATTAAGACTGTGTAAATTATATGTGTTCTAATTCATTTGCCCAAAGGTTCCTGGGCTTCCTTAACTCCGATGCCCTGGACCACCTGGCTGACACATTCACAAGGGGCTCAAACATCCTGGACCTAGTGCTCAAACATGGGGGACCACTGCACCACCCCCACTATACGGCCATCCCTGGTGAGATTTGACCACAAATCAGTCTCACTAGAAGTAACTATAACACAAGACCACCCCTTAGCAACAACTAAGCTAAAACACTTCTCCAAGGCCAGCCTCTTAAGTGATGATATACATAGTTTCATGGCCCCTCCCCCCACAAGAAGTCTGGACAAACCTGAAAATGATGGGGGGACAAAGGGCCAAAAATAGGGACAACTTTTAAACATTGTTCATATAAACTTAGAAAGTTGCTAGAATGAAAGGTACTGAGTTAGCATGAATTTTCTAAAGAATATGAAGTATGAAACATAAATCTTTGCCATTATTTATTGACTTAAATTCTCACGGTTTTGTCAGAAAAATAATCATTTTATGATGAACAAAATAAGAATATGAGGCAAATATCTGGACATTCTGCAAAAATCTGTACAGTTGAGAGATATGACATGCACCTATATAATTGTATTGACTCTGCCATACCTGATAGAATCAAAGTAAGATCTTCAAGGAAAAACAAACCTGCCTGGTGAACAACTGCTATTAACAGGCTATACATTAGGAGAAAGAAATTGCTGTCTCAGTGTAGGAAGAAACAGTCTCAAAACTGAAAACACTCCCTTCTCAACTTATACAAGCAAAAAAGACTCCTACTGAAGTCCTCCAAAGCTAACTATGAACCAAAAGAAGCTTTCCTAACAAAGGATAACCACAAGGCATTCTTTAGTTACATATGCAACCTCAAAGGTAAGACCCAGATTTGCACTGAACTCATAGTTAATGGTACTACATATATAGAACCTGTGAATATAGCGGGTCTATATTATAACATCGAAATCTACAAAGATTGAATGTTATAATATCGAACCCTAAACACTGAAATCTGCAAACATCGAACAGTCAGAATAGCAATTTTTTCCCCAGGGAATTGCTATTCCGAGAACATTCACACAACACAAACACACACAAAAAACATCAATCCACACACATACACTTAAAATCCTACACCTAAACCTAAATTAAACTTTACATACACTACTAGCTATCCACTTAGCTTAACCCGACCCTAACCCTAAGGTCCGTCACTATCGCACAGTCACCTCACCCGCGCCCTAACCCTAACTCACCTAACCCATCCCCTAATCCTAACCTACACACAATCGCACACTTACCTGACCCGTGCCCTAACACTAACATCCACACAACTGCACACTTACCTGACCCGCTCTCTAACCCTAACTCACCTAACCCGCCCCCTAACCCTAACCTACTCACAATCGCACACTTACCTGAACCCGACCCATAATGCTCCAACATATCGAATGCTGAAAACAGCAAAGCCACAGCAATGGCCCACCAAATTTTTTCCCTGGGAAAGAATTTGGTGTTCTGCACCTTCGCTGTTTTCAACGTTTGACATTACGGGTTCAATATTATAACATTCGATCTTTGTAAGATTCAATGTTATAATATAGACCCAATATAACAAACCTGCTGGCTGACAGGTTCAGTGAAAACTTCACTCTCCTGTCCCCACCACATATACTGCAAAGCATCTCTAACACCTACCCCCACCTAGTATCTCCGAGAAGCAAGTCTTTTGATCTGTAGTCTGTTGAATGGTCCATTCTTGACCTGGTTGAGAGTGCAGTTGACTGAACCCATGATATCCATGATGTCATTTTGGATTTTTTTGCTTTGTTTAAGGATCCTTAAACTGAGCTGAAGTTTGGGCCTTCAGTTGGGAGTTTGAACTGAATGTGGAGAGTGGAAGCCAGATTAGCCAGGTCTGAGTAAAGTTGGGTCAGAGAGAACCGGACTGGATTTTGGACGCTGATGATTATGTTGGAGATGGAACTGGTAACAATGTGGATGGTGAAGACTGTGGGAAAATCAATGAACTAGTTGTGGCTGTTCATGTCTTTAGGTAGTTATGGTTACGCCAAATGCAGGCAGCAAGACGCCTGCCTTGTTTGCCAGTTGTTGTTTGACTTGGATTTAGGTCTGTGGTGTCAGAAGACTGGACTGTGACTTGAGATGTTGCTGGGATTGGAGATGGAGTTGGTGACAGTGTGAATGGAGTGGATTGCTGTAGTCCATAAAATTGAGCTTGGTTGATGAAGCTTCTATGCATACTGTGTCTTCCATTGGCTCTGTCACTGTTGTTGTATAAGTGTTTTTTGTTTCTGTTTGTACAAGAGCTTGGAGAAACATAATGTCATTCAGCTGTGCACTTGTGTATGGTCTGAATGGCAATAAAGTTAGTTTTGACTTTTGGACTCCAAGGCCAAACACACAGCCTCGATGGGACAAGGCAACATCACGGGCTGTGTTCTACTTGGGTTAAAACAGGAACTAGCATGCATTTCAATCACAGACTAAGCACTGGCTTCATCCCAGGAGAATGGAAACCAGCTACCATCATCCCTTTTCACAAATGGGGTGCAGCCATATACCCCGGGAACTATAGACTGATTAGCCTGAGCAGACTTATCTGCAAGGCCATGGAACGAATCATCATGGACCTTATTAACAAAGATATAGGAAATCTCCAAACACTTGAGAACACCCAGTTTAGCTTTGTCAAGGGGAGATCATGCCTGTTAAACTTGGTGGACTTCTTCAAGACAGTCACCAACCAATAGATGAGGGCAAATCTGTGCATACAGCATACCTAGACTTAGCCAAGGCCTTGGACACAATTACCCACTCAGGCATCATTGATAAACTCAGCCAGCTGGGTGTCAACTCATATATTGTCATGTGGGTTGCAAACTGGCTCACTGATAGAACTCATGCAGTCAAAACAGGGGCCCCCACTTCCTCCAGCATATCCACAACCAGTGGTGTTCCACAAAGATCGGTTCTGGGACCCTTAGTGTTCAGAATCTACTTCTTTGAAGAGCAGGCTAAAATTAAAGGACTGTCACTGACAATATGTGCTGATGACTGCAAAATGGAAATGATCATTGAAACCCCTAGCAATGTCAACATCCTTCAAGAAGGTCTTACGCAGACTAATAACGGGTGCCAAAGTCATGGTCTTAAACTTAATGCAAAAAAATGCATTATCATCCCTTTCAGTGTGATGTTCCTGCAAACTACCACATCAATAGCAATACTTTAATCACACAGTCAGTGGTGAGAGATCTAGGCACACAGGTTGACAGCAACCTTAACTTCAATCACCATGTCTCCAAAGTGATAGGAAGGGCATTTTATATTGCTCATCTCATAAGTAAGGACGTTGCCTCAGGAAAAAATAGGTTATAATCCCCCTGTACTCTTCCTTCATCAGCCCAATAATAGAGTACAATGCTCCCCCAGATTATGTTCCTTTCCAAACACCTGCAGCAATTGGAGAGAGCACAAAGGTTCCTTACAAAGAAAAGTCAGGGTCTTCAAGATCTGCCTTATGCAGACAGATTGAAATCATTGTCACTTTACTCTGTGTCATATAGACTCCTCAGAGGTGACCTGTGCCTTGCCTACAGAGCAATCTCTGACCCAACCTTAATGCAAATGCTACACATTCAAAAGTCAAATGGCACACAGGTCATTCACTCAAACAACCTTAACCTGGTATATGATACCAAAAGAATTTTCAGGGAGATACAGATTTGTCTCACAGAGGTCGCCCCACTTTTGGAACAAGCTTTCTATTCTTGTCGAGCAAAGCCCCTTGTTGGCGCTATTTAAGAGTAATATGGATGACTGGATGGGTAACTGGAAATTCACTTTTGGGATTACACCTGCGCCCCTCTTGGATGGGGCAATAGGTGCTGATTTTAATATCTTTGAACCAGACACCCTTGGGAACATCGGTTTGTAAGGGCCCTGGGGCCATTAGCCTAATAACCTCCCATGATCCTATGACCTTTTGTTCCTTTTGGCCAGTAAATGACATTTGAAATTGTCTGTCCGTGCCACCATATAGTTAATCATAAAGTGGGATATCTATTGTTCATACCTTTTGCTTACATGAGTAGGTATTGTTTCTCTGTCATTGTTACTTTACTTCTACTAGCAATTTTGTTTTCCTCTGATGTCTTATCTTCTGCTCATTTGTTGCTACGTCACAGACAAGCAAGTTATGATCCATTGCTCTATAGTGAGTGATTTTTATTTCACACTTTCTTTTACCTGATTACATTTAAAATGAATTCTACATTTTTTCATCTGCAGGTTTTGCACTAAAATGTTAAGCTTCCCCAACACCTCAGTTGTTGTGCATATTATTATATTTTTATATTTTTTTCAGACTCCAACACCTGGTTATGTGCTATAATTTTTGTTTTATTCTTAATACAACAGACATTTTCAAAACCCACATCCATGCACCATTTATTCTTTGAATGTTGTTAACTCTCTTCAAATATCATACTAGTCTTTTCAGTATGTTTCATGCTTTTGCCTCATTTGCCTATTTCTACCATTGACTGTAAACTGATATTATACATCAAGTATTTATCTGTATCTAAGATTGTTTCCTCTACAAGCATGTATAAAGGAAACTTATTTTTCTTCTATGTATAACTTTTTACTTGTTTGTTTGCTAAATTAAGTACTTCATTGTTGCTGCGGTAGCGTTGTCGCCTCACAGTAAGACGTTGTCCTGTTCGATTCTCAGCTAAAGCGTCTTCTGTGTGGAGACATGCATGAGTGGACGTACCTTCATTGAAGGTTGTACGTCAGGGCTGGCAACTATGTACGTAAAAATCTACTGCCAATCATTAGCGGACCGAAGTTCCACTGTGGTGACCCCTATCAGGGAAAAGCCTAAAGATACAATATTGTAACAAATTATTTTGGACTGGAGCTTTTTTTCTTGGGACTCTGATGAAAAAGGGCAGCTGACCCAGCCAGACCAACCCAGTTAACAAAAAGCAAAAAAATAAAATAAAATAAAAATTTGGGGGGGGGGGGGTAATTCACTTCATATACATATTTGCAGTTTTCTTCGGTTGATTTAAAAAATCACAGCAAGGTGCACTGTGCATTCCTACTGTTAGGCATTCATCATTTTCACATACTCCCATTTCTTTCTTAATGCATTTTTATCTTCATGCACTGCTTGTCCAATAACATGCTTAATGTTCCTCTCTGGTAGAGCTTCACTCTTTCCAGTAAAGCAAAAAATATTAAGGGGTTTAGCAGCATCCTGACCAAATTTGATCTACTCAGTATGAAAGCCATCCCAGGCCAAACATGGAAATAAATCATATAGTGTGGAGTCAGTATTGTCAGCAAAAGCAGATAAAAGCATAAAGATGTAAATTAATGTTACAGAGACACATGCATACTAACATATATATATATATATATATATATATATATATATATATATATATTTACTTTTAATTTTCGAATTACCAAAATACAGAACCTGATAATACCAAAACAACCAAGCCAAAAGGTCATAATAACGAAATGTCAGATGATTGCATCTGACAACATCAAGCTAGCATTGTATCTAAAGTGAAATATTGAATCCCAAAACAGAGGAAATAAAAGCTGCAAACATCACCAATCACATCAGGCACCCTATATATTTCTATAAAAAGAAATATTAAAACAAATGTCCAAATATTTAGAAAATTATAAACCAAACAATATTTAAAGTATTCACCACTAACTGCCGTAAACCACATTCTCATAAAAAAGAAATCAAACTCTATATTTATTTTAATTTGTAACAAGCAACTTTAAAACTTTAACTGTCATTACCGCCATGCAAAGCTAATTATTTTCCCATTTTACTTACATCTCCACACATATTAAGAGTAAAGATTGTGTCTGTAGTAAACATTTCAAAGAAAACTGCACTATACTATGTAAAGCTAGTTACATTATAATAAAAAGTGGATACTTCCGAGAAATTAAAAAGTAAAAGTGATTGGATGAGTGCATCAGAAAATATTAAAGTAATACTGCCACATTAAACCAGCATGAAACAAACAAAACTATATATTTGATCATTTTAAACAACTATTTCACATTATAACAATTAAACGTAATGTTTATGCAGGGGTGGCAAGCTCCCCCTTACCCCCACCCCCCACACCCCCTTCAAATGCTATATGATGACTCTGAGAGCACACTAAACTGATGGAAATGGTCCATATACCAATCCAGACTGCATTGGGATCTGCATATAAATTTATAATGGTAGTTTGGTGATGTAAGATGCAGTCTTCTGACTTTTGATTATTATGACCTTTTGGCTTTTTTGTGTAGGTATTATCAGGTTCGGTATTTTGGTAATTTGAAAATTAAAAGTAGATCCATACATATATATATATATATATATATATATATATATATATATATATATATATATATATATATATATATATATATATATTTTAAATGCAACTCTTTCAACACAAACTCCATTTCTATCACCAACAACAACACATCCTTGGAACTGGTGCCAGAGACCAAGTTACTACTTGGGGTACAAATTGACAGTCAACTCAAATTAAACTCCCACATACAACTTAATATCAAAAAAACTCATCAAAAACTAGGCATGCTCTACCGACAAAATCGATACCTTACACCCTCAACTAAAATCACACTCTGTTCTACATTCCTTATCCCCTCTCTTCTATATGGAGCCCCACTCCTAACTAACCTTCAATCTTCCCTCAAAACACAACTTTCCTCATGCTACAACATAATAGCCAAATTCGCAAACAGTCACAAAGCATCTACCCACCACTGCTCTTCTCTCCACAAACTAAACTGTCTTGAACTAACCAATCAACTCATCTATACTCAACTTTCTCTAGCTCATAAGCTCATTTTCAAACCCTCCCTTTGTCCATCCCTTTCCTCTGCCTTTAAAATGCATCTTCCCAACAGAGCTCTCAGAGCTAATAACCAAAACCTAATTGAGTTATACAAACCTACTCGTCCCCCAGGTAAAAACCTATCCTATGGTCTAGCACATCTCTGGAACTCTCTACCTCCAGCCATTCGTACCACTTCCAACCACTATTCATTCAAACAATCTCTTCACTCTTATGTACTAACCCAATGGGAATGCTCTTGCTCCCATCCATCTTAATACTACACTGCCTTACCTCCTCTCCCTCTTTTCCAACAACATGCTTGCTTCTACCTCATAAGTAAGGACTTCTCAGTATTTTTTCAGAAATGTTTTCCAGTTTCTAGTCTATATCATCTGTAACTGTCTGTAACTGTCTTCTGAATGGTATTCTCTAACTGCATAATCTTGTAAATAATGCAATGTATACTTCTGTATTTTCTGTATTGTTTCACCACCAGTTTGATGCTCAAACTGCATAACTTGTAAATATCGTCTCATGCTCACACTGCATAATTTGTTAATATTGACTGATACTCAAACTGCATAATTTTGTAAACATCGTAACACATATTGTAACCCTTCTTTCTGGAGGTTTTCTCCCCAGGACTCCATTGAAAATGGGTTCATATTGTCCCAATGGACTATCCTGGTAAACCAACTACAAATAAATAAATAATAAATAAATAAATAAATAAATATATATATGTGTATATGTATATATATATATATATATATATATATATATATATATATGTGTGTGTGTGTGTGTGTGTGTGTGTGTGTGTGTGTGTGTGTGTGTGTTTGTGTATATATATATATATATACATATATATATATATATATATATATATATATATGCATATACACATTATATATATATATATGCATATACACATTATATATATATATATGCATATACACATTATATATATATATATATATATATATATATATGTATATATATATATATATATATATATATATATATATACATATACACATAATATATATATATATATATATATATATATATATATATATATATATATATATATATATAATGCATACATGCATACATGCATACATACATAAATAATAAAGTAAATGTTCACTCACCAGTACTCACCATAAACCTTATCTTAGGCCTTCCTCTTTTCCTGTTACCTGGTAGATTCATCCTTAGCATCTTTTTCCCAATATACTCAGCATCCCTCCTCATCACATGTCCAACCAACTTAATCTTGCCTCTCTGGCTTTGTCTCCAAACCTTCCAACCTAGGCTGACCCTCTAACATACTTATTCCTAATCCTGTCCATCCTAGTCACACACAGTGCAAATCTTAACATCTTCAACTCTGCCACGTCAAGCTCTGACTCCTGCCTTTTTGTCAGTGCCACTGTCTCCAACCCATATAAGATAGCTGGTCTCACTACCCTCTTGTAGACCTTCCCTTTCACTCTTACTGGTACTCGTCTGTCACAAATCACTCCTGGCACTCTTCTCCACCCACTCCATCCTGCCTGTACTCTCTTCTTCACCTCTCTCCCACACTCACCATGACCGTGAACTGTTGATCGCAAGTATTTAAACTCATCCACCTTTGCCACCTCTACTCCCTGCATCCTCACCATTCCTCTATCCTCCCTCTCATTCACACACACATATTCTGTCTTAGTCCTGCTGACCTTCATTCCTCTTCTCTCTAGAGCATATCTCCACCTCTCCAGGATCTCCTTCACCTGTTCCCTACTATCACTACAGATCGCAATGTCATCTGTAAACATCACAGTCCACAGGGAGTCCACAGGGACTCCTGTCTGATCTCATCTGTCAACCTGTCCATCACCATTGCAAATAAGGAAGGGCTCAGAGCTGATCCTTGATGTAATCTCACCTACACCCTAAACGCATCCGTCACTCCCATCACAGACCTCACAGATGTCAAACTACCCTCGTACATATTCTGTACTACTCTTACATACTTCTCTGACACTCCCAGCTTCCTCATACAATACCACAACTCCTCTCTAGGCACCCTGTCATATGCTTTCTCTAAGTCCACAAAGACACAATACAACTCCTTCTGACCTCCTCTGTACTTCTCCATCAACACTCTCAGAGCAAACATTGCATCTGTAGTGTTCTTTCCTGGCATGAAACCATACTGCTGATCACTAATCATCACCTCCCTTCTTAACCTAGCTTCCACTACTCTTTCCGTTAACTTCATGCTGTGACTGATTAATTTAATCCCTCTGTAGTTACTACAGCTCTGCACATCACCCTTATTCTTAAAGATCAATACCAAAACACTTTTTCTCCATTCCTCAGGCATCCTCTCGCTTTCCAAGATTTCATTAAACAATCTAGTTAAAAACTCCACTGCCATTTCACCTAAACACCTCCGTGCTTCCACAGGTATGTCATCTGGACCAACAGCCTTTCCATTCTTCATCCTTTTCATAGCTATCCTTACTTCCTCCTTGCTAATCCACTGCACTTTATGATTCACTATCTGCACATCATCTAACCTTCTCTCCCTCTCATTCTCTTCATTCATCAGCCCCTCAAAGTACTCTTTCCATCAGCTCAATACACTCTCCTTGCTTCTGAGTACATTTCCCTCATTATCCTTTATCACCCTTACCTGCTGCACATCTTTACTAGTTCAGTCCCTCTGTCTAGCCAATCGGTACAGGTCCTTTTCTCCCTCCTTAGTGTCCAACCTTTCATACAATTCTTCATACGCCTTATCCTTAGCCGTTGCCACCTCTCTCTTTGCCATGCACCTCATCTCCTGATACTCTTGTCTACTTTCTTCATCTCTCTGACAATCCCACTTCTTCTTCACCAACCTCTTTCTCTGTAAACTCTCCTGTACTTCTTCATTCCACCACCAGGTCTCCTTGTCCTCCTTCTTCTTTCCAGATGTCACACCAAGCACCTTTCTAGCCATCTCTCTTACTAGCTCTGCTGTAGTTACCCAGCTATTTAGTAATCCTTCACTGCCACCCAGTGCTTGTCTTAACTCTTCCCTGAACTCCAGCTCACAATTACCCTTTTTCATTTTCCACCATTTGATCCTTGGTGCTGCCCTCACACTCATCCTCCTCTTCTTGATCACCAATGTCTTCCTACAAACCACCATCCTATGTTGCCTAACTACACTTTCCCCTGCCACCACTTTACAGTCTCCAATCTCCTTCAGACTGGCTCTTCTACATAAGATATAATCCACCTGTGTGCATCTTCTTCCACTCTTGTATGTCACCCTATGCTCCTCCCTCTTGTTAAAATATGTATTCACCACAGCCATGTTCATCCTTTTCACAAAATCCACTGCCATCTGACCTTCTGCATTCCTTTGCTTAACACCATACCTAGCCATCACTTCCTCATCCCCTCTGTTCCCTTCACCAACATGCCCATTGAAATCTGCTCCAAACACCAGTTTCTCACCCTTGGGTACAGTCATCACCACTTCATCCAACTCACTCCAAATTGTTTCTTTCTCATCCATCGCACACCCAACTTGTGGTGCATATGCACTAACAACATTCATCATTACACCATCAATTTCCAACTTCATAAACATCACTCTATCCGACACTCTTTTCACCTCCAAAACACTCTTAGCATGCTGTTCTTTCAGGATAACCCCTATGCCATTTCTCCTCCCATCCACACCATGATAAAACAATTTGAACCCTCTTCAGATACACCTAGCCTTGCTCCCCTTCCATCTGGTCTCTTGCACACACAATATACCAGCCTTCCTTCAGTCCATCATATCATCTAGCTCTCTCCCTATACCAGTCATACTGTGAACATTCAAAGTTCCGACCCTCACTATCACAGTCCTAGCCTTTACCTGTCTTCGGGCATGCCTTCCCCCTCTTCTCCTCCTTCAGCCAACAGTAGCCCAGTTTCTGCCAGCACCCTGTTGGCCAACATTTAAAAACAAATAAAACTAAATAAGGCATAGACCACATCTCCCACATGCTTTATTTATTTGAAAGTTTGGTTACCAGGTAAGTGAACTGGTCAGTTGGCTCTTTTCAGCCACAATCCAGGCTCCAGAGGGGCAAAGTACATAAAACAATGTAAAGTCAGTAACAAAAGTAAAAATGCATGATACATCATATGATCTCAAAGATGTTTATGAAATTAAATAGATGTAGTAAAGAGGTAACAAGAAACTACAATGCTCACAAAATTTCAAAAAATGGATAATCATAATATTTATACAACAGAGTTTTCTTTGCAAAGTGTTGTTCTTCTTTCAGCTTTTCCTGGTTAGGGGTTGCCACAGCAGACCTCTGGTCTGCTAATTATTGGCAGTAGATTTTTTATGGGTATCGAGGTGCCAGCTTGATGCCCAACCTTCAGCAAAGGCACGCCCATTCTACACATGTCTTTCGAACACCACTCGACCGCGGGGAGGACATGCAGACTCCACACAGAAGGCGCTACAGCTGAGAATCAAATGGGAGAACTTCTTGCTGTGAGGCAACAATGCTAACAGCTGCACCACCGTGGCAAATACATTTAAATATTCAGGTTACTGCAAATATTCAAGCCGGCAGTAAATGTTGATAAAGCAATTAGAGATAACTTATTTTAATGGACGTTCCTTCAGTTTAGCCTTGAAGCCATCATATGTTATTTGAAGATGTATTTATCTGGGTAATTATTTATTTTTTAGCATTTGTTTACCAGGATTTTCCATATGGCTGGATGCCCCTTTTCAGTAGAAGCTCTGGGAGAAAACCTCCAGTCAGGTTACATGTACAAAAGTTCCAATGACCAGATAAGAAAAATTACAATTACTTTGAGCAATTTAAAAGAATGAGTGTAAATAAAACATACCCCGGGATTCATGAAGCTCGGCGCAAGGCTGGCATTAGGCTTGCACCGACCGTGTGGCGTGAAGATGGTGCAGTAGTGCCAAATGCATATTAATGAAGGTGCGCTGCCGCCACAGCCACGTGCATAGGAAAGGAGCGCGAGTGCATAGGGCATGTCGAAGTGCCATACGGAGGCGTGTAAATGTCAGCAGTCGACGTGCAACCTAAAATGCTTGCATATAACAATTTGCAAGCAATAATAATCACATCTGTCAGTGTCCATGGATACTGAAATGTATGCAAAGCATGCAGGACAGTTCCTGCGAACACAAAATGAAGAAGCAAACACAAATGCACGGTAGGGAATAACGGGTCCTTATCCCTCGAACAAATGACATTGAAAACCGTGTGCCCGTAGTCCAATGCAGTGTAGATAGTTAGACCAAGTGGAAGTGAAACGCATCATATGTTAGCATGCTGCCAATAGGTACATCCAGCCCAATGGCCAGGGTCACCAGCTGAACCATATGGTGATGGAGTGTAAGTTGTTTATACGTAACTTTTCCTTGAAGATTGAGTTTAGAGATAGTAATAATATTTTAATTTTAAGGCGAGACTGTGTCCTATGCAGAACAGGTGAACTGGAGGTGTATGAGGGAGCAACGGGTGAAGCAGAAAGAAACACAAAATCATGTATACACATCAGCAATACAACCGGACAGGCCATACTGTAGAACACAATCCCACAAACATATGAATATTAAAATGTGCGATACAAATGTACAGAAATGTCACCGGCACATACCCACAGATTGGTCCTGATGGAACTGGCCATATCAAATGCAACACACCTGAATGCATAATGGACTACCCAGCATCCCCTCCACAGCACACAACCCGCCCCCATACCTGAACGTCCACCAAATCCAGCCATACTTGGCCTACCAGTTTGGCGCAGCCACATCTACACATAGTGACCACCACGCATATGTAGTAGGTAGTGTCACCCTAGGCAGTTTCAGGATTGCAAACTATGTATCCCTTGCATGTAAAACCCCCAGCACATTTTCGTAATGCCAGAAGAATGGTCCGTATCGGTCTTGTTATTATTGGTCTTGTTAAATTTTTGGATATCCCTCATGGGATAAGTAACCTGTGTAAACTGGAACACACAAAATCCACTGGAAACACCACACGGAACTGTTCCTATTAAAGAAGCTTTCCACAACAGTGGTCATCTCCGTGTGGTGTTTCCAGTGGATTTTGTGTGTTCCAGTTTCCTGTTTTTTCCACTTGGAGTCTCTGTTTTCTTGCTGCAGTTTTTTGACTCTTTCTCTAACCTGTGTAAACATTAGAATGGGTATCAAGACACAATGTCCAGTCCTGTGGACATCTGGACACAAGTTGGAATGTGCAGTAGTGGTGCACGAGACTGTCCAGCCCTAGATGGTCATGCAGAACCTACTACCCACGATCAAACACCTGCCCGTGACGCACGTGTCCAAACACGAATAAGCGAGAGAATATATTGCACACATTCTCATAATGGCACATGGAATAAGGGTGACGAAGGCACTTACATAAACAGGATACCCCCTGACCCACTGTGTGAGGGACAATTACTGTGTGTGTAGGTGTGACCTGACCAACAATGATACAATGCCAAATGTCCCGTGATTGTAGGAAATAACTATGTACCATACTTACCATACTACATGTAACAGTTGCCTATAGCGTTCATGTCAGGATAGCATAAACGTAATTCATACAAGGAACAGGCAAACAACAAAAGTGCTAAAGGTATAGGCTCACAGCTAGGAAACTAATGAATGTTCTAAACCTGCAACTGACCGTGGCTATGTGTTGGCTTAGAAAATCTGTTGTCCCCAGTAGGGTTACCACCTGTCCCACTTTGCGAGGGACAGTCCCTCTTTGAGCAGTTGTGTCCTGGCAAAAAATATTAAAAATGGCAAATGTCCTGAGATTGTAGGACATAATTATGTCCCATATGTTATGTAATAGTTGCATAAAATAATTATTTCTGCATCTAAAATACCTAAATGTTACAAGAAACAGACTAAGCAACTAAACTGCTACAAGAATAAGCTTTTATTTATGCAAAAAAGTAAAGTTCTATCCTTTGTACTGACCGTGGGTATGTGTCGACCTGTAAAATCTGATGTGTGTTCCGAAAATGTCCCACGTTGGCCATTTGAAAAGGTGGCAACCCTAGTCCCCAGAATATATCCCAACCTGTACATATGACAATGTCAATGCTACCAATGGTCAGAGCATTCGCACAATAACTGGCCGGCCTCTTAACCACTCACAAAGCCAGTGACCTTTGGAGGAAAGGTGTTGAATGAAAATTACTACTTACAACAATGAAGAGTAATAGATGCTTTTAACTGCAGAAAATTAGTAGTATTACGAATCTGTCAACACGTTCCAAGCTAATAGTGTTAATATGGTAGAAGTGTCCGTGATTGTTCCTGAGTTGTCATAGCCTTGTCCCTGTCACTGTAGAAATGAGTCCCCGAGTATCACAGAAGTCCGTACACATAGGTACACCAACCAACTGTCACATCTGTTGACAGGACTATTGCATACCTGTAGTGAATTTATAACTGATGTCCAGAATAATATTCATTGTATCTATAAATGAATGAAATAGTCATATGGGAAGGGAAACATGTGTCTGGTTAATAGAACCAATCATCTAAATGTGTCCCACAGGGTGTTATGCATTGTTCCTGATACAGTGTTCATTCACACCCATTGGTATGTGAGGTCCGCTAGTAACGGAAAGTGCATAATTTGCTGACCACCTTAGGTAGATGATAGCATAATAGATGAGGTTCAACACCCGTACGCCTCTGAGGGACACATCCGTCTGGGCAGTTGTGTCCTGCAAAATGACAGTTATGGCACATGGCCTGTGAGTTCGGGAAAGGAGGCTATACAGTGTGTGTAGTGGTGTCAGAAATTAATTTGTTGTATCAGAAACAGCTACATGTAATTGGAAACAGTATTAGCAATTATAATGCTACAAGAATAACCTTAACGTATGCAAACCATGGAAGTCATCAGTTTACCACTGGCTGTGGGTATGTGTTGCCTTGACACATGTGATAGCTCTACATATAGGATCTATAGGGCCGCCACCATTCTGAATGGCCAAAGTGGAACCTGATCTGTAGAAATGTCAGACGTACCAGGGCAGAACATACCTACAGCTATGCATAGTACAGAAATATAAATATCGGCACAAATCAAAGCGTAGTCTAGCAGCAGTAAAGTTGCTTATGCTACTACATATAACATATGGACGTGTCAGGTATACAAGACCTGTAACAAGCAACCACTACAGACACGTACAACATGAGAATGTCCTCTAATCAGGACAGTTGCAATAGCTAGAGTATTGTCCATACCTCTCAACTGTCCCTGATTTTCAGGGACGTGCCTGATTTTGACTGAAAGTTTAAATCTGTCCCTCTGAATCCCTCCTAAAATTAGTGACTTTTGGAGGAAAGGTGGTGAATTACACTTAATGACTAATGACAATAAGTAAGAGTTATAAACTTCTTTTACTTCAGAAAATGTGTATTAATTGATATGCTCTGATTCTGTCAATGTTTCAAGTTAATAGCACTACTTTTTTAAAAGTGTCCCTGATTGTCCATGATGTTTTCTTGACTTGTCCCTGATTCAGTAGAAATTTGTCCCCGATTGGTTGAGAGGTCTGGTATTGTCACATGACATATGCCTAATGAGAGACTGTCCCATGCAAAGTGGGAAAGGTGTCACTCCTAAAGTCTCCTGTTGTGCAATCTGAAAGGTGGAAAACGTACAGTAGGTATGCGGTAGCATGATTCAGCGGACAGCTGCATTAACAAAATCATATTCACATGTCAGCATTGCAGAGTATCGGTTCCCATGTATCAGGCAGATGGGAGCAGATCATATGAGGAACACACATATAATATGATTACATCACTGTACAGGCCGCTGAGTCTGTACAGTCGAATGCCTGCCATCGCCAAATGGTTACACATACCCGATACTGTAGTCATGTAGTCCGATGTAATACATATCACAAGGAATCACACACACCCAGCGTGAGTGACAAATGTAAGCAGAAATGTTGGTGAGCGAGCGGCTGTAAGTGTGTTTGTCTACCAGTATGCCAGTAGTGCACTGTCAAAGAAATGTGGAGTCTAAATGGGTATAAGGTGCTGTAACCAGAGGTTAGCAGTGCTTAACACTGTGCAAACCCACGCACAACTGCTCCCACCTGCTAGAATGTGCCTTACCCAGTCCGTATCCAAAGGCGTTGGTCTGTCCGAAAACAAAGAACCACCCTATTCACGTGTTGGTAGCAGTACCCTGTGCACATAGCTCATGTGAATTAACAATAGACCATGGCATATGTACAGACAATAGACCACACACACACCATACAGCGCAGTCATCCAACAGTATAGCAATGTACTGGCAGATATGTCCGGACCACTGGTGCATGCATGCCTGGCCGTCCTGTGTTTCAGTGTGTGAGCATGCCCAGTATGACTGTTACGCATGTTGTCGACCGACATTACCGTCATACCGTCATGTGTGTGAGCATGCCAAGTATGGTCAACTGTATCGCATGTGTCACATGTCCAGATAGTTAGTACTATGTTGCTGACCCCTCTATTCTACACAGACAGGTGTCATGCTGTGTCTGCAGGGTAGCTAATGGTCATGTGGCAATGACAGTTGCTACATGTCTGCATAGAGTGGGGGGACATCCGACCACAACCACAGTCCTACACAGCACCATGGGTGGCGCACATGACTCTCACATGTGTAGGTTGGATGGGGGGGCACAGCTGACAGTTGTACACATCTGCCGCTACTGTACTGGTATGCCAGGTACCCATGTCAGTGTGTGAACCTACCAAAATTGCTGGTTGGAGGGATACCAGTGTACGTCAGATCCCAGCTTTAAATACCAGCACAGTGGTGTTGGCCGTACTAGCTTTCACAACCTACATCAAACTGCCTGGCCTGCTGTAGTCTGTGTGTGTCTTAGGGGGTTAGAGTCATTCATTGGGCATATCCATAGGCCATTGTATATCATTTGTCTGTATCGGTCCACACCTGTCCAGCTGCATGGAACATGTGTGGGCTGTACGGACACACATGATGGTCAGCCCATAATCTGCAGTGGGTTAGGACACCCTGTGTACCAATGGCTACCATTGTGACCCCCGTATGTGCTACAGAGGTTATGGTGCCACTATGGATGTGTACTGTCTGCTGCCCTAACATTCGGCCACCACAATCACTTGTATGCTCACATACATACCATAGCAATGGGTAAATACACATTCTAATACATCTGCCAATTGTTAGGTTGATAGACGTACCCTGGGGGTGTTCTGGACCTGAAGACGGTGCTGGAGGCTGCTTATGTCGGATGCACACAGTGCACCTCCTATACATGGCCGAACACAGGTACTGTCATGTTTGGCATCCATTGTACTGTGTGCGGGTCAGAGAGGGGAAATCCGTGGGTACCTACTGTGTCAGTGCATATGCCTTGTGTTGCCTCTTTGCCAAGGGCAGGTCATACTGTGCACGGCCTTTCGCCGACTGTGCCCTGCTCAGGTAGTTCCTTCACCAAGTCACACTGTGCCTGTATAGGCCTTGGCAGTGGTGTTGGGCTGTGTGGCCCTGCCCCATGCTGTTCCTGCTGCAACTGTTACTGCAGGATAAGATTGTGTAGCATAGCAAATACCATAACAACTTGTGTGCATGTAGCTACTGAATACTGCAGGGCTCCACTGGATGTGTCCGGATACCAGAACCGTGAACTGAACATCACAAACACATGCACAATTATATGTTGTGCCTGTGCATCCGTCTCATTATGGTGTGAGTGTTCAGGTGTGTGTGCATTGCTGATGGGTGTCATCAGCCATGACACCAGTGTTTACCCTGCATCCCCTGCAAGGAGACTGTAGGGGATGTCCATACTGGCATTGGTGTGGTACAGCTGTGTCAGAAGCCATATATCGGAATCATCATAGCTTCCAGGGCAGACAGCCCACATATTCAATATCATGCCCTGGCCATCACATATGGCCTAGCTGTTGGAGGGTATGACGCTGCAGTGACTGTAGGCTCTACCCTTCTCACCGGCAGGTGCTTCCATGTGTATGTGTGTGCAGGCTATAGCACCCAGTACCTGAGGGTAGTTATCCATGTATTTGAACTGATGCATATTGCTGGTCTACTAATCACGTGTGTTGAGGACATGTACGTGCTCACTAGCATGTGTTGACATGGCATCTGTGAACTGGCGCAATACTCTGGATGCAGATGCCTGTGAGATACCCATGATATCCCCAGTTGTGCTGTGTGAGGCACCTGTGGCTAGTACACCTAGGCCAACACATACTGTGGTATCCACTGTGATGGGTTTCCCTCAGCCTGTGTGATGTGACAGGTGTGGCAGGCACAGGTCAACAAGCCACTGTAGGAGGTCTCTGCCCACCCCATAGTGCTCCACCATCCCCAGCTCATGTAGCCCCTGGTAAGTCACCCTGGGTCTATAAAGTCTTATGTCACCCCAGTAAGGGTTGTTCAGGAGCATACACATCCTCATTGCCTTCAGCCTCCTGCACATGTTGGTTTATGTTGCCTGCTGCAGCCCTTCTCATTTGGTTGGACTGTGTTGTGACATGTCCCCGCAGGTATACACCAGTGGTGTAGAGTGTGGAAGAAACCTGTGTGTATGCTGCTTGCTCACATTACTGTACTGTTCAGGTGCAGGCTGGCCATGTCATATGCTGATTGTGCTGATCAACACCTGTTTGTGCAGCGCCTGTACACCCTGACTACCCCACCACTGCTGTTATCCCTCCCAATTTCACCAGGCAGGTATAGACACACCCCTAGCTTAGGCGTGCTAAGGCAGGAGCACTCCCGAGGCACAGTTCTGCAATGTGCGTACAGTATGCCTGACCCCCCCCCTCCCATGCTGTCAATTATATTTGATCCCTGCACCCAGCTAACTACACACATACACTCCAGGGACCTGCATCACACCCTGGGGATAAATGGGATACACTATTGTCTACCTCATTTGCATAGTATAGTCTTCTAATGAATAGTCATATGACCCATACCAAACCTCCAAATGAATAACCACTGCCCAGTGTCGCTCAGATCCGTATACAACTGGCAACAGGTGCCTTACTATCATCATATTCGATGTCCCCTGGTCTTCCCAGCAACAAAATAACCAGTGAATACATGACTACAACCCGTGACCCTGCACACTGCAGAAGATGTGCATTACCACTACGTCATGGCAGATGTACATACATCCCACGTTATTACGTACAGATCATCCGGCACAAACATTCAATAGTGCTGATGTCCCCAGGTATATATGTTCACATCTATGTCTATCTCTCTATATCTACATATATCATATATATTATTTGTATACATATATACATAGACATATATATATATATATATATATATATATATATATATATATATATATATATATACATATATATATATATATATATATATATATATATATATATATATATATATATATTGTATACATATATACATAATCATATTATATATATAATATATATATATATATATATATTATACCTACATATATATACATATATATATATATATATATATATATATACACATATACACATATACATGTACACACATATGTAGATATTGCATATATATCACAACAGCGGACCACATGACAGTAAAGCATTAGACAGGAATGAAAAGGAAACTACATGTGCCACCTGCACCATGTAGTGTTGTTACTATCGTGTGTTTTGTTGCGGGACACGGGTCAGACTGTATCAAGGGTAAGAGTATGGCTGCTGACATTTATTCACCAGACCTATTGGCGAATGTATATGTTGACAACCCAGTGTCTTGGCAGAAAATGCAGGCTGTGGACACTATATAGGTCAGCAACAAAACACACTGAACACATCCCGCTGCTAGCCACCCACAGATACCAACACATACGGTATAACTGCCAAACACACACACCTGCTATGCTTTGGAATCGAACACTTACCTGTCTCATCTACCACACTACAGCATTACGCAGTAACAGAATGCACTACCGAGTTTCGGCATCACTGCACTCCCACAGGTATACTTCTAGGTGGATGACATCATCAGCAAGGGCAAAGACGCCGATAGGAAATGTATGGGGAGTGAGCCGTCTAAAAGCATTACTCTGTCCCCAGGCAGCTGGAAACACACACTTGGCAGGGCTGGGAGTCGAACATACACCTAACTACCTTATCACACTACAGCATTACGCAGTTACAGAATGCATTGCCGAGATTACTGGAACGCAGCACTCCCAGAGGCATACTTCTAGGTGGATGACATCATCCGTAAAGGCAAAGACGCTGATAGGTAACGTATGGGGAGTGAGCCATCTAAAAGCATTACTCTGTCCCCATGCAGCTGGAAACACACAGACACACACAGGCACACACACTTGGCAGGGCTGGGAGTCGAACATACACCTAACTACCTTATCACACTACAGCATTACGCAGTTACAGAACGCACTACCGAGACTACTGGAACACAGCACTCCCAGAGGCATACTTCTAGGTGGATGACATCATCCACAAAGGCAAAGATGCCGATAGGGAATGTATAGAGAGTGAGCAGTCTAAAAGCATATTACTGTCCCAAGGTAGACATAGACAAACACATGGCAGTGGTGTGAGCAGGACAACTGCCTATCTACGGAGCACTATTACAACACTACATAGATACGAGATGCGCCACAGACAGTACACCCTTCAAGACAGTCAACCAGTGTGTTCAATGTAGGAATCCATCCTGACATGGGGTATGGACATCTGTTGCCTGGATGACCACCATCGCTATAGAGGATTTCAATGGCCATGTCCATACACAGAGGCACATAACTGACACAAGGTGTCAATGGGCATGCTCACACACTTAGTATCACATGTCCGTTTGGAATGTACTGTGTGTCCATCTACACAACGGCGTACTGGGCATGCTCACACACTTAGTAGTAGCGAAGGGCTGTCTTGCATGCACACAGATTCTAAACACGGAAGGGCACAGTTTTGAATGTACTGTGTGTCCATCTACACATCGGCATACTGGGCATGCTCACACATTTAGTAGTAGTGAAGGGCTGTCTTGCATGCACACAGATTCTAAACACGGAAGGGCACAGTTTGGAATATACTGTGTGTCCATCTACAGAACGGCGTACTGGGCATGCTCACACAGTAATAGTGAAGGGCTGTCTTGCATGCGCATGGATTCTAAACACGGAAGGGCACAATTTGGTGTTACTGTCCCCACGTACATGAAGGCCAATCACATGTACTGACCAGTACACACTCAAGAGCCATCACAGATGTCTCAGGTGCAGATCAGTGGTAAATGCCTCATTCTACTATGTAGCCCTCAGACATCACCATGTCCTTGGACCAGCAACACACATCCATACATTACTACGACACCATGTGACTCATGACCAGTGGACTGTACATAGGTCTACAGCAACTGTGCAGACTACACATATACTGACAGGGTTCCATCATGTTACTGTTACTTGAAGGTGAAGACATACAACCTACACAGTGGTAAGGGTGTTACTGACTGTAAATCACTTGACACCTGTAACACTTACATCCTCCCGTGTGCATATAGCAGCATAATTGCCGAAGGTAGCGTTGGTACACATAATGCGGCCAATACTGCTGCATGTCTGTCAGACGTATCATCATATAGCAGGTGTATGATTCACAGTACTGCCATGTGTGTTTGCTTGTGTGACCATATATGCCACGTATGGTGGGGAATACATCCCAATTGTTACACGCCCCTGTACACTGTTGTAGAGATCTTTACATACTGCAGTGTAGAAAGCATGATGTAGGCAGGAGTGCTGTGTGTATCACACACATGTCAGCTATCTGTATGTGAATGACATTTGTGGACTCCACAGTCTGTGTGTGTGTATGTATGTATGGCTGTCTGGTGCATGGAGTGAGGGTGTATGCTACCATACAGAACAGACAGGATCCCTAACCCCTCATGGTGATGCAGTCTACTATCCTGTTGATGCCATCGGTCTCAGCCTTACTGGCTACCTGTACATGTTCATTCTCTGTGTCGCGTCATGTGAGGGTGATTACCACATAGGCAGGGGTCCTCACCTCAACACTATCGAGTGTGTGTTATAGTGTTGTTGACCCCGTGAGTGTGGGCATGTTACTGTGTGTTTCTGTGTATGTCTGTGTGTGTTTTCATCCTGTAATGTGACAGTGTATTACTGCTACACAGTGAGGCCTCATGCTATCAAGTGGCCTCTAACGTTATCATCGACCAGACCGCTGTGTAAACCCCCCGCACCATGTCACCATACCTGTGATGTGACCTGGTATGGATGTCACGTCTCTAGCCACTGTAGCCTATTAAACAGCCCACATTCTTCTGGATCAGTAGAAGTGTGGACATCTGTGGAATGGTAGCCATTCTAACAGTGAAGTTGAGGCTACGTATAGCATGCTGGTATTGCCATACATGCCCGTGAGTACTCCACATTTACACATGTGAAACTGCAAACACTGCTACTTATTGGCACATGCAAGTAGACCTTAAGGAGGAAAGCAGGGCATAATTACCAACATGCTGTTACCATTGTTACCAAGACACATACTGTGAACATATAACAATGCATTATAAGCCTGTACTACATGGTATGTCTGGTGCATGTCAACAGTACACAACTAATGTAATATACACTTATCTCACTATTCTCTTCACCCTGTGCATCAGACCATATGAGCATGTCACTGCACCGATGGTGTGGTTGACAGGGATGTGGCACAGGCATCATCATATGCACAGGGTGATAATGTTTGCCAGGGGCATAGGCTGCACCAGTGGATGACATCATGTGTGTGGGTAAGGGCCGGTGATCTGATTGGGCATGTGTGGTCGTTATGCATGTGGGTGTTGTGAGGGCCTACAGATGTTTCTGCTGTGTGTGTGTATGTGTGCACACAGTTCTGCCTTTTGTCAGGCCTACACTAGGGTATTATTGACAGCTCCAGATTGTACAGACCATGTGTCCACTGGAACCATGTCCCCACTGGGAACGTCCAGGGCCATGTCCACTTGGCCTGCTGTGTCCTGGTGTGGACAGCGCAGCACCAGCTGCACTGCTACTGCTACCGGCACTATAGCAGCGGGCATATGAGGTGGCTCATTCACGTTGACCTGCACCATGTGGCCTATGCCTCACTCGTACCAGATGTTCCAGCACAGACAGCTCACACTCGTGGATTGCCATGCCAAGGTCAAGGATTCCAACCATGTCACCCAATCACCTCTGCTGAACATCAGCAATCTGCTGTTGAACATTTGCCAATGCCTGGATGTTGTCTTTTAGAGTACGGATAGCAGCCCTCTGAACCATCTACCCTTCTCTGCTCTGCCATTCAGCACATGCCTGTGCTGCCATTACAGTCTAGAACATGTGTCTGGTGACACCAGCTGCTGCGCTCTGTCCTGCAGGTGCATGTCTGCCAGAGATCCTCCAACTAGCAGCACTGGGCACATGCCTGTGTGGCACATCTGCAGTCATTACACTGACACCATGGTGTGGAGACACACCTTCTGTAGCCACCACATGTTCCTGTTCCAAGCTAACACACACTGACTGCCCTTCCTCTATGGCCACTGGTGATGGGGTATGTGTTGGCATGAGAACTGTGTGCTGGGAAGAGGGGGGCATAGCTGGGATGGCAACCACTGGCACAGATTCAGCCCCTGACAACCCTGCCTGTACCTCATGCATATGCTCATCACTGCTAGTATCTGTGGGGACACTAACATCAGCTGGACCACAGGAGGGTAACACACCTACATCACCTGTGAATGCAAAGAAAGACTCTACATTACAATAGACACACACACACACACACACACACACACACACACACACATACACACACAGCCACACAGGCACACACAGACACACACAGACGCACCGACGCACAGACACAGATACACAGACATACCATGCATGTGATTTGACAGACGGCATGCAGCATGCATGTGATACAGCAGACGGCATGCAGCTCAGACATTAATAGTGGTAGTTAGCATACCTCCCTGGGTTTCACACAACAGCAAGCAGGTATCATATCAGTAGCCATGCAGTTCACACAATCATGGTAGTAAGCATGCATCCCTGTGATACACCATGTGGACCAGCACAGGTTAACAGTACACATGGCTGAAGTGACCTTGACATGTAATCTGCTGACGTGTGCACTGACATGCATACATGTCTGACACAATGGTGTCCTGACACATGTACAGTGTTGTAATGGGTATCACATTGCAGTGTTGTCTCTATGCCCTACAGATAGAATGCACTTTTAGCAAATGTTCATGAGCATTGAAGGGTAGTGTGAGGCATCTACATTGCTATACAGTGTGAAGTACAGACACTGTGCATTGCATGGCATCATGAGACGTCTATATTGCTATACAGTGTTAATATGCACACAGGGCATAGCCATAACTGCGTGCATACACATTACATAACTGTGGATTGTGACCCACATCGCTGAGGTGTATACACACCAAACCATGCTGTGTCATGTGACAGGTTACTGGAAGACCTACAGATGACACACCTGCACAACTACTACAAAGTCTTAGCTGCCTGGCAACCATGTCCACACATGGCAGACTTGTCAATACACCATGTCCCGCATGACATTAATGTACCACACACATGAGGTGCACAGCTGACAGTGATGTCCTACAGCAGCAAGGGAAATGTATCTGTGGCCTGATGTGGTGTCAATGTCTGGGGAAGCTGTACAGGTGACTACTGTCATGCTATGACACAGTCGTGATGTTCCACACATCTTATATGGTCAAATTAAGTGACACCTCCACTAGCTGTGCACAGGATTTTAGGATGTCCAGTCTTCCACATCAACTATATAAACAGTCAACTAAGGCTATAGTTGGACCATGTGTGGACAATGTGCAACAGGGTGTATACACATCCCATCTACTGTGTGGCTACATGTCTCTGGCCATCCTCCATGGCCATGTGTGAACATGTGTTGGCCAAATGTTTGTGATGGCCATCTATCTCACATGTCTGTGTTGTCCCATATGACATACACCCATAGATGTCAGATATGTCACTGTCCACAGGGCTATGCAGACAACGGGTTGTATTTTTGGTATGTGGGGTATGTATTATGGGATAGTGAGACAATATTGCAGCCAGAACACTACATGTCTGGGACATGTCAGATGGCACATCACAATGTGTGCACCCATTGAAGGGGCATATTACACAATGGTGACTCCTGTGGGCTGCCCATATCCCAGCTCACTGTGTGGTACTGTTTGCGTACCACACATGTGTTGTTCCAATGTATAGTACATATGCTTAAATTGAACACCTCCACCATTGTATGCACAGCTGTCCACACATCTAGCAATGACAGATACTGTGGTTTTATGTCGCTGTTTCATTTAGTTTGTATATAATGCACATGGGTAGCCAGTGTGAATGATGACAGATGCAACCTGTATATCGTGACTGGACCATACATTATGTGTACATGTGTTAACTGGCCACATGGCGAATAGATATATGTGTTAACAGGCCTGATACTGATAACTGTCTCACCTGCAATAAACTGATGTCTGTGCAGCATGCTAGAGGTACCTGTATAGGGGTGACACAGCAGTTTGAACATTATCCATGACTGTATGACAGCCACAGGGTGCACTGTGCATGTTAACACATTTGCCTGTACAATAGCATATAGTATGCACATGTGTGCATACACAGGGTAGCATACTGTAGTATGCGGCATGTGTGTAAACATACCTTGCATATGATGTTACATTACATATTGTACAGTGACACATACAACTAAATGGGATATAATAGTCATATGTGCAGTAGTGACTTACCAGGCAACTCCAGGCTCATTAGTTGGGAGACACCCACCTCCATGATGACAGCTAGTGTTTGTGGATGCTGTTCTGAGGGTGTCCCCAGGCTGGCCTGGCTCCTCGGTGGGTGTGAGTGGGGGGCTGGGGTGGTGGCCCACCACCTGTTCCACCTTGTTCCCTGGCAATTGCATTGGCACACTGTTTTGCATGTCGTATCAGGTCCGTGCAGTGTCTGCACACCTGCTAGTAGGTGTGGTTATGGCCACCCACATCAGTAACCCTTCTGCGAAGGTCCTGCCACAGGTTGTCATGCTGCTGGGCATGATGTGGCACATGGCTGAACAGCACCCTATAGTTCTCATGGAGGTATGGGATGAGGGCATCATCCTCCAGGCGGCTATACGCTGGCAGGCGTGAAGGAGGCATTATCTGGAAAACATAATGATGGAGACAGGTCACAGTATCACAGAGATGTACAGGGATACAGCTGCACATACATTTATATTAAGTCTAGTACATCTGAACAGTTATCTTTGCAAATCATCATGACACTGACACGACTGACATGTTTGTGTCACACACATGTAACACCCGTCATGCATTAGATATCATCACCATATATGTGTGTCATCTCATTACATTGTTCATACTCCATGTGAATGCTGTCTTGATGTGGGAATGTCTGTTTGCCTGTACTGGTGTTCTTACCTATCAGCACATGCCTGGGTGTGTCCACAGTAATGCTGTTGACCTTGATGCTGTGTATATGCACATATCAACACATACACTGCCTTAATGGACATGAACAGTGACAATGCACACATACGCACGGAAACCTTTACATGCATGTGTTTTGCCATATACATCTACATGGCACTGTACAGCAGTTCAACATCCTGCCACGTATCGCCTGTGTTGCACATGTGATAGACATGGGACAATGGTTAGCCTGACGTCATTCGCAGGGATGGTTATCAACTATAGCATGTACTGGCAAGGTTTTCTAGCTGTATCTGACAGCCATTTTGCCATCGCAAGGTGCATCAGTGCCACATTACTGATCCAGACAGTTAATAATACATCTACCATGCGGACATTGCACCATGTATGACAGAGATGACATGTGCAGCTTTGATGGACAGGGTTGCATGGTATGGCAGGAGTATGTAACATGTATGGCACAGGGATCTGTCCAGCATGTGGCGATCCTTGTAGTAGGACGGTGGCTGTCCATGACGTATGTCTTTCAGATCAGGATATGTACGTGTAGCATGTCCAACATCACAGTGTAGCACATGTCTTTATGCAAGGTGGCCAGCATGCTGCATAGTGGAGGTGAGGATTGTGAAGGCTGGTGTCGCCCATCCACGCATGGCCAAAACCCTTTAAAGGTGATATGTGATCTGATATTGGTCACCCAAGTGCTGAGTATGCATGTCCAATGATCTCCATGCTCATGGATGGCACCCTGCCATGACATGGGTGCCTCGTATGACAACCTAATAGGCCTGGAGACATCACCAACTCAGGGAGGTGAACTGCACAGCACCATCCATTACACAGTGTCCATAATGTTGACCGCTGCCTAAGTGGTAGTTAATGGGTACAGGGTTATTCACCTAGCGGTGACAATGCTATTATCAGCTGTCAGATTGTGCACATATGTCACACACCTCACCCACAAAGCCCATTCTGTATGTTGTCCACAACACTGAGACAGCTATTGCTCCTAGGTCATGGCCATTCACATCCTTACATACACTGATGCCTCCCATTTGTCTGTGTGGTATGGGCTACAATGAGGTGGGAGTACAAAACATTAACCCTGTTTTACTGTAGCTGCCACTGGTGTGATATGCACATGTCACTCAGACACCTTTTGTAGTGTTGCTTCTGTCAACATGGCACTGGTAGAACACTCCTGTGACATACAAAGGTACATCTAGTATACTCAGTGAAGCTGGAACACGGTATGGGTGATGATGTCCCATGACCTGTCACAGGTATGCTATGCAGTGTGAAATCATCCGTACTGTTATCTACTTCTGTACTGCTAACATCTACATTGATAAAGGTTCATAGACTTGCAGACCATACTCAGCAGGGTAATAGTGCAGTGCCTCCAATTATGACTGTTGTCTCCACTTGTGGGTTGCAGTGGGTTGATATTATCCAACACCCTATCTGTATTGCATATTCATGCTCAGCACTTGTTCAGAATATGTAAGCACTTCATGAACTACTAATTACTATAGCACCCATTCCAACTCATTTCTTACAAGTACACTGTCTGTCCTTACATTTCCTTACATTTCCAGCTTGCTTACAGTACAACAGCTGTTGTACACACATCTTGTGAGATATGGTTGAATATACAGGCATGTCTAAGTGTCACTTACCAGTTCTATTGCCTGTCTATATGATGAATATGGCAAACATGTGCAATAGAGCAATTGTCTCATGTACACAGTCAATGCTCACCTCCCAACATACGACACTACAGCCTGTGGGAGATGCACATATGTAGCCATGCTGGGGGTAATGCTCTCACCAACCCAGACTGAACCTGACATTCATGTGGGGAGGTTTAACATTTGCAACACACCCCACTCATCACCACCACCATAGGCCACACATAGTATGAGTACAACATTTGCAGAACCTCTCCATACTCTGTGTAGGCACCAGAGGCAGCCCCCATCACCAAACACAACAACAATTACTTATAGCCCACAGACTCATGTGTGCCCATCAACTGCAGCCTGTTATAACATACCCAACACACTGGTCATAGGTGACTCTGTAGGCATTCACACTGATATGCCAGGGATCACTGCAGTTACTGTACTGTACAGAGGTGCAGGTAACACATGGCTCTGCTGTTCATAGACAGGACACTACCCTAGAGAGGTGCCACTGGTGTAAACACTGTAGTTGGGCTTACACATAGACTTGTCAGACAGCATAGTACCTCACTATGAACCTGTGAAGCTATTACATGTCCTTTGTGCATGGTTAATTGAGTAGCTCTTCCATTTCAATTAGCTATCATGCTGTTACAGTGTCCCATGACTACAAGCCATACTTATCCTGTTATTGTGTATTGTACATGCCAATAGACGATACCTTTTATTTGCATGATATAACAGTTATGCTGTGTAGAATATCTGACATATCTACCTACAATACTGTACATTACACATATTTTACACATTATCCCATAATGCAAAGCATACTTGCACAGCAAGACCACCTTGGGCATGTTATTGTCGTTATATGCCCATACACATGCCTACTGTGACAGTATATCAACATATACTATCCTCTGCTAAGGCACGTACTTGTTGGACATACCCCTACCAGTGACAGTGGGTGGTGTGGAATTGTTCTGTTTAAAGCCCTCATGTAACATCCCTTGTGGTGTATGTGATGTTTACCTTGTGGCCCACAGCAGGACACATAATTTCTACAAGCATTACTATGCTCAACAATACCTTTTCCCACTTTATGCACTGCGTACACTTTTAATTAATACAAAACAGGTTCTATATACACTAACATACTGAGTGTTCTACATACCTTGTTAGCATTCCGAATCTTCGTAAATATCTCTCTTACACCTTTACTGTTTAAACGGTTCTATGGTATGAGCATATGGTTTGAATGTATGGCAAGTCATCCTTATATACGTTGATACCTGTAACATGTGGTTTCCTGCCACCAATTGGTGTTCCTGAGTAAATTATTACTTGCACATCAGCTGTGTAGCTACTCCATTCACCAATTACATGGCAACAGTGGGGTATTATTGAATTCTCCACTTGGGCGTTGCCCTTTTGCCCTACCTTCAGGGAGACGGCCTGTATGTGTTTTGTTATGAGGAATTGGAATTTGCAACTGCTATTTGTAGAGACACGGATATTTTAATTTCATGTCCCCCGTGGATTGTGTGTGACGGTTAGAGTATGTGGTTCTACATGTGAGTGTACCTGTCATCTCAACCATCTGATAAGGGACTATTGCAAACAAAACCTGTAACATCGCCGTCTGTTCCATTATACAACAGCTACTATTTTACATGGCACCTTTACAAATGTGTCTCTCACAAGGTATGGTAACACCTCTCCGGATATAATTCAGTGAGTGGATGTCTGTGATGTTATTACAGTCTGTATTGAAATTGTTTCACATGTGGGGGAGATGTAGGTGGGTGTACATAGCATATACAGGTTTGTGGGGACTGCATTTCTGCATATTCCATATATGTGTGTGGGCTCCTTCTCTAACTGAAGACCTATCAGTTAGTAAACTGAACTATCGTTGTTATGGGCTTATACATTGAGCCATTGTTAATTGGTTTCTATATAGTATGCAGGTGAGGTTGATACTTCCATACCTCCGGAAATACAGCGATATGTAAAGGAATGTTACTAAATGACAGCTATCTCGTGTATTTCTGTCACAGATATTTGCACTCATTGCAGTTGTGTTGGTGACTGAACCTCTTTGGCATGGGTTGCCACCTTTTCAAATGGCCATAGTGGGACATTTGCAGGACACACATCAGTGTTTACAGGCCGACACATGCCCACGGTCAGTACACAGGATAGAACATACTTTTACCCTGAATACATACTTATTCTTGTAGCACTTTAGCTACTTATCATGTTTCATGTAACATTTTCATTTTGTAGATACAGGCATAACTATTTAATGCAACTATTACATAATATGTGGGACATAATTATGTCCTACAATCTCGGACATTTGCCCTTTTTAATATTTTTTGTCAGGACACAACTGCCCAGGGAGGGGCTGTGTCTCTTAAATTGGGACAGGTGGTAACCGTATGCCTACGGCCAGCTATAACAACACCTACCATAATGATCTACCTCCGAGTTAGCACTAACAGACACACAATGCAAACACACACACACACACACACACATACACACACACACACACACACACACACACACACACACACACACACACACACACACACACACACACACACACACACACACACACACACACACACATTACAGTCCCACAGAAACGCACACGGCACCCTCAACACACACATACACAGATTACAGCAATCACAAATACAGTTGAACACAGTACCTACGTGGACCGCAACACCGGCAGCGATAACTAAATGTCCCTTAATATCGTGATAATATTACACGTGGTTCCAGTGTTCCGGTACTGTGTTCTTTTGGTCTTTAAGCCTCGTGATTATGCATGTTGGTATGTGACACATTCTATAGTTGGCAGTATCCTATTTATTTCTACCTCCATGGTTGTGTACATGTCGTTGACCTATCTATATATTTGCAGATATAGGTGAATCCGTATATATCAACATATATCTCTCTATCACCCTTTCTATCTCTATGATATATATATATATATATATATATATATATATATATATATATATATATATATATATAGATACACACAGATATATATATATATATATATATATATATATATATATATATATATGAGAGAGAGAGAGAGTGAGAGGGAGAATACACCTTTCATTGTGTACATGTCGGTGTATACTGTTTCCTGGACTCTGCACATTTGTGTTTGAACCTGTCACATTACACACCTGCCATTGGTACATCTTGGGTAGCTTAGTGTTAGGTGATCGTGTACATGGTTGTGTGTTCTACTCCTGGCAGTGGTTGTTTTACCCTTCAGAGCAGGCACTATTACTACAGGGTGAATAATGCTGGTTTCACCTGTTCTGGACATCATTGACCGTGATCTGCGCGATATTCAGAGAAGCTTAGCCCTGTTTCGTGCATAACCGTATAGCCATGTTTAAACAACGCTTACCAGCACTGGGCAACGCATATTCCCGCTAACATGTGCTAAACCTGATCTGATGACCTGTATCCAACATCCATTATTCGTGCCTTCGGGATTACGTAACGTCCCTTGCAGGACATGAAACCGGGAACATGCACGGCAGTCAGTGCATTTACCACTTGGGCATCTTTGATTTGTACACATGTTATGGCATTTTGTATGTGGACTGTACTATGGCTGTTACTCCATACTGCAATCAAATGGGTAACTCAGTTAGTTTACATATGGATGAGACCTATTAATAGTATGTCCAAGTGATGTTTAATGGATGTGCTCCAACATTGGGAATGTATGTCACAGTGAGCCACACACTATAATGTGCTACACCTTCACACAACCATAGGTGGAGCATGCTGGGGTGACAGATACCTATCATGGGTACACCCCATGCTTTGCCATTACATCCATGATTACATTATATGGAGCCCCTCATTAACACACCAGGGAATCCATGCAGAGTGCGTGGGGAACAGTGATTACACACATGGATCCCACAATTGGCTCTGCTCCACTGAGGGACAGTTGGTTACTCAATGTGGTGGTGACAGCAGACAAGTGTTTGCCTCGATTGATGAATGGCCTCTGACAATCGGGCGTGTACCTACCGATGTACCTAGGAACCTATACACACAGTACCAACATATGCTGATAGGTGCGTGTACTGTTCAGGTGTTGACATTCCTTGTTCCAATAGCTGTTGTGTGTGCAATGGTTTAGGGCTGCCTATGTAGGATTCACACAGTAGACCACCTATACATTACAATTTACAGGTGGTCGTGCGTGTGTGCCATCCATTTTACTGTGTGTGCAGGTGGAGAGGTGTGTCAGTCCATAGGGGCCTACACTGTCAGAGTATGTGCTATACGTTCCCTCTTTGTCAAGACATAAGCATATTGGGCATGCCACCGTCTGCCTACTGGAGCTGGCACAGGGTGTTCGTGGTCTGAATCCCTCTGTGCCTGTGGTGCCCTTGGCAATTGTGGTGGGCTGTAAGGGCCTTCACCATTATGTCCCTGCTGCAGCTGTTTCCACAGGATAATATTATGTAGCATGGCATATACTATGAAGATGTGGGCACACGTGCCTGGAGAGTACTGCAAGGCTCCACCAGATATGTTCAAGAAAAGGAACCATGATTTCAGCATCCCAAACACACGCTCTATGATGATTCTGGTTTGTGCGTGTGCCTCATTATGGCGTTCTTGAATGGGTGTGTGTGCATTTCTGATGGGGGTCATCATCCATAGCTCCAATGCATAACCAGCATCCCCCACAAGGTGGCCACGTGGGATGTCCCCCCTGATGAATACCTGATACAGCTGTGAGGCATGCCAGATGTGGGAGTCATGGTAGCTTCCAGGGCTGCCAGAACACACATCCATGATAATGCCCTGGGCATTGCACACGAACTGGCCGTTGATGGAGTGGTATCCCTTGCGGTTTATGTAGTGCCTTCCATGCTCACTGGGTGGTGACTTGATATGTATGTGTGTGCAGTCTATCGCACCCAGTACCTCTGGGTAGTGTGCCACTTGGTGGAAGAGACGCATATTGCTGCCCAACTCCTCCTGAGTTTGGGGGAAGTATATATGCTCATTGGCATGTGGTAACATGGCATCCAGGAACTGGTGTAGTACCCTGGATGCTGATGCCTGTGAGATCCCCATTATATCTCCAGTTGGCCTTTGAAAGGTACCTGTGGCTAGTATTCGCAAGCTTACACATACCTTTGTGTCCACTGGGATGGGTTCCCCTCTGTTATTTCTGGATCTCAGGTGTGGCCAGCACAGCTCAACTATTTGCTGTAAGATGTCCCAGTCCACCCTGTAATGCTCTACTATCTCCAGATCATGTAGCCCCTGGTAGGTTACCCTTGGTCTGAACACTCTTATCCTCCTCCGGGGCCTGCGGTGGTTGTCAGCATCATCCTCCACAACACCTTCAGACTCTAACACATGGCGATGAATCACAGCTATGGCAGCTCCCAACATGTACATTGTAAAAGTTCCCCGTCTGTTTACACCGATGGTTCAGTGTTTGGGAATACACAGGTGTGTGTGAGGTGTTTTCACACTTTATACTATTGTGCTGTGAACACTGATGATGTCAAAGGGTGTATATGTACGATCGTAGCTACAGGGTATCTTATGTGTTTTACGAAAGGTACTACTATTGTGGTGCCTTTGGTGTTGAATTGCATTTGACTGCTGTGGATTATCTCTTGCCCTTCCCTTTACATTTCTTAACGTTTCACTTCTCATTTTCTGGCATGCATCCAGCAGCCTGCTTTCATTTGTACTTCCCTACATCTGGCTTATCTTGCGCAATGTGTTCTATGGCCGGTCTACTGCAGGTTTGCTTTGCTCTGCTATGACAGTTCTCTTTTATTTGCAATCCGACATCTCCCCTATCCTGTTTTGCAGGTTTCTGCGAGCAGACTTGTCAGCTGCCGCCGACTGCCCACTGTGAGTTAATAGGTGTTAATTTCTCAGTTGTACTCCAATTACCTTACTGCGGCATTTCCTTATTTTCTCCCCCTAACCTTCCTGTTTGAGCTATGGTGCGCGGTGCATGCGTCCACTTACTGGGTTTCGGGAACATTTTCATCCCTGTACACATTCGCTTTCGGGCACCATATGTCCTCTCAGCTACACAATGCTATACCTACATCCCCACCCCTGTCCTGCGGCTTTGCTTAGCAATGGCCAGGCTGGATTTACATTGCTCCAATGTGCTTAAAGCTACGGTGGCACACCTCACTGCTGATGTCATGTATACCTCTAAACCATTCCTCGGTGTTGTACCACTGCGCCATATGGTACATCCTTAGTCTGGCGGGACATTTGCGATTCACTATTACTTGCCTCATTTGCATGGCATTGACTACTAATTCCTAGTTACAGCACCGAACACTGTCACAGACCCTTAGCAACCCTTGCAGCTTGGTTGTGGTGTACCATGCATACCATTGAGTATTATGGTGAAATCATGATTTGTATTACATTGTGATTTTATGACATTTGTATATATTTTCTTTGTGTTCCTGTTTGCGCACACATCCCTGCGGTTGTACTTTGCATTACTGTGGACATGACATTAAATGTTGTTTTTTAGGTGTTGTGCATCTTTTCTTATGCCATTGGCTGTATATTTAGCCATTGGCATATGTTAACTTTGTAATACATGAGTCTGGTCCTCTTTCAAAGCTCCGATGTTCTGTTTGGAAAAATGTAAACCATTTTTTTTGGTTTACATTTCTGTGGGCTTACGCTACGCCTGCACCACTTCATGAATCGCTATGTACCTTCATTTGCATGGTGGGGCACTGCGCATGGGGTGATTAGCATACCTAAGCCGAGGGCTGCGCAGATCTGGCATACGCTAGTAGTGCACGTGGAATTGGATCGTACCTGAATCACTCAGCGGCCATATTTGGCATTATACTGCCTACACTATGCCTGTGCCTGGTGCAAGCTTCATGAATTCCAGGGATACTGTAAATCATCAACAGATTTTTTTTTCTTTTTTTTTCATATAAAGGACAGCAATAAATAGCAATAAATAAAAATGTGGAGGGTGTATGAATACAATCTGACAGGAAAAAGACAATGGCTCAAAACAATGAAAGTGGGAGTAAAGAAAAGAGCCATTCCTTTGCAAGAGCAAGCCTTTCAAAGGTGAGGTTTGAAAGAAAAAAAAAATAAGTAGCATGTTAGTGAAGGCAACAGTCCTACAGCAGTGTGTAAGTGGAGCAAGGTAACAAAAGACAAGTTTTAGATTCAACATCAAGGAAATAATGATACAGAGGAGAAAGCAGTTAGATTATGAATTTTATCTGGTGGAGGGTGACACAATTAGTAGATAAGCTATTGAGGTAAAGGTTGAGACAGGGTGAGTAAAAACATGAAGGAGTCTTGTCATAAAGAAAGGTTGCAAGATGTCAGTGTATGGTTTGTACTCAGTAGAGGGAGATACAGAAGGAATGTGATATGAAAGGTGATGAAAGAATATGGGAGGGGAAAATCAAGGTAGTGAGCTAGGACGTATTGAAGGGGAATAACAGAGAGTAATAAAAACAACTGGAGAACTGTGAAGAGGAGTAAGAAGTGATAAAAAAAAGATGACATGAAAGTAAAGGGGTTTAAGGAGAAAGGATGATAGAGTCACAGGACGTAGATACAATATGTCATTATAATGTTCTTAGATCAGGTAAGGGCTAGCATAGCTTAGAATGCACTGTGTGTATAGATCAGATTTTCTGTCTAGCTAGGTGATGAGCATGAACACAGTCATCTCTGCAATAGGTGGCATTTTAATTGAGACTTGAAAACTTTCCCTCAAGAAACCTATTTAAGACCATGTTCCAGATTTTACAGATGTAGGAGGAATAAAAAGAGTGGCCAGCAGAGTTGTTTGATTTACTTATTATGAGTACTTTTTATCTACTGAGTGAAGATGCCTGTTTGTTGAGTAGGTTTGTGAATAAGGTTATGTGTGGTAAGTAGCTGAGATAGAGTCAAGGAGTGAGGCAGTTCTAACCAGTGCCGCTTCCTTAGTGGTACATATGTCACACTAGCAGCAAATTTAGCATCTTTTTAATAGTATTGCTCATGGAGATTGGTCTGGGTCACCTGAAGTTTAATGAGGATAAGAGCTGCACAGAGCAGTCATGGAAGGAAGACAGGTGAAGCAGTATTTTCTAGTAAGGTAAGGTTTGGTAAGGTTTTATGATATAGACGGTGCCAGTTACTGATGACTGTTTTATTACTTTATCTGCATTTTACTCAGATTTCAAGTTGTCAAATGTTTTACATCTAATAGCTTAGTGTGGGTTATTAATTTGATTTTATGTTGTTTGTGGAGGTTAGAGTAAAGAGTGATTTTAGGACATATTGTCATTTTGAGGTCCAAGTGAATGTGGTTGTATCCAGACATAGGGTGGACAATTTTTGTAACACTTTTGTATGTGAAAGTATTTCAAAAGCCTTTGATAGGACAAGCAAGATGATGATCATTAGGTTTCCCCACATTTCTTTTTCGATTAATAGTAGTTTTGACATTAACAAAGGCTGTAGTAGTATTAGGATCAGGACAGAAACAATGATATGTTGTAGATAGCAGGTTGTTGTCTGAAATAAAGTAGTTGTGTATCAACACATTTCACAAGGATGTTTGAGAGTAGAGATAGAATGGCTTGTATAAGGGTAAAAAGTAAGATTTTTTTATATAAGCATGGAATCTAGCTTTCTTTAATGCATCAGTTAAAAACAGAGAAACTGGATATGCCAGGGCATCTGCTGCCATTTTAATGTAATCTACTGGTAGGTTGGTTTCAGTTTTAGAGGTATTTTTTTTTAAGTTAGAGTTGGAGATGGATTTTAGGGAGAACATTTTTTGGGTGGAATATTGCTTTAGAGGAAGGATTGGGGGGTAGTAGTGCTTGACAGGTTTAGGAGAGAAGTTACGGAGTTGATGAGGTTTGCTATAACTTACCCGAATGACAGTCAATCGATCATCAGATGGTTGAAAACACGGTTGGCAAGAGGCACTTAATTGACCCTGCTACGTTGACTATGTATGGTTGAATCACATGTTGCACTCTACCATTTGATAATCAATGTACCCACACTGTGAATGGAGGTCACACTGCAGTGAGGAACTGGGAATTAGCCCATTTCCTCACTGTAGTGCGATCTTGGAGTTGGTATATTTAACATGCACGGGGTGTGGGGGGTGGAGTGTAGAGTTCAATGGTACATTAATGTCCATAGCAGAGGGTGACTGACGTCACCCTCTGCTATGTCGAATACATCGAACGATGTATTCATTTTCATTTTAGTTTACTATTCGGGATTTCAAATCCAATATTTAGGGTCAACGTTATACACATTTGATCCAAGTTGATTAGAAATTTCCATAGTAAACTGCTGATGAACTATATATTGAATAGGTGAAATTTTGAATTGATTTGAATGAGGGACAGCAGAAGGGTTAAGTTGGGTGACTTGTTCGGGGTTTATTAGTTGATTGGCATAAACCAAAATGGTTTTGGTTCTTTTGATTTAAAGCGTGGAGACTGATGTAATATGATTTCTTGTCAAATGTGGTCCTTACTTAGTAGTCTCTCTGTATTATTTATATTTTTGTGGGACAGACCCTGTCTTAGTTTTTCTTCAAGTCTCCCATGCTTTGTCCCTCTAGTCCATAAGTTGCTTGGTTTGTCTAAAGATTCCGGGTGCTGGATTTGGTTTTATTCTTCTCATTATTATAGGCCCATGTGCATTTATAGTATTGAGGAATGTGGTATTCAATAGGGAGACAGTGTTGTCTGGTTGAAGGGTTAGTAGCTGGGTGCAGTTTATTCACTTTAATTTTGATATGAAGTCATCTTTTTTGAAGGACACCCTATTGTGAGTTAGGGGATTCTGTGTTGCTGGTTTGCATTTAGTGAAGGCCCTTTCCCTTATGGTTCGGTCAAAACATGGTCATCAGAATAATACCTTCATCATGGCTTGCTCTTAATGAGTATGATGGTTATATTATTTGTAAGGTTGAGTTTGGTGGTGGGCATGATAATTTGGAATGAAATTCGGAATGACTGAGTGCTAAGTAGAATAGCAGAATAGAGCTCTGCTAGCAACTGGAAGCCAATGAAGTCCCTTTAAGAGAACATATTATTGGGTATGCTTGCTAACTATTAGTATAAATGGCAGATTTTGTTTTGCAATGCATGCAGTTTTTGTAAGTTTGTGCTAAAGTGAAATGTTTATAAAGGCAGGATATATTCAACTTTGGTAATGAAGACATTTCCAGCTATAGACTGTCTTATAGTTGTGCATAATAAGAGTGACATTTTTAACAAAGCTTCCATTAAAAAAGAGCTCTGATGACTGTATTCTTTAAATTACTTGAGAATGTTAAGGCAGGGCTAACAAGGACTTCAAGATGTCTTTGCATGGAGGAGTATGGCCAAGATGGTGAGCAGTTAACAGCACTGTGTTTTAGCTCTGCTTCATTTAACATCTCTGACAGGAATTTTAATAAAAACCTCAAATGGAAAGTTTCATAACTTGATGGATTTATAGTTGAGCATCTGCTGAACAAAAATTACTACAAAAAAATAACACATTTGAAACTCTCATAATTTTTTTCCAGTCAATAAAACTAGAAAGAACTAATAATCTCTGAATGAGCTACTCTAAGCCCAGTGTACAGGACAGTACTATGAAAAAAGACATACAAGCTATTCTAAGTAACATCAGTGAATTATCTGTAAAGATAGATACATTGAAAACAAAACAAAAGCAAAATGGACAATTTCAAAGAGGAATTTAAAAAACAAGTTGAAGTGCTGATTGAATTCTTGAGCAACAATTATCACAAATATCGAGTATAGCAGAGGTAGCGTCTGCTTTTGATGAAATATTACTTGCAAATGAGAATAACACTAATTTTTTTCTAATATTCCAAGATAAAATAGAAGAGGCAGGTCTGAAAGGGAGGGGTTAGGTTGATTTTGTGAAATGGATTAGTGTAATAAGGCAAAGTGTACTGGAAGTGATGTAGGTGTAGGGTGAGGCTTAGAGAACAGATCTAGAAGGAATAACATTGGTATTTACAGGATTCCTGAAAAAGAAGAGGGAGACAGTATGATTCACTTCATTAATACCATGCTGCCTAAAAGCTTGAACCTCCATGAAGCTTTTTTCCTTTGACATCGAAAGGGCACATAGATCACTTTCTAACTCATCTGTGAAAAAAAAAAAACATCTTCACCAAGGTTGTAAGATTTTTTTCACAAGTCAATATAAGGATTTAGTCTTAAAAGCTGCATAAACTAATTATCCCATTAAAATTGATGGAAATTCTATAAGATTTGACAATGAGTATTCTGCATTAGTGATGTCTAAAAGAAAAGCATGTCAGCCACTGTTAAAACAATAGTAAATCACAAATCTTATTTCCAGCAAAAATAAGGATTCACCATCCAGAAGGAAAGAAGATTTTAATACCTTGGAAGATGCAATGGACTTTATACAGAAAAATAAAATCCAAGAAAAAGAAAACAGCAGAAATGGACTTGAATCTATCTTGTTTTGCACAAATGCACTCTTTTGCACAGTTCTATATATTTACTGATATTGGTATTTATATCATTGTATATTTGTTGTTTTAGATTACTTCTTGTTAAATGTTGTTTTTATATGTTGCTGGAGGATTTGCTTAATAACAATGTCATTGTACTTTATGACACTGTCTCTAGTACGTATTACAATACAGTTGAATTGAACTTGAATTTACTTAATAAAGTAGAAAATAAACGTTCATTAAAGAATTATTAGGTTTAGCAGGTTCTGGCTTTTGAGCTAAAAGAAGAGCTACCCTCATGATATTGAAGAAGTAAAAGATACCTATGCTAATAAAAATGGTATGTTAAGCATTGTTATGATTAAGTGGAACAGAAAACTGTATACATTAGTGAACTTGTATTGGATTCCAGAGGTTAGAGATAAAGATGGAAAAATTACTTAGACACTATAGCCTATTACATGAAAGGTAAAGTCATAATGGCTGGTGATTTTAATTGTATTTTATCACACAAAGATTCCACTGCAGATTAAAAGCTGAGAATCACATCTTCAGCCATACACTTAATAAATTTGATAAATCTAATGAATTTAAAGGATATATATGAGCTAAATAAAACAAGCTCACTTCAATTTACCCATTACTCATATAGATCAATCAAATATTTATATCATTTTTGTCTCAAGCAATCTATCACATATCAAAGAAGTTTCAATAGTTTCACATCCATTATCAGACCATAATGCTATAATCTTTAATGTTATTGTAAAAACTGGCAATGTAATACATCACAGGAGATTACCAGCATACATTATTAAAATAAAAGGATTCAAAGATTGGTATGTTAAAGAGATCAAAAATTTCCTTGAAATAAACATGAATAGTGAAGTAACTGACATTGCACTGTGGGATTCACTAAGGACTTACTTAAATGGAAGAGTTACAAGCTGGTATATTAGTAAAACAAGAGAATGGGACAAAGAACTGAATACACTACAGGCCAAAAGAGACACACTACAGTAAAATCTAAAAGCAAATGACATTATTAGTCAGTCTTAAATTAAAAACTTCAAATAAGTTGAAATTCTAAATCATAAAGTTTCAATAAACCTGGAAAAACTTAAACTTCAGGCATATTAAGTAACCCCTTTAAGCTTGCATAAACTTGCTCTTAAATAAAAGAAAATGAATAAATTAAATTGTGTCAAATAAATTATAACATATATAAATAAAAAATAAAGTAGAACAGATGTTAAAGGTACTCTTGAAGACTAAAATATTTTATAAAAATATAATTAATAATACAAATAATCTAGATAATGATATGGTTAAAAAATTCTAAGGGAAAATATAAATAATAAATTAACAAGTGAACAAATAAAAAATGATAGATCATTCATTTTAACAGAAATAAAACATTAAATAAAAAAGTAAAAAAAAAAATGATAAGGTGCTGGACTTAGATGGTCTTATACCAGAACCATATAAAAAACTATGAAAGATGCAGTTAAAATATTATATATGATTTAGAGACATCATAACAACTGCTGAAGTCCTCCCATTATGGAAATATTCTTTTTTATCACCTATTTTAAAACAGGATAAGGATCCTACAAAGTATTCATCATACAGACCCATTTCACTTTTAAATGGGGACTATAAGATGTTCATGTCTATTTTAGCTAACAGAATTAATGTACTTATAAGTAAACTATTTAACAATGATCAAGCTGGGTTTATTTTAAATAGACAAGTACAGGATAATATAAGAGTGCAGACATTAATAGGCTATGCAAATAAAAATAAAAAATGACTTTCTATCATTAATCATGATGTAGGTAAGGCTTTTGACTCAGTTAATTGATCATACTTGTTTAAAACACTTAAAGAGTATAATTTCTCACCTGAGCGAATTGCATTAATTTCTAAGTTATACAACAACTCTTATGCTTATTAAAATATGTTCTTTTATTTCTTATTCCTTTAAATTATGAAAGTTCACAAAACAAGGCTGTCCATTATCACCTTTAGTTTTTGCATTAGCTATAGAACCATTTACTAATAGTATTAGATCCAATACGAACATTAATGGTATCAAAATAAAAGAAGAGTTCAAGCTAAAGATTCAGCTCTTTGCTGATGATATTTTACTATCAATAGAAAATATAGAAAATTAATTAGCACATATAAGTAGTTCTATGAGTCAGCTTGAAGAAATCTCAGACTTAAGATTTAATCAGAATAAAAGAAAACCAATTAATGAAAAAATAAAAAAAAAACAAATAAGTAATATTCTAACTTCAATTGGAATAGCAATCAAATTAAATACCTTGATATAACCATTATGTCAAATATTAAAGAAATAATACAAATAAACTTTCGACAGGTTGTTTATAAAATTTTAAGTTTAATCACACATTGAAGCACATTCTTCTTTACCATGGAAGAATGATTAATGCTTATTAAGATGGCAATTCTCCCTAAAATATTGTTTGTCTTACAGTCTTTGGCACTATCTCCACCAAAACCAAATTAATGAAGAAGATAAATAATATTCTACTTAATTTTTTAGCATCCTAATAAATCAAAAAGTTTCCATTGACTGGTACAGAATGGATTGAGATAATAGTGGAATAGAATTACCTGATATTCAATTATATGCTACTTCAACAATTGTGAAAGTTATGGCATTGTGGATAAATTCATCTTATGATTCAAAATGGAGACAAATACATCAAGAAATATTAGTAAATAGTAGTTATATCACAAACAGTCATAAACAAATAGTATCTAAAAGTTTTATCTGGCTATTAAATGATTTTTGCATAAATGGTATTTTACCCGCTTTTCAAATTCCCTATTTAAATAACATCATTTCCTCTTTCCAAAAGTTCACATATTCTAATCATTGTATTAAAGACTTAATATTTTCTATGTTTCCAACAACATATACAAATGACTGCTTAGAAACTCATAACTTCAGCAAAAATGCTAGTATTGAAACAACAAAGTAATTTAATTTATTGGCATCAATTCTGAAGTGGTACCAATATATATATATATATATATATATATATATATATATATATATATATATATATATATATATATATGGATCTACCTGACTACATCGGCAGTTCTAAACACCGACAACTACTTCACCGACACCACATAATTGACAGTTCACAAATACGACACCACATACACTCGACACATCATAACAACAAACAAAACAAATCCCCTGTCCAAAACCCACACACACAACACAAGCACACCAAAATCCTTACAAACCAACACTAACCCTTACATACACAACTATCTACAACCCTAACCGAAACCCTAACCCTAAGGTCCGTCACGATCGCACACTCACCTAACCTGCGCCCTAACCCTAACTCACTTAACCCGCCCCTAACCCAAAAAATATCACTACTGCACCCTTACCTAACCCGCGCCCTAACCCTAACTCACTTATCCCACCCCTATCCCTACAGATCGTCAACATCGTGCACTTACCTTACTCGCACCCTAACGGCCGTCACTACCGCATACTTACACATCCTTTCCCCATCTCAGTGTTCTCAGCATCGGTGTCTTCCTCCATCAGTCTTCTGCCTTGTCGATCTTCTGGCGCTTTGTCGGTGTTATGACGTGTCGATCTACTCAGGTAGATCCATAGATATATATATATATATATATATATATATATATATATATATATATATATATATATATATATATATATATATATATATATGTACGTACATACACACACACACACACACACACACACACACACACACACACACACACACACATATATATATATATATATATATATATATAAGCACTCTACAATCTCAAAATACTGAAATCTCAAATTTCAGTATCTCGAGACAAAAATGACTAAAGTGCAGCTGAGCAAAGCTGCAACTGATTGAACTCAACGTGTCAAATGTGCGGTTGTGATGCTGCTGTATGTGAGATTTGCTGTGTTTGGAGGGTGTGGTCTGCTGTGGTATATGGTTTGCATGCCATTGTGTGAATATATGTGGTTATTCAGGTAAGTGCTGTTTTTTAAGGGTTTTGGGTAGGGATTTGAGCATATGTGAGTGTGTTGGGAAGTTTTAGGTGTAGGTTAGGGTAGGTAGGTAAGAGTGAGTGTATAAGTGTTGAGACTGGTGGTGTTTCTATGTTTGTGGTGTGTGTTTCTATAAGGGGAATATAGAGTATGTAGTGGTGTGTTCAGTGTCTTTGTCTTTTTAGTGTGACCTTGGAGTTAATATATATAAGTAGCGGCAGTGTGGGGGGGCACAGCCCCCCACATTGCGGGTGCAGGAGGTTTGGCCCCCTGCTTATATGTAGGCTAGATATGTGTATTTGTGTTGTGTTTGTGTGTGTTTTGCTGGTTTGTTGTAGTGTGGGGAGGAAAGTGTATGTATGTTTTGTTTGTGTGGCAGACAGTGTATTTAAAATTTGCAGTTTTGAATTTTGCACTTTTGGGGTTATGATATTGTGAATGTTCAGCTTTATAGTCTGGAGATACTGAAATTTGAGATTTCAGTATTTTGAGATTATAAAGTGAATATATATATATATACATATATATATATATATATATATATATATATATATATATATATATATATATATATATATATATATATATATATATATATGGATCACCTTTAAAACCTCGAAACCGCGTTTGCCCGACACACTAATGACCGACACGAAAAGACCGACAACAAAAACGCCGACAACGCAAAACACCGAAAACCATTACACCAACACACTACACGTAAACAACACAGTACACTACATAACATATGCACTATCCCTAACCCAAACCCTAACCCTAAGGTCCGACACTACCGCACACTTACCCTACCTGCACCCTAACCCTAACTCACTTACCCACCCCTAAACCCACAGTCCCTCACTATCGCACACACACCCTACCTGTACCCTAACCCTAACTCACTTAACCCACCCCTAACCCACAGTCCCTCACCATCGCACACACACCCTACCTGCACCCTAACCCTAACTCACTTAACCCACCCCTAACCCACAGTCCCTCACCATCGCACACACACCCTACCTGCACCCTAACCCTAACTCACTTAACCCACCCCTAACCCACAGTCCCTCCCTATCGCACACTTACCTGTCCGCTCCCTAACACTAAATCCCTCACTCGATCGCACACTTACCGAGTCCGTCGGTTTCTCACCTTTTCAGTCATCTGCGTTGTCGGTATTCTCGTCCCGTCAGATTCCGTGTCGGGCAAACGCGATTTCGAGATTTTAAAGGTGACCCATATATATATATATATAGTTAAAATTTTAAGGTCCAAATACAATCAAGATTCTGAGAACTGGTTAATTTTACAAATATTTGGATACTTTGTGAATGCAGATGTAAATAAGATATTTAATGTAGATAAGAAATCATTCCCCAAATTATTGGAATTCTCAATAAATAATAATAATGCAATGAAAAAAAAAATCATATTTGTCACACATTTATAAAATTCTTAAGTTAGATTTCACATGTGTAGACAATTCCTATTGGAACTACTCCTCAAAAATTAATAATGAAAACGTCTATGAAGAATACAAGAAGTTAATAATAAAATCTACAGATAAAACTACAAATTCATTATATTGGAAACGTTTTACACAGAGCTTTTGCCACTGCTAACAAAATTAAAGTTACATATAAATCAAATAGAATTAAATGCTGGAGACATGATTTTGTGGTAATAGCTGATTGGATGCATATGATATATGAATGTGAAGTCATCTCCCCTTTTGGAAAGAAATTACTAACTTTGCTAAAGCTCTGTGGTCATATAGATGTAATATTTCTAAATTTTTAGTTTTATTAAATGTTCTGATTCCTGAGAAAATTCCTGAAACCCAAGTACCTCTTCTTTGTTCTATTCTTGCTATAGCCAGAAATGTATTTACTAAAAATTGGAAAAGTAAAGTTACCTCCTCTAGTGCTGAATTTATTAGTATGGCAAAATTGTTTGCATTAGTGAATTGCATACTATAAAGATGAGAGCTTTTAGTATTACATATACATATAAATCGTGGCTTAAACTTAAAGACTTGCTTGAAAAATATTAATTGTTGTTGATGTATAACTTTGATGTATTGATCAACTATGGACCTATGTAAGTAGTTATTTGTTTGTTTTATAACTTATTTGTGTATTTATTGTTTTAAAATCAAATAAAGAAATGATCTCATTATATATTTGCTGTGTAGCATTTGTTATTGGATTACTTGAATTATCCCTTGTTATCATGGGGAAGAGTAGCAAGTTTCTGAATAGTAGCAAATAGCATAATGCTAGATTTTTTGTGATTAATTATTAATTTGCTGTTAGCTAACTGATTGCAGAGATTAATGACATTGCCCTGTGAGTTGTGTTGAAGCCCAGACAAAATTGTATTTGCTAATACAAGTAGTAGAACATCTGCATGCAAAGTCATACTGATATGGGCTAGATCATAAAGTAAGTAAAGGAATAGTTAATAATGAAAATGGTAAGGATCAAGAACTGATCACTGGAGGTCAGCAATGTTGAGTGTTTTCCAAATAACTTTTAAGCCACTGGATATTATTTAGCAAAACTTGAGTTGGTTGACCAATGTTTTGTGATTTGTAATTTCAAATGCATTTGCCAACTCTAAGAAGAGACTGGCAGTAAGTAGGCCATTGTTCATATTTCATAAAATTGAACTGTTGTTAGTGTAAAGTGCAATCACAGTGCTGAAGGTCTTATGGAAGCCCTGCTGTTTGTCAGAAAAGAGTCCATGGCTATTTATGTGGTCAAATGTCTTCTTGTATATCAGTTTTTTAAATGTTTAGTCAATGGGCACAGGTTAGAAATTGGCCTACAATTTTTGTAATCTTTTGGTACACCTATTTTGGGTACTGGGATTATGACTGAACAGATGAAAAACGATGGAATGAGGATGTATTTAGGGCTAGTTTATAGATATCAGTAAAATGTCTGGCAGTATAAGATATTACCATTTTAGGAAGGCATGGTGTAGTTTGTTAAATGTTACCCTGAAGTGTTGTTTAGCTTTAAAAGCTGAGCTTGAGTTTCTTTGGCAGTAAGATGTTTAAAATAGAAAGTAGAACAGCACTCAGCCGGAAGATAAACATGTGGAAGGTATCATCATTAAATTATTGCTGGAGTGGGATGTTGGGAGAAAATGAGTTTTCCAGGTTAGTAAAAAGTTTCTGTAGAAAGATATAAATATGATACCTGGAAAGAGGTATAGCAGCTGCTTAGCATGTACAGCTAATTAATGAAAGTGGCACACTAAACAGAACTACTGCTTCACAGTGCCTGTGTCTTTGATTCAAATTCTGCTGTGGGTGCCTTCTATACATGCATGTCTTAACTGTATCCATGTTGTTTTTTTCAATTGCTTTTCATCTTTTCTCCCATTTCTCAGAATAAATGCATAATAGGCAAATTGTTGATCTTGCAATCAGACCATATATATCTGTGTGTGTGTGTGTGTGTGTGGGGGGGGGTAAGCTTGAGTGAGTGTGTGTGTGTGTGTGTGTGTGTGTGTGTGTGTGTGTGTGTGTGTGTGTGTGTGTGTGTGCGTGTGGGGGGATAAGCTTGAGTGTGTGTGTGTGTGTGGGGGGTGTGAGTGAGTGTGTGTGTGTGTGTGTGTGTGTGTGTGTGTGTGTGTGTGTGTGTGTGTGTGTGTGTGTGTGTGTAACTATGCGCTTATCCCATTTTGGACTGACATCAAGTTCAACATTGGTACTGTGGCTTATACCCACTGGTTGGGGTAAACACAATCTCTCCCACTATTTTCAATATTATTTATTTATTTATTGATATTTGTTAACCGAGTTTGTCCAACTGGGCTCATAGACCATTTTCATTGGAGACCCGAGGAGAAAAGCTCCAGTAGTATGTTTTTAAACAAGTACAATTTTAAACAATATTGATATAATAGCAGTTATAGCAAAAAGATTCATATATGTTGGGTTACTTTCATAAAAGTTAAAGGTGCATTAGAAAAATCTTAGTAACATAATTTTACATTAATATAGTTCAATAGGTCAACAATAACATTTTTTGTTTGTATAAAATTATGCAAATGCATAGTAGACACATTGGAGAGAGAAGTGTAATGAGGTACTAAGTATGGTCCTATAGAGGGTACATAAAGGGAACAAGGGAGTATTTGTGGAGTAGTTTGCCTACTGACCTTTTTGGGTGGTAGGCATCAAGTAATTTCTGGTTAGAAGTACATAGAGTCTGGGATGGGATGTAGATGAAGACTAAGGAAGATAGAGATGGACAGAAGGAGGTTTTATAAAGAAAAGGGTATAGCATATGAAATTGATAAGATAGCAGAAATTGGGGAATATAGCAATATTGGCAATATGATAAAGTTGTAGCTGGAAAATGAAACAATGAATGAACAATCACCACTGAAAGTTTATATTTTTTAATTTAAAATTAGGATAACAGAACTTATATTTTAATAAATACAGGTAAAAACTGTTGCCAGAGCACCATGTTGTACATCTCATACATGATTATTATACTAAAATTAAAATTTTAATTAACAATTAACTATTAAGATAATTTAATTAGCAATGATTAATTTAACTATAATTATCTCAAATAATAACCATAGTATTGCTTGGTATACCACATCAGGTGATGTCTCTACATTGTAAATATTTTACTTGCAGATGTCATACTTTACAAGATGCATACAATTAATCTCCGTTCTAGTTTCAACAGATTATACGTAAACTTTGTGAAGCCACATATCATATATATATAATAAATAAATATAGAATAAAAGTCACATAAAACAATTGGTTATTATAGTGTTAATGCATTACTTTATGACATGTATCATCTAATAAGGTGATATGTTTCCACTCTGGTCAACATCATGAAATCCAAAAGGGATTGAATGGAGAGCTATCAAATATCTATTTTCATTTTGAGTTTTTCCGTTTTTAAATTAATGATTGCACCCTGTTACAATTTTTTTTTTACCTGTAGTGGCAAGCACAGGTGTTCTGGGCCATGCATACATTAGGCCATCGGTCTGTACTCCCCCTTGACTTGCCCTCACATTCAACCTGTACTAACTGTGGCAACTCAGCAACAGCTATAAACTCTTCTGACCTGATTGTAGGCATTCGGGTAGTAAAAGCAGTTACATTTTTGCTTACCCACAATATAGCATACTGATGGGTTTTTAAGCATTCTTTCTCCTGCATTTTGGGTCAATAACTATAGGTCTCACACAGCCTTATACTTTCCACTCTCTTGGCACCCTGCCCGAATGATAACATGTAACTAGCTACCTAGATGACCCTCCCACTGACCAGTCAGTTACAGACAAAGGTTTTCAGTATACCTGGCCCTGGAAAGGTGCCATTTTCAAGAATAGTTCTTTCTCCCACACTGTTAACTTCTCCCACATGCCCTGACACTGTTTGCTTTGTCAAGTAAGTTTATTTAACTGTATGTCTGTGCTCTGCATTTTAAGCTATCTTGTGTAAAGATGACAAAATGCATGGTTGTGCTCTGCATTTTAACGTACTGATGCAAGGATATTCTATTGCAATGTGACGTCGCATTTGGATATATGGCTCTGCATAACATGTAGCATTGCTTAGTTATAGTGCTGAGAACCCATATTCTGTTAAGCTCTTTGAGTTTTTTCCTGTTGCACCTGTATTACGAGTACATTGCTATGTCATAGGTCATGGTAACAAACGTAATGTTATAGATTAAACTTATGCTACACAGTAACAATAATCTACTCATATGTTCAAAATTGGATTATATGAGATCATGTTGCTATACCTGAATAAGTGTACCTGATGAGAGCCTATATGTATGTAATTATGTTGTATTAATACTGATCTACTTAGTACTAACACTAAACTGCCAAAAGGCAAAGGGACCAAGAACATTATAATAATATCTTGTCCTCGATATAGACAATCATCTCTTAAGTGATAAAAGTTTTAACATAGATTTGATAGACATATTCTCCTTCAAGCCTGGGAAGAAATGTGCACTAGTTCTAATTTGCCACCGTAACTCATCAATTTCCAACTGCACTTGCCATGGTCCACCCCTGATGTCTGTTGGCCTGCATTGTAACACTGCAAATTTAAAACTATGCCCGGTGTGGTCAATTGCATGCTTAGCAAGTGCATTGTTAATATATTTTTTAGCAACGGCATACATATGCTCATAAATCCGTTGCTTTAACTTTCTTTCGGTCTTCCCAATGTAAAATGCGTTACATTCACTACACAATGCAACATATACTACTGATGAGGTTTCACAATTGAATCTCGAAGTTATTTTATATGTTTTACCATTAATATACAATTGATTCGTCACCATTATGTGCTTACATTGTGAGCAACTACCACATTTAAACATACCTCTTACTTTTTTGCTATTATACCTTACATTATTTTTTATTTCCAAAATGGATTTTAAGTTTTTCCCTCTTCTATAAGTTATTTTTGGATTTAATCCAAACACTTTAAGTAGTATCTCATTGTTTCTAATAATGGACCAATTTTTGTTCAAAGTCTCTCTAATGGGGGCATAATCCATAGAGTATGTACAAAGAAAGTTTATACTATAAACCTTACATTGGTCAACTAGATTTGACTGTACAGAATCCATACCTTCAACTTGACAATTATCATCTTCGATAACCAACCCAATATGTGCTGTTATACACTCGGACAGTAGCGGGACAAAAACCCATTAAGTCTTTTTTGAATTACTTCCTTTTTAACACTCATCAATAAGTGTACAGGATATCCTCTATTGAGGAACATGGTTTCTAATAGATTACATTCAGAATCGAAATCAGAATAGGCTGAAATCATACGGGCAGCTCTTACCATTTGTCCTTTAATTACTGCCCTTTTCTGATGGTATGGGTGATCACTTGAGAAATGAAGAAAAGTATTAGAATATGTAGGTTTTCTAAAGATATTACTTTTAAATTTGGAATTAGCACTATCTTTAATAAGCAAGATATCTAGAAAGCTAATGGACTCCTCCCCTATAGTGTATGTAAAATCTAAAAAAGAGGTGGTTTTAGAGATGCTTCTAATAAACTCAGGTATCATATAAACATCCCCTTTCCAAATACAAAACATGACATCCTGGTACCTAGTGTACCAAGAGATGTTGTTCTTGAACAAAGGTTCATTATAAAGAAAGTTATGTTCCCAATATGCCATTACAACATTGGCAAAACTTCCACCGCATGGGGAGCCCATAGCTACTCCTGACTTTTGTAAATAGAACTTTTCTTCAAATATAATGTAATTATTAGTCAAAATAATTTCTAACAATGTCTCTATCAGGTTGATGGTATTACTGTCAACATTTTTCGTGAGTAAAAATTCTCTGGTCCACTCAATTCCAATAGTGTGTGGGATGACTGTATATAAGTCTTTTACATCTATTGTGAGAAAGCAGATGTTAGACTGAAATTCAAGTTTATTAATGTTATGTAAAAAGCTCCACAAGTCCTTACATATTTGTGTTTCACTTGCAAGGTGTAGTTTGAGGAGGGTAGCTATGTATTTTGCGCACCCATAGGTGATTGAGCCATGCCCATCAACAATTGGTCTAAATGGTGGGTCTATTAAGGATTTATGTGTTTTAGGGGTGCCAAATAGTGCTGGGGTGACAGGTGCTAACATTGACAGATAGTGGTACAGGTCTATGTCAATAGCTCTTTCAAGAAATGAGTCATCTAACATGTTTCAATTTTTTTTTATATAAGCTACATTGACTTCATTTAAAGAAACTCTAATATATGTCTCACTATCTAAATGTTTACACATTTTTGTCACATAAACATCATAATCCATGAAAACCAGACCTCTGCCTTTGTCTGGCTTCATGACTCTAATGTTGCACTCTTTTAATAGGTTGATAAAATCCTGCTCTAATATGCTAAAGTTATGCTTAATAACTCAATTTTGATAAACTTCTCTTATTGCTCTAAAATCAAGTTCACACATTCTTTCAAAAGCGAGCAACTCGGGATGAATTGGAGGATTAAATAAGCTAGAAACCCTAATAGAGCTGGTCATATTACAATTATTGCTCATAGTTAAATTTAAGTTAAGTTTACAGACAAATAATTTAAGATCTATTAAAGTATCAACAATGTCCATTCTTCTGGTAGGGACAAAAGTCAACCCTTTCGATAGAAAATCTACCATCTCCTGATGGACATCCAAGATCGTATAGTTGAATATTTTAAAATCACCCTTTGAACTAGTGTGAATTCTTGGGGCTAAAATGTCATTGCCATCATGTACTATCACCTCCGCTGTCTTTTTCTGTTGTTGCTCCTCCCTTGGATGCGGTTGTTGTTGCATTGATGGTTGCTGGTACGGGTGTTGTTGTTGGACTGAAAATCCTGTCGATTAGAATCATCAGTCCTATTGTCTCTATTACCAGAATTACCAAAATTACCATAATTGGAATTATTAGGAGTATTACTACTCCTGGCATTGTTGTGTTGTCGACCAGCATTATTAAGCCGCTCACTCCTCCTAAGTGGCTTATTAACTTGTTCATCAGATACTGAATTTTACTGTAATACAGTCTCCTCATCTTCATTTTGATCATTCAAATTTAAGTTAGTGTTCACCACAGACATTTGATTATTTGGGACATTAAAAGGGGGCTTGGGGTATGCTTGTTTCTTTTTTTTTTTTTGGCATAATCGTTTACATCCCTTGCAATCTTTTTCTTTTTAGTGACCAGCAGTTTACTTAAAGTTGTTTCAATACTTGTAAAAATTCTACAATACTCAAACTTGTACCTAACAAAATCAACATATGAGTAGATTATTGTTACTGTGTAGCATAAGTTTAATCTATAACATTACATTTGTTATCAAGTATGTATATTATTGTTTTGATTCATTATTATAAATACATATAAAATTGTCACGTCAAGATTTTCTATGATTTTAAAGAAATAAATTGACGTGTAGGTACTTCATCATGAACAACTACAATTTGGTTTAGCTATTGCAATATGAATTATAATGTTAACATGGTAATTTTAGTAAGCCTTGTAGGGAGGCCCATTATTTTTCATTTTAATTATAATTATATTAATAACAACCAGTTAAAAATTAGTATTTACATTTTAGTTTTAATTTATAAAAGAAATCTTTTATATATTAATCCAATGGCTAGCACGTTTAGTAAAAATTAATTTATTTTTAATAGTGCTTTAAAACATCTTTATCGAACAACTTGGTTACATTTAAGCTGTTGTTTTTATTTTAGTATGTTGATTTGGAGTGTTAATGGTGCTTTAAATTTTTGATTCTGAGTCAACAAAAACTGCTGTGATTAATTATGTGCTTATTTAATTGCAATTAAGTGTATATAAAGAGTTTTTGTGGTTTAGTTAACTGTTTTGTCTGAGGAAGGCCAGGTATTTACCTAGCCGAAAGCGCTCACAATAAACAGTTTTTTATCAGCAGTTTTGTACGTAGCCGGCTTCTATTGCTCCCGGTTTTGTTTTTCATGTTAACAATTTTAGAAAAGGTTGAGTGTATTGAGTAGAATGAAAATGTATTAAAACAAAAATTGATGTATAAGGAAAGCATATATATTTTAAAATATAAAACTTTGTTACCTATAGGCTTAAATAATGAGCTGAATTGGAAGTGTTTGCTTTAAATGAATAATTTTAAGTAAACTGATTAATTGTTTAACTAACTGAATGTAATTTATGGATGTATAAGAAGGGTGTTTTTTGTTCTTCTATTATTCCTTGAAGGTGTTTACACAGAGGCACTAGAATACATTTTTGCATTTTACTATATATTTTTTGTTTTTCTGGAGTTTTCCATTGTGAGCAGAACTGCTGATACATTTGAAACATTTGCACAATAGTTGCTGTAATTTGTGGAGTGAATAGAATTGCCAAACTACCTAGATTACCTTCAGCTGATCGCAGCCCATAGACTACACTTCAACCTTACCCGCTCTTTCTGACATCCTTTCCCCCTTACTTACCAAACAGAACACTCAGATCCGAAAATCAAAACCTAATTAGTGTTCATAAACCTAACTGTAAACTCACCTGCACAGTTACTCCTTTCTTTTTCCTTGGCCAAAAAATGGAATTCTCTTCCCACTACTCTTAGGACAATGCAGAACCTGGAAAACTTTAAAACACTCCTCCATTCCTACCTTTTTTCTAAATGGAAATGTACCTGTACCCTTCCAACCTAACCACATCCCTTACTCTCTTGTTCCTCACTGCTACCTCAATAATACTTTCTATTACCAAGCCATACATCGTTATATCAACACTATTATTGTTTATTACCTAGGAATTTCAACTGTCTGTTTACTGAAATCAAACTAAATGCAACCATATTTATGACTTGCAACGTTATTGTATGTTTCACTATGTTATTACTATGTTGTTGCGATATTATTGGGTTTTTCACTATGTTATTTTTGTTTGTTTTTGCTCTTGTTGCTATTATGTAGACATTCTTTATTGTAGTTGCATTGTGTAGCTTTTTTCCCTGGGCCTCCACTGAAAATGGGCTGACTAGGCCCAGTGGACTTCCCCAGTCATCAAACTGGAAATACATAAAAAAAAATAAATTTTGTGAGATAATAAACTTAATAAGCTTTAGTGCTGGCATGTTCAGGATTCATCTGTGTAACACAAATATGCGAAACAGTAAGAGTGCATCAGCGACAGACAACTACATATACAAAGTATGGTTAAATGACTTAATTTGGCTAACTTTGAAATGACATGTTAAAATATGAAATCTTTTCTAAAATACCCATGAACATCTTCTAAACACAAAATAGTGTTTGGATATTGACTGAGATTAGGCAAGGCTATACTTCTGAAATCTGTCTGTGTCTGCATGTTTTAAATTGGGCTCAAAAGTCTTTCTCAGTTCATCAGTAGCAAAGAAATAACTCTGAATTGTGCTCATTTTTCCAGTCTCACAGAGGTATCAAGTGTCAGAGGCATTCTTCTGTGATCCATTCTCCTTGTATGGAAAATACTTTAACGCAGGCCTGGTGAAAAGTCTGCTCTGTGTCTTTCCTCCACTTTTGGTATTTGATAAGTTATGTTTCAAAGACACTGACTCAAAACTAACAGCAATCGTGACTGCTCCTTATTGACCATAATGAGTGGTTCATCACTATCTCTTAGCCCCACCATTTTGAATGTCTTAATGCAAGTATTTGTTAATTCAGTCTTTTAAGAAATCCCACCTGAATCTACTCTCCCTGGAGGCAATGTTATCATCTGATAACTTCCCATCATAAATTAATTCACACATTTTGTCCTGTCAGCAACATCTACTCAGAAAATATAATATAAAAGGAAAAACTTTTTGAATTGTACCAGGGATACTTTTGTCTCTACAGGACCTTTCGATGCTGGTTGAGTCAGACATTTTATCAAAGTATATTTAATTGATATCTCAATCCATTATATAGGTCAAGATTTTAAGCCCTTAAACTCTGCAAGCCATTTCTATGTTATGGGCCATGGTCCCACATTTGGAACCATTCACTCCTTCCTTCAACTGCCTGTTTGAGATCCAGTGCTATGTTGGGATTTTTATTTGACTCTCTGAAAATACACTTTCTATCTACTAAAACTTCCTGCTTTTGCAAAGTGAAGTTAGGATTCTTGCCTTAAAATACTTTTCTTCTAGTGGTAGTTACAAATAGATTTTTTTTTTGTCTCAACTTTTCAAAGAAGTTTTTTTTTTTTTCTTAAAGGGGATATTTCTCCAGTTAATACGTAACAAAATTCATAGTAAAGTCATGAACAATTATTTCTTCATTGGTATGGATTCATACCCTTTTGAGTGCAAGACGCACACCATACCCATCCAAAAATATCTGCAGAATAGGATTATTACAGAAAAAGCTATGGGGGGAAAAAAAGAAAGAAAAATGCACATAGGACAAATTGCAAATGAATTGTAGTTATATCCTGCTAATACATTGTCCAGCATTCTTTGGGGATTCACTGAGTGCATATAGGAAAATACGGTGCATCTGTCCACCAACATATATATTTTATATATTTTCTGATGAAGTTTGTTTAGCATTAAATCAAACGAAAGCACTAACAAATATCTTGGAGACTGGCTCTTTCCTTTGTGGCTTAGCTAAGTTATTTTGTTGTATATGTATGGTTTACTATCAAAATGTGGAAAATCAAAACATTTTTCCACATTTTGGTTAAATTCATTTTCTGAATTTGGTGTTTGTTAATGCAGAATTACCAAATGTCAGAAATGGTAACCACGGAACTGACATTCGAACATTGGAAGTTAATATCTAACACAATTCATAGTAAAGTCATGAACAATTATTTCTTCACTGGTATGGAGTCATACCATTTTGAGTGCAAGAAGCAGACCATACCCATCCAAAAATATCTGCAGAATAGGATTTTTACAGAAAAAGCTATGGGGAAAAAAAGAAAGAAAAATGCACATAGGACAAGTTGCAAATGAATTGTAGTTATATCCTGCTAATGCATTGTCCAGCATTCTTTGGGGATTCACTGAGTGCATATAGGAAAATACGGTGCATCTGTCCATCAACATATATATTTTATATATTTTCTGATGAATTTTGTTAAGTATTAAATCGAACGAAAGCACTAAAAAATATCTTGGAGACTGGCTCTTTCCTTTGTGGCTTAGCTGTGTGATTTTGTTGTATATGTATGGTTTACTATCAAAATGTGGAAAATCAAAACATTTTTCCACATTTTGGTAAATTCATTTTCTGAATTTGGTATTTGGTAATACAGAATTACCACATGTCATAAATGGTAACTACGGAATTCACATTCGAACATTGGAAGTTCCAATGTAGAAAGTCTGTGTTACTAGTAAGGTTTTTGCAGGGGAGGCTAAGCCCCCCTGTGTTTTCCCACACCCCCTGCTTATTATATATTCTAACTCCAAGATCACACTACAGTGAGGAAAAAGGTAAATTTCCCTGTCCCCACTGTAGTGCAATCTGTTATCAGAACTTTGATCCCATATTAGCAAATGCACACTGCCATTCGCTAATGTGGATTCCAACATTTCTAGACTGGCATTATGGAAACTGGTAAACACACGTTTGACCATCCCATTTTCACATAAGTGCTGTTCCGCATTTTGATAGTAATCTTACATATATATTGTAGCTTGCTACAGATCCCCCACCATGCCCCAGGATTCCCACTTCTCATTTCTTGATGTACTGGAAAATATTAGGGTTCAACCAACACCCTAATAATGGGCAACATCAACTACCCCACCATTAATTGGGAAAACTACTTGTGTACCAACTCCTTAGCTGAACGCTTTCTGGAATTCATAAACTCCAATGCCCTGGATCAACTTATCCACACCCCCACCAGGGACAACAATATCCTAGACCTAGTCATTACCAATATGAGTGACCAGTGTGCCACACCCGAAGTCATCTCCTCATTGGTCAGATCCGACCATAAGCTAATCACCCTAGATATCCACATCCCGTGCACCCCCATTAAGGGAACTACAGTAAAACATTTCTCCAAAGCCAACTTCATGCTTCTTAAGACAGAAGTGGTGAACTTCATGAAACCCATGCAGATGGACAATACAGTTGCAACTGCTGAATCCTACACAAATGCACTCTATAAGCACTTACATGAGTGCATGGATCGTGCTATCCCAAATAGAACCAAGACACTATCCTCCAAAAAAAGGAAGCCATTCTGGTGGTCCCCTGCCATAAACAAACTGTACAACACAAGAAAGAAACTGTTGCAAAAGAGAGTAAAATCCCATGAGTGGAGGAGCTCCCTGGTCAACCTCAGTAAGAAATTGAGATCCCTTATAAGATCCTCCAAAGCTAGCTATGAGAACAAAATCACCACTAATTCTAAGGTCAACCACAAAGCATTCTATAGCTATGTCAAGAATATCAATGGCAACACCCAGATCTGCTTGAGTTACAGCACAAAGGCATGAAAATTACAGAACCAACTGATATTGCCAACATCCTGGCGGATAGGTTCAGTGTTAACTTTACCCCCCCATCCCCTAAAGGGCCCATATCTATACAGGAAGAATGCAGAGTCCCTGTAATCACAACTATGCATATAAAAGCTGCACTCTCTAAAGCCAAAAACACAGTATCCATGGGACCGGACAACATCCCAAACTGCGTTTTACATGAACGTCCGAAAGAACTGGCTCGCCACTACAGTGAGTGTCCTACACTGACCGCCTCAAAAACCTCCAGCTTTACTCTGTAGCATATCGCCTACTCCAAGGTGATCTCTGCCTAACATTTAAAGATATGTCAAACCCAGAGCTGTTGGACATGCTACACCTAAAGAAATCCCAATCCCTCTGAACTACATGCTCTAGGGACCTAAACCTTGTCACCACAATAAACACGACATGCTGGAGGGATAGATAGGCCTCAAGCACCATGCTCAATAATAGCCTTGCATCAGGCTTTGTGCCCACTGAATGGTGCACAGCAACAGTTATCCCACTCCACAAAGGGGGAGCCACCACTGATCCCGGGAACTATCGAACTATTAGCCTGATTAGCCTGGTCTGCAAGGCCGTGGAACGTATCATCATGGAACTTATAAAAAAAGACATTGGTAACCTCCAAACTCTGGATCCCACCCAGTTTGGGTTTATGAAAGGCAGATCATGCCTCCTGAACCTGATCGACTTCATTGAGGCAGTCAACAAAGCTGTAGATGAGGGTAAGGTGGTTCACACAACCTATCTTGACCTTGCCAAGCATTTCAACACCATTCACCATTCTGGAATTATAGCTAAACTCACTAAACTAGGTATAAATCCCTACATCACAAGATAGGTTGCCAACGGGCTCACTGACAGAACCCACACTGTAAAAGTTGCAGACTTCAAATCTGACCTGAAAGCAGTGACAAGTGGAGTACCACAGAGTTCTGTCCTGGGACCTCTCCTGTTTGGTATATACTTCTCTGAAATACAGGCTAACACAGAAGGCCTATGACTAACAACATTCGCAGATGACTGCAAACTTGGAGACATAGTCAAGTCCCCACATGATGTGGACATCCTACAGAAGGACATTGGTGAGACAGATGCCTGGTGTCAGAGCTATGACCTCAAGTTCAATGCCAACAAGTGCAGTGTCATCCCCTTTGGTAAACTCTCTACCCATGAACTACCACATAGGCAGCAATCTACTTAACACCAAATGAGTGATAAGAGACCTTGGGACCCAGTTGGACAGTAGTCTCTCCTTTGATAGTCACATCGCCACAGTAGTCATGAAGTCCTTCTACGTGGTACACCTTATCATAAAAGGGTTCTCATCCAGGAAAAAAAGAGGTCATTGTTCCCCTCTACACGACACTCATTAGACCCATTATAGAGTACAATGCCCCTTTTGGAATGTACCTCACAAGACATCTGCAGCAGCTGGAAAGGCCACAGAAGTACCTCAAAAAGAGGATTACTGGCCTCAAACAAATGCCCTACACTGACCGCCTCAAAAAACTCCAGCTTTACTCCATAGCATATTGCCTACTCCGAGGTGATCTCTGCCTAACATATAAAGCTATGTCAAACCCTTGGGTGGCGTAACCCATGGAACCTTGTTGGCTAGGCTTATGTAGGCCCTTGGGCCAATAGCCTAGTACCTACCTATGAACCTATAAACCTATATCTATATATATATATATATATATATATATATATATATATATATATATATATATATATATATATATATATATATATATATATATATATATATATATATAGGGTCTACTTTAAATGATTGAAGTTGCAGAACATAGAACCACACATCATCAAGGATGAGATGGCTGATGTTCTACAACATCAAACATTAAAATAGAACAAATTAAAAAAGATAAAAAGTCTTCTTGTAAGATTTTGCAGGTGGCACCCCACACTACAGTGAAGAGAATGGTAAATTTCCTGTTCTGTGCTGTACGGTACCATCTTGGTGTTGGTATATTTAAATAGCAGGGGGTGTGGGGGCACAGCCCCCCCCCCCCGTGTGGTGAGTGTAGGGGGGCTTGCCCCCTGCAAAAATGTGATATAAGAAGTTTCATGTTTTAATTTTATTTATTTATTTATTTTTTTGGGGGGGAGTTCAGTATTGCAAAGCTTTGATCCTCTGGTCGTGGATGATCAGAGGTTCGATGTTCTGCAGTTATATATATATATATATATATATATATATATATGTGTGTGTGTGTGTGTGTGTGTGTGTGTGTGTGTGTGTGTGTATATATATATATATATATATATATATATATATATATATATATATATATATATATATATATGGATCCCCTTCAGTTTACCGAAATGCCACAATGCCGAAACACAAATCACCGACACCAAAAGACCGACAACACAAAATACCGACAATACACACAACCATACATGCACTAACCATAACCCAAACCCTAACCCTAAGGTCCGACACAACCGCACACTTACCCTACCCGCACCCTAACCCTAACTCACTTAACCCACCCCTAAACCCACAGTCCATCACTATCGCACACACACCCTACCTGCACCCTAACCCTAACTCACTTAACCCGCCCCTAAAACTACAGTCCCTCACTATCGCACACTTACCTATCCGCTCCCTAACACTAAATCCCTCACTCTATCGCACACTTACCGAGTCCGTCGAGTTCTCACCTTGTCGGTCATCTGCGTTGTCGGTCCTTTGGTGTCGGTGATTTGTGTTTCGGCGTTGTATGCGTTCTGTAAACTGAAGGGGATCCATATATATATATATATATATATATATATATATATATATATATATATATATATATATATAAAATATCTGTTTGCACATACCTTTGCTAAACTGTAGCAATGAAGTCCTTAATAAAAAAAAGATTACTTCTGGCTAGACATGCAACTATTATGTAGCAACAGAATGGTACTTTGTTAAACTCATTTAATAAACTTTTGCAAAGATGTACACTAGCTTATTGTTACAGTTCCTTGCTTACAAACATTAACAAAATGTCATTTAACCAGCAAGAATTTGTGATTGCACGTGGTGGTGGTGCTGCGGTAGTGTTGTCGCCTCACAGTAAGACACTGTCCTGTTCGATTCTCAGCTAGAGTGTCTTCTGCGTGGAGACATGCATGAATGGGCGTACCTTCATTGAAGGTTGTACGTCAGGCCTGGCAAGCCGGTACGTAAAAATCAACTGCCAATCATTAGTGGACTGGACTTCCACTGTGGCGACCCCTAACCGGGAAAAGCCGAAAGACACAAACAAACTTAAATGATAGTTAATACTTGTCTGAGGCACAAGTGTTAATCTTACACTTTTGCTAGAGTAGCCAGCTCCTTTACCACACCGTTCCTTTGGCTTTGGTCAACAGTGACATGTTTGCCTTCCTTCCTATTAAAGTTGTAGGCATTAACACAATCTAAACTACCTCTTACCCATGATATTTCTACTGGTGGGAGCCAACAAAAGTGTTTTCCATACTATCAGTTTGATCTAATAAAAGATGATCTACTACTCGAGGAAACAGTTTATGAATTGTTTATTTATTTTCTTATTTCACTCTTTTATCCATGTTGCCATTCTCTGTGGGTTGTATTTGTTGATCTGCATCGGTCCTACTACGAACTTTCCAAATTAAAATACTCTCTGCCAGTCGTATAAATCTTTTTTATCATCTGATATCATTTTGCACATCACTTTGCATTCTTTTGGTGGCAACAATGCAAGGGAATCCTATTCAATAATGCATCAGTCCAAGCCATTATTTTCTGTTAAATGTATTGTCCCACATTGCCTCTTCCCCTAGTAGTAGTAGTAGGCACTTTCTCTTTTCCTTATTCCTCTGCTTTCTCTTTCTGACTGCTAATAATTCGACCTTCAAAGGGGAGACCTTAATGTCTTCTATTCCCCCATGCAGCACTATGTCTTGGCTCACTCAATAACTTCACAAGCATGTACAGGCTCTCTTTCCAAAATATTCTATTTCATCCTGTAGCTACTCTTTTTCTTTCTCCCACTCATTTAAGCTCAGTACTTTTCTTCTGCCTATAAAATTCTTATTTTTATCTAAAGTTTACATAAACTTTTTTACATAAAAAATTTCACTTACTCATTT
>NC_056728.1:1286376247-1286478747 GCF_019279795.1 Protopterus annectens
GCAGGGTAGGTGTGTTTGTGTGTTATGTTGTATTTGAGTGTGTTGTTTTGTTTGTTTTAGTGTAGTTAGGTAGGTGTATGTGTGTTTGTGTGCTGGTGTGTGTGTGTGTGTGTGTGTGTGTGTGTGTGTGTGTGTGTGTGTGTGTGTGTGTGTGTGTGTGTGTGTGTGTGTGGTCGCGATTGTGCTTTTCTCGGTTTTGGGTTTTCAGGTATGTGGGTTTACTACTATTCAGTCTCGAAATACTGAAATTCGATATTTATATATATATATGTATTGGAACTTAAGAAACAGACTTTAATTTCTGTTGAACTGAAAAGGAATCGTGATATTATATAGCTCATTATCTTCACAGGAAAAAGTGGGGAGATGGCAAAATGTGAAGGCCCAGCTAACACAGCTTTAGGCAAGTAATAAAACCTTTCAATTTCTTGCCTAAAGCTGTGCTGACTAAACCTTCATTTTTTGCCATTTTACTGTTATTTATTGGGAACATCTTTACTCACATAGCTGGTCTCTTTGCAAGAAATGCGGAGGGTTTGTGTGTCCCAAACTCAGATATTTGACACAGCAATATCATTATTCAGGTAACAAATCCAGTTAACAACAGCAGGATACATTGGTTCCTTGAGTAAGAGAGTAATTATAATGATCTAAACTAGCTAGTTTCAACAACATTTTGGGCCTGATTCACGAAGGCTTGCACGGACTCTAAGAGTAGAGTAAGACTCCATGCAGCCAACATGTCTACGGAGCGATCCAGGAACAGCCAGCAGGGGCGTGCAAGAGAGCTCCTAAAATGACTCTTGCACAGACAGGGTTAGTTTATGCAAATTACCTCATTTGCTTCTAAAAGCTATGCAAATGAGGTAAATTTACGATCCAGGAAACACTAACCTGTCCGAGTAAGAGTAGTGTTATTTGCAGAAATGTACTCGGTTGGCAACTGAGTACTGTTCTGCAAATAGCAAAACAGACCCATGACAGCTCCAAATAAAGGATGCATCCAGTTGATGAAGCTTGCCACTGGCCAAATATATGGCCATTGGCATTTTTATGTGTTGCAAAATAATAAAAAGTATTTTTTTTCCTCGATCTCCAATGCTTAAGTGTAGCGCAGCTCCGTGCAAACGTGCGGCACACTAAAAAAAATCAGAAAATCAAGAATTTAAAAGCCACAAATATGATTTAATTCAAAATATTCATCTGCCATGCAAGTAAATGGCAGGCTGAAAACAACATGACTACTGAGTAGTGGTTGCTAAGGGGGGAAGCTCAGTGTGAGAGATGTAACCAAGCATTAGTAGGAAATCCTATGCAAATGAGGATAAGGATAGTGAATCCCAATATTTCCTGCTAAGTGAACCATGTCCCTAGAGTGTAAGAGTAGGCTAAGGGGAGGAACAGAGTAGAAGATGGGTGACATCATGAATTGGTATGTATCAAAGAGACTGTAAGCTTATTGGAGCAAAGTGGCATGTGTTTGCTGTGAGTTACTCAGGACTAGGAGAGGTGTGTCTACAGTTGTCTAAACTGAAACCCAGAAACAAAAGGTGTACACCGCCGCTATCACAAAGTTTCTTGCAAAGCTGCTTAGACTGTGTGCGCATGGGTGCACATGTGTGCGCGCGTGTAAACCCGTGTAAGCCTGTGTGTGCGGGTGTGCGCCCGTGTAAGCCTGTGTTAGGTCATCTAAGCTTGTATACACGAATGTGCACCCGCCTAAGCCTGTGTAAGCTTGTGTAAGCCTGTGTGTGCACGTATGAGCTCGTCTGCACATGTCTGCACTTGTTTGAGCAGTGCTGCTCCCTGTGGAAACAGAAAGGGAAAAGGAAGGAAAAGAAGTAGTAGGAAGTTAACCAAGGAGAACTAGCAGAGCTGCCAGGTAAAATCAATTAAAATCAGCCAATCACACAGGCAGTACAGTAGCCCAGCCCAGCACTTAAAACTCTGCAAACAACATTCCCCCATGTTTTTCTCAGAAACACTGCAACACTGCAGTCAACAAAGAGAAGTGAAAACTTAAAAAGCTTAAACTGAGACATAAAAATGTTAGGGGCTGCCATTGCTGTTATAAGGGAGCATGTGCAAGATGCTGAGGGTGGTGCCATTGTGAATGCTGCTGAGCAACCCCACAGTGAGGAGACGGAGAAGAGTGTACTGACCCAGGGTAACCTACCAGGGGCTACATGAGCTGGAGATAGTGGAGCGCTATAGAGTGGACAGAGAACTCCTGCAGCAAATTGTTGAGCTGTGCAGGCCAAGCCTCACACACAGAACCAACAGAGGGGAACCCATCCCAGTGGAAACAAAGGTATATGTTGGCCTAAGAATACTAGCAACAGGTACCTTCCAGAGACCAACTGGTGATATGATGGGGATTTCACAGACATTAGCATCCAGAGTACTGCACCAGTTCCTGAATGCCATGTCAGCACATGTCGGTGATCATGTATATTTCCCCAATTCCCGTAAGGTATTGGCCAGCAATATGCATAGGGCAGCCACGGTGGTGCAGCAGTTAGCATTGCCGCCTCACATCAAGAGGTTCTCCGGTTTGATTCTCGGCTGGGGTGCCTTCTGTGTGGAATCTGCATGCCCTCCCTGTGGTCACGTGGGTTTCCTCTGGGTGCTCCGGTTTCCTGCCACATTCCAAAGACATGCAGTAGGTGCATTGGACACTCTAAATTGGCCCTATGTGTGAGTATGTGTGTGTGTGTGCTTTCTGTGGAAGGTTGGGTGCCGGGCTGGCAACTCGACACCGTAAAACTCCACTGCCAATCCTGAGCGGACAGATGAAACATTGTGGTGACCTCTAACTGGGAAAAGCCAAAAGAAGAAGAAGAATTGGCCAGCCATATGCGTCTCTTCCAGAAAATAGCAGAATACCCTGAGGTACTGGGTGCAATTGACTGCATGCACATACACATCAAAGCACCAGCCGGTAAGTGGGTTAGGGCCAACATCAACCACAAGGGCTTCCACTCCATCAACTGGCAGGTCATGTGCGATGCCCAGGGCATAATACTGAATGTGTGTGCTGGCAGCCCTGGAAGCTACCACGATTCCCATATCTGACATCTGACGCAGCTGTACCAGACATTTGCCACTGGGGACATCCCTGACGGTCACCTAGTGGGGGATGCTGGTTACGCACTGGAGCCGTAGCTAATGACACCCATCAGAAATGCGCACACACCTGAACAAGAACTCCATCATGAGGTACACGCACAAACACAAAATGTAATCGAGCATGTGTTTGGGATGCTCAAGTCATGGTTCCGGTGCCTGGACACATCTGGTGGAGCCTTGCAGTACTCACCAACTACATGTACCCAAATTGTCATGGTATGTGCCATGCTACATAATATGATCCTGCGAAAACAGCTGCAGCAGGAACAGCATGGGGCAGGATCAAACAGCCCCCCACCATTGCCAAGGCCTGCACAGGCACAGCGTGACTTAGAGGAAGAACAACCTGAGCCTGCCCCAGTAGGCAGAAGGAGGCATGCCCAGTATGCCTTGGCCTTGGCAAAGAGGCAACGCATAACAAATACAATGGCTCAGTAGGAACCCTGGAAATTATACCTCTCTCTGACTCGCACATAAAACAAAAGGGATGCCTAACTTGACACTACCTGTTTCCAAACATGTATAGGGAGTGTAGTATGTGTATCCGACATAGGCAGCACTGCAGCACCACCTGAGGCATGATTGCCATGTTTTAAGCAATATAATGCAGTGCTAAGCAGCCTTTACCAATATCTAGTATATGTAAACAAAATTGCTCGTGCAATGTTGGCCAAGGTCGGGCAAAGTTGAGCAAAGACAGATAAACATGCTCATAACTGCTTTGCTGTTCCTTAAGCAGTCTGGTCTGGCCAGCATGAAAATAAAAAGCAGTGACAGGGCTTGAAACCAGAATACTGTGCACTATAGTCACAGTACTGAACCAGTAAGCCATGATAGCATTACAGTGGCACAGACACAGCAGGACAGTTGTACACTAATGCAAACACAAAGCAATGCTGCATCATGCCTCTAATGAGGTAAAAGGGTAACCTCACCCACACGCCTATGCAGACAGAGAACATCAGGCCAGGTGTTGTGATGTGGGTTGTGTAGGCTATGAAGTCGCAAGCTAATATATGTGACAATGGATGCTAAGATCTGTAGTACAGTAATATGCCTCAAGCCAGTACGATAGGCAACAGTACAGACTGTAATGGTGTCCTGTACATAGCAGTGCAGGCACAGCAAATGTGTATAAGTGTCAGGTGAAACCCACATCCTATGTACACCCACAGTAACAATCCAGTGTGCCCACGGGTAGAAATGTACAAAGAATAGCTGTCCCCCCTGTATGTAGAAATGTTGATAAGTCTATGCAAAGTGTCTCATGGAAGCCCTGCAGGCACAGCATGATCCCTGTTGATCTATGACACAAAGGTGAGCCCTGCTGTAAAAATACACCTTGATTTACCATACACATATAGTATAAATGTGTATACTGTGCATGCTTACACACTCCAACAAATGTAGTGGATTTCATTCAGCATCACACTGAAAGGTCATATTGGGCATGCTCACACACTTAGGCTAAATACAGATGTGATAATAAGGGATCTATGGATAAATATGTATAGTCATCTCTACTTCCAGAAACACATTCACAAAGTGGTCTGAAAATCCTGCTATGTGTTCACACAAACTGCCAAGCTCTGTGCATGTAGGTCAAAGGAGGTTGCCACTACTCAGCAGTCATCAGAACTGTCAGAGAGTACCACAACACACTTGCGATGAATCTGACTAGGCATGTTCAGCAGCTAGAAAGACCAATGAAGTACCTTAACAAGAGGATTACTGGCCTCAAAAAGTTGCCCCATGCAACAAGAATGAATGTAACCCAAGCTGTACTCTGTTGCATACTGTCTTTGCAGGAGCTCTCTGCCCAACAGACAGGTCCAAGTCATGGTTACACTCAGATCTGTTCTCAGTTACAGCTCAATGCCACTAAATGTACAGAGCCAACTGATATTGGCAACATCCTGGCAGATAGGATCAATGTTAACTTTACCCCCCTCTCACCCATGAAAGAGCACATGTCTATAATGGAAGACTGCAAAGTTGCTGTCATCACGACTGCACAGGTAAAAAACACTCTCTGAAGCCAGTATCACAGCAGCCATGGGACTAGATAACTTCCCAGGCTGTGTAGTATCTACTTCCCTGAAGTAAACATTAACACGGAAGGTCTGTGACTACTGAAGTTTCCAGAGGACTGCAAACTAGGAGCCATCATTGTATACACTAAAGATGTGGACATCCTACAAAAGGGCCTCACTGAGACAGATGGCAGTTGTCCGAGCCATGGGCAGTAGCTCAATGCCAAAAGGTGCATTATCATCACCTTTGTTAAAATCTCTGTAGCCAAGAACTACAACATAGGTGGTAGTATAACTCACACTGTAAGTGTGACAAGAGACTCTGGGTCACAGGTGGACAGTGGATACAACTGTGATAAGCCCATTCCCACAGTAGTCAGGAAACCCTCTTATGTGGCACACCTCATCACAAAATGTGTCTCAAGCAGAATAAAAGAGGACAGTGTTCCCCTCTACTCACCACTCACTATAACTATAAAAGAGTACAACGCTGCTGTTGCTATGTACCTCACAAGACAACTACAACAACTGGAAAGCCAGCAGCAATACCTCACAAAGAGCATTAGTGGCCTGAAATACATGCCATACACAGACCATCGCAAAATGCTCCATCCGTACTCCCTTGCATATCGCCTACTCAGAGGTGCTCACTACCTAACATACAAAGCTATGTCAAACATAGAGTTGCTGGATATGATTCACGTAAAACACTCACAATCACTCTGACCTTTGGACCCAAAACCATGAGTGAAATACAAAAGGAATGGGTGTAGCCATTTACCTTATGGATATCCACACCTTCAGGTTAGTGGCACAGCATGAGGCCTTGGAGACCATGCAAGTGCAACTAACATTGAGCAAAGCTGCCCATCAGATTGTAGCCTGCTAAAGATCACATACCTTGTCTCAGGAACCTCAATTAGTATTCCGGAGAACAACGGCAAATATAAAGTTCCTATCAAACACCATTATATGAGGAGATAACAACTACCCAAACATTGAGTGTGTGAATTATTGTATACAACGTCCTTTGCCCAATGTGTCCTACAGTTAAGAAACTCTAACACCCTGGATCAGCTGGTCAGCATGCCCACTACAGATGACAACATACTGGACATGATCATCACCAACATGGGGTACCAGTGTTCCACAACAGAGATAAACCCCTCATTGGGAATATCAAGTAATCACACTGGACATCCACATCCCGCCCCCACACCCAGTCAATGAAAGCACTGTGAAGACATTTGCAAAAGCAAACTGCACACTTCCCAAGACCAAAGTGGGAAGTTCCAAAGACCTCTTGCTATAAGGTAATGGTATGCAATCTGCAGAAACATTTACAAGTGCATCCTATGAGCATCTACAGGGATGCATGGAATGAGACATCACAAATAAAACAAAGATGCACTCCTCCAAAAATAGGACAAAAAGCAGGTGTTTTTTGTCCATAAATAAGCTAGACAAGAGAAGGAGGAAACAAACACATGATAGAGCCAACTTCACTAAAGGAAAGGCATCACTGATCATTATCAGGAAGAAACAATGATTGCTCATAAAATAATCCAAGGATGGTTTCTAAAGACAAATAGCCAAGAAATGTAAGAATAACAACCGCAAAGCCTCTGGTCGCTATACCAGACATGTAGGTGTCAACTTCCAAATATGCTGTCAGCTACTGAAAAAAGGAATGAAATACACCAAACCAACTTTCATTGCCCACATCCAGGGGGACAAGCTCAGTGTAAACTCCCCCCATCACCCCAAAAGGGCCTGTGTCCATCACAGAAGGATGCAGAAACCCAAACGTCATGGACATGCAGGTAAAGACAGCCCTCACCAAAGCTAAGAACATACCATCAATGTGACTGTATGTTGTCCCAGGCTGCGTCTTACACTAGGTCCATAAGGAACTACACACTCACCTACATTCACTGTCCAGACTCAACCGTACCACAGGCTATGTACCCAAAGAATGGCATACACTAACAGTCATCCAGCTCCACAAAGCGTGTGCCAAAACAGAACCGGGAAACCATTGCCCAATATGTCCACTTGCCGGGTCTACAGAGCCTTTGAGCCAATTGTCATGGAACCCATACACTAAGACATTGGAGATCTCCAGACACTGGACTCTACACAACTTTGCCTTGTTAAAGGCAGAGCCTGGCTCCCAAACCTAGTTGAGTTATTTAAATCAGTTACCATGAACATAGATGGAGGTGAAACTAGTCTACACAGCCCGCCTGGACCTCACTAAGGGCTTACTACACCATTCCCCAATCTGTCATCATGGACAAGTGTACCAGCTTGAACATTAACAGCTATGTCACAGGATGGGTAGCCAAGTGGCTCATAGATCAAACACACATGTTCATAGTTGCGGGTGCCATGTCCAACTCTAAGCCAGTCACAAATGGCATCACACAGATCTTGGTCCTGGGACCCCACCTGTTCAGTAGATACTGCTCAGAGGTACAGGGAAGCACGGCAGGTGTATGACTGAACAGGTTTGCAGATGAATGGTAACTGTGGTCCATAATCAACTGTACAGCTGACACAGACATCCTCCAGAAGTGTCTTACAGAGACAGATACCTGGTGTCAAAACAATGCCCTCAAGCTGAATGGCAAAGAATGCATAGTCATCCCCTTTGGGTAAAACAAAGTGCACACAAATTACCACATAGGTGGTAGTCCAGCATGTATGAAGAAAGTCATTATGGCCTTGGGGACACAGGTAGATAGTAAACTCAACTTTGATGATCACATGCCCAAAGTGTCTAGACATTCCTTCAATGTAGCCCATCTAATGTCACCTAATGTAACCCACTTTGTATAGTCAGATGATGTCACCATCCTACAAATATACCTGTGGAAAGGACGATTCTCAGTAATGTGTATAGCATGTCATGTTGATGCATACTCCTGTAGTATCATGAAATAGTTAGATAGGGGGTTGAATCCTGCACTAGAAAACTGTGTGTGTGGTCTCCTTTGGAAGCAGCAATCTTTTAGGAGAGTAGTAAGAGACCTCAAAAGTGGTAAACTAACCTTTGTCAAGTCTGATGATGTCACCATCCTACAAATATACCAGTGGAAAAAAAGAGCTCTCAGTAATGTATATAGTGTGCCATGTTAATGCATACTCCTGTAGTATCATGAAGTAGTGAGGTAGGGGTTTGAATCCTGCAATGGACAGGTGTGTGTGTGTGTGTGTGTGTGTGTGTGTGTGTGTGTGTGTGTGTGTGTGTGTGTGTGCTTATGTGTTGTCTCCAGAGTAAGGTGCAACATTTTAGGGGAGTAGTGAAAACACATCAAAAGTGGCAAACTAACCTTAGTCAAGTCTGATGATGTCACCATCCTACAAATATACCCGTGGAAAAGAGAACTCCCAATAATATGTATAGTGTGTCGTGTTAATGCATACTCCACTAGTATCATGAAGTAGTTAAGTAGGGATTTGAATCCTGCACTGGATAACTGTGTGTGTGGCCTCCTTGGGAAGGAGCAACCTTTTAGGAGAGTAGTGAAACACCTCAAAAGTGGTAAACTAACCTTTGTCAAGTGTGATGATGTCACCATCCTACAAATATACCTGTGGAAAAGAGAGCTCCTAGTAATATGCATAGCATGTTGTGTTAATGCGTACTCCTGAAGTATCATGAAGCAGTTAGGTAGGAGTTTGAATCCTGCACTTGGTGAGTGTATGTGTGTGACACTTTTGGTCAATGTGTTGTGGGTTTTGCTTTTACTACTGTATGACATATCAGTATGCATTGCACATGTGAGCTAGCTGTGTGGCAAATACATATACGTACATGTTACCTCAATGATTGCATGTGTGGGAACCCTGCTTTTTCCAAGAACAAAGCTGTCATCCTTGCCAGACTGTGCTGCTGCTTCCCAGACCTTAGGTCACATCTGTATGCTTGTGACAAGACCAGCCACTGCAGTGATCCCTGGCCTAGGTAATCTGTGTCACACAAAGTCATTACGGTTCCTATTGGAATGTGTGTGTGAGGGTCTATGGCTGAGGTATATGTCAGACCTGTTCAAATGCAGCAAAGTATGTCAATGATGACTATTTATAACAGATGTTGAACAACCTTTGTGGATATGCATGCAGACCACTTACTGCTTATGTGATCCACTGATGGATCTCAAAATACATTTGGAAATGTGATTAACAAAGGACAGGTGACATAACACTTGGTTGCATGTACACATCGGTACCTGTTCATCATGGTGTTGGCTATTACCTATGTGGTACTGTGGGAATAATATGTTCCGTAAAGGTGGATCTCTATGCTTAGTTTGGCTTATAGCTTTCCAGCATGGGTTTGACAACAGGCATCTGTCTGTATGATACCCTTGTGCAGGATGTGTGTGTCATCTAGAGAAGGCATTATAGGCCACAGTATGCATTACCAGATGTGGACGGACAAATCCCTACTGTGATTGCTTGTACCTAAGAGAGCTATATGCCAAACAGGAGCGGTGTCAGTAATGGGTGCAGGTGAATACCAGTGGTTACTGGCATATTATAGTACCTGAAGGATCCAAATGTTGTTGTGTGTCCTACATCTGTGTGTCGGTTGTCAAGACATCATTTAATGATTGGTTATGGTCAGGCTGTGGAAGTGATGTATACTACCAGAATGCAAAACAATGACAGATAATAAAAGTATCACCCACAGCATAGTGTCAAACCATGTCATACACACATGTGTAGTCAGGTTCCGGAATGTGTATAGTACAATGCATACTGGCCACCAATAGAAACTATGGAGTGTTACTGTGTAATACAGAGCATGTCACCCTGGCCATGTGTCCACTATGCACGTACATGCAGACAGTGCACCTCCACCATGTTCACAACTGTACACCTGGAAATCTGTGCTACACACATCACACACATACTGTCCACTCTCTAACACATGCTGCCAATACTGCACATATCAGCCAAGTGGCACATGGCCAGACAATGCACAATTGGAACCAACACTGGTGTAAACAACACTACAATGACAATCATAGCTTTAATGCATCATGCCTGATCAGCTACACCTTCAAGCATATCATTACACGCTACTGCTGACAACACGCTAACATTGCTATACTGCTATATAGACACCCTGTGCATCAGCACCATGGTAGCCTGGTCCTGCATCGATGTTAAAGATGACAGGAGGCGGCACAGGTTTCATCATATGCACAGGGTGTGTTGTTGGTTTGCCAGAGGCCTACAGTGAGCCATCCACTTGACATGTATGTGTGTGTGTGTGTGTGTGTGTGTGTGTGTGTGTGTGTGTGTGTGGGGCAAGAATACTGGAATGGACCAATGTTGTTGTAATGTGTGTGGGTATGTGTTAGCCCTGGGTGTCTGGAGTATGTGTGTGTGTCTGCATGCACACAGTTCCACCATGTGGCTTCCATATACAAGAATTTGTGAGGCAGCCACAGACTGTACCTGCGAGGCTTTACAGATCACTGTCTCTGGCCAGGGATATGGTACCTGTGCCTGGCAGGGGTGCTACTGACACTATCAGGTACTAAGCCAGACTGGGTACTACCCCCAGAGGTGGATGGATGTACACTGGACACAGGTCCCTGCTGGGACTGTCCAGAACCACGTGCACGTGGTCTTCTAAGATGTTCTATGGGCAGCCCATCCCCAACATTGCTGGGGCTGGTACTGGCACTACGGGAGTGGCTGTGGCTTGAGGGATGTCCACGGTGACTGCCAGCTGCTGATGTTGCTGGCATATGTCCACGTCCACATCTCAGCCATCCTGCACTGTCCTGACACATGGACATGAGATTGTGGAGAATATCTAATGTCTCTCCCCAACATCTATCAGTTACCTCAGTGTAATGACAGATGGCACCTGCTAGGTCACGGATACTGTCAATGACGGCGGTGTTATGTGCCCTCTGTGCCCTTAGTCCCTGTCTGGTGTACTGTTCCATACATGCCTGTGCTCCTAGGAGAACCCCTGGACATCTGCCTATGTGGTACCCTTCCAGACATCTGGGTTTGGCTGCTGTGTTGGGTTGCATGTGCCATGGATACCACACTGTCCTGGCCAATGCCAACTGTATGCTGTCCCTCAGCTATGGGCATTGGTGATGGATGTATTGGCAGTATGACTGTATACATGGATGGGGTGGACAGCTGTGCACAGTTGATTGGTGGCCCAACGACAGACCCTGGGAAACGTGCCTGTGCCTCCACACACCTATCTTCATTATCGCTATGTGGTTCAGTGACATCAGTATCCCTGCTGCAGTGAACCAGCCCTAACGCAGCACCTGTGGGAGGAAGACAGGAAACACACTTTACGACCTGTACATGATGTCGGCACACATGCACACATGCACACATGAACACATGAACACATGAACACATGCACACATGCACACATGCACACATGAACACATGCACACATGCACACATCCACACATGAACACATGCACACATGCACACATGAATGCATGAACACAAGAACACATGCACACATGAGCACATGCACACATGAACACATGGACGCATGTACACATGAACACATGAACACATGCACACATGAACACATGCACACATGCGCACATACACACACATACACTCCTCACTATAGCAGATACCCACACACACCAACAGCAATCCAAAACATACTCAATAGTGGTTTAAGGTGGGTTACAGTATCACAAGGCAAACAGCCATACCACATGTGTCAGCATGCAGAAACTTTGTTGCTCAAGACCATGCAGTGCGAGTGTAGACAGCCCTTGTTATTAACAGTATACATGACTTTGATGCATGTGTGTTGTTCAGTGATTGGCCACACCCTGGAACGCAATGTGTACATGGATACACCATTGCTGTGCAAGTATTAAAAGGTCTGCAATGTCCTGTGCACTATCACTCACAGTTATACATACCATGGCTGGATGTGTATCTGTGTGTCACATAGATATCCATTTCCGATTACAGTGTCTGTGTCTGTAGCAGATGATTGTGGACACAGGTTTAGCACATGCATGCTACGTATACACACAGGATGAGTGGTGCATGTATACTTGAGGGAATACCATTGCTCAACATGGCCATTGTACAGTGGTTATGGTGAGTGTAGGACATATTGTGGACATGCCAGTGCCAGCCATGACATAGCATGCTACAACATGACTGCAACATTGAACATCACACATTCCCAATGTGTGTCATGTGACCTATACACTCAATAGCATTACAAGACATAAATGTGTCACTTTGTACAAATGATGATTGCTATGCATATTGTGTATAGGTGCATATGTTTGCACACACACAACATTGAGGTGCATAGCAATGACTGCTATGTGTAGTACTGTGGTCACTGTAACTGGATGGGGTGTAGCACCATGAACCATCATCATCATGCATCATGTGGTCACTCAAGGCTAATAATGTGTGCCAGACCGTCACCTAGCATGCTGTACCTGAACTTCAGTACCATGGCTACATTCACAATTACACAGCCACTTGTCACATGGGTTTGTAAGGTGCCCAATAGGGAACATCGCCTAACATGAATGTGTTATATGTCACATAGCCCCATGAAAGGCCTCTGCCCCTCAGGTATATTATGTGTGCTGTGTGGATGACATGTGGGATACTGAAGTGTGACCTTACAGCGGGTGTCTGGATATGCCATGTGTAGCATGTTAAGGTGTACTGCATATGACAAGGTTGTGTATGTTGTGTACATGTGTATCAACTATGCCTATCCAATGTCCAGTACAGTGTTGCCACAATTGTGTGCGATGCTTTGTGTATTGCATGTGATTGAGGCAGCTACTGACATTACTGAGATGTGCATAGCCTCACAGCAAACATGCAGAGTATGCATTATGCGTAGGTGTGTTACGTGTACATGGCCTACACCTCACCTATGACATGCACATTTCATTAGCAATATTACATTTATAGCACACTCACCAGCATCGACCGGCTGCCTTGCTGTCACACCAGAGGGACCTACAAGAATATGAGACAGTTTGTCAGTGGCCACAACTGTGGCATTGCTACTGTGAGTTTGCTAAGCTACAGTAGTACAACAGTCGACAGTCACAGGCATACATATTATATTCCACATATCAGTATTGCACAACACTAGGCAGCAGAACTGCTAAACACACAGTACACGTCTTACATATGCATAATCTACCAATGCAGGTAACAGTAGTCTACAGATAGGGCATGTTACCTTCACGCTCCATGTCAACATGCTGGGTTGCTCCAGACTCCATGATGACACATGTATGTTGCTGTTCCTGTTGTTGGCCAGGAGCCACCACACTTATGAGTAGCTCCTCCACTCTGGTGAGGGGGGGATGAATGGCTACCCCACCACCTGTGGCAAGCCATTGTCTATGGATATCAGAAGCACGCCACTGGACATGTCTAATTAAATCACTGCAGTGATGGCGTACCTGCTCATATGTCCAGTTATGCATGCCTATGTCATTTACCCGATGAACAAGATCTTGCCACAGTGCAGTCCGCTCATGCTGGTCCTGGCTGGTTCTAGAAAACAGCAAGGTGTAGTGCTGCACCAGGCTACTGTGTATTTCCTGTTCCTCTGCAGCTGTATAACACGGGTTGCTTTGCTGGGCCATGTCCCTGGAAGACAATTAAACAATATGTGGGAGCAAGCCATGTGGTACACAACATTCTAAAGTACAGACATCAATTAACTGCCATATATAGCATCCGAATGGCTGTCAGAGGAGACACACGTTTAATAACACATATTAGTGTTCAGGCCACAACTGGCTGACAGTGCCTGGCATGCTCTATATATCAAATCATGTTCTGCACAGCAGCAATGAGAAGCCAGTATGTAAGACTATACACCAGTACATGGCATGTGACACAATGCACCACCTAACCACAGGAGGTATATATCAAGCTAATGCATAAAGAAAGATGTCATCCATTGCAATGAATGTAAAATACAGTTACAGTATTACCAGTATACCACCCTAGTAGTTGATGCCAAACCCCTGCGTAACATATGTGCACAGTTGTTAATATAGGTGGCATACTGCTGTACTAGAATATACATGTTGCTAGATACACACGTATACCCTGTAACACACATATGATTGAGGGCATGGTACAGGCATAATTACACAGACATCAGACATACATACAAAACACAAATGTATGCCAACCCAGATGAGCTTTACCTGTGTACCATACAGTACTGTGTCTCACTATTTACAAAACCTTATGCCTGAGGTATGTAATCTGTGAGGACTACAGGGAACACACAAAACAGTGTTTCCAAGCAATGTGAACATACACCATACTGTACTGTTTAGGCCTACAGCTTCAGGTAGTACTACAGTTCATATGGGAGTTGGATTCACCAGCAGTACCACTCACTAAGCATACATGTATTGCTTTAGCCTACAATGGGACACCACAGTCGACAACAATGGACTACGTCACACCTTATGCCATACTACTTTTTCTGCCTAGCAATAGCATACCCATCTTTTGCTGGGATCACAGCTAGGACACAAACTACCATGACAGAAACAATTTCACACTAAGCTATCACACCTTTACAGACCTTGCACACATTCACCAACACATTCATCATCACACTCAGTCAACCTCACATCAATTATTGCACTAAGTACGTGTGTGCATCGTGTCATAGGTAGGTTATACGCTATTGTCACTAGGGCCTACAGCAGCCTAGCCATACGCTACCCTGGCCTTTGACACACATGTAATTTAATTTCACTTGCCCCTGCCAACCAGAGCCACAGAGGTGATTCCCCAGGTGTATTTCCTATCTCCAAAACAATCATCAGGAGTATTTATGACAACTGCTAATGAGGAGCTTTGTTTGCTATTGATAGGTGGTTTGTTCCAGAGTATGGCATGTCTCTGAGATGGGAATCTATCCCTCCAGCATGTGCTGTTTAGTGAGCTGAGAATGTTTAGGGCCCTAGACAGTGTATCTCAGAGGGATTGTAATATGTTTACATGGAGGATGTCCAACAGCTATGGGTGTGACATAGCTCTGTATGTTAGGCAGAGGTCACCTCTGGGTAGGCGGTATGCAACACAGTCTAGCTGTGGTTTTGTGAGTTGGTCTGCATAGGGCATCTGTTTGAGGCCGGTATTACTCTTTGTGAGGTATGTCTGTGGCCTTTCCAGTTGCTGTAGTTGTCATGTGAGGTACATACCACATGGGGCATTGTACTCTATAATGGGTTTTCAGTGTGATGAGTAGAGGGGAACACTGACCTATATTTCCCTAGATGACACACCTTTTGTGATGACGAGTACCACGTAGACAGATTACATGACTAGTGTGGCACTGTGATTATCAAAGGGGAGGCTACTGTCCACCTGTATCCCATGTTCCCTTATCACACCTTTGGTGTTAGGTAGACTACCACCCATGTGGTCATTAATAGGTACAGTGTTTTGGCAAGAAGGGATGGCACTGCAGTATCAACACTGAGCTTCAGTCCATGCCTTGGTCACCAGGCACCTGTCACAGTAAGTATGACCCCGTGTCTCTCTCTCTCTCTCTATATATATATATATATATATATATATATATATATATATACATATATAAACATCCATTGCTGTACATATAGTTGTACATATAGGCACATATACAGTCCACTTTTCATGGTGGGAATATCAATTATGCGACAGTTGTGAGAGTACAGTTATGTAATAATATTGCACAGTGTTGTGCAGAATGCATTGAAGGTGTCCTCAGCCCATGTAGCTTTAGTATGCCTCACTGGCTGGAACACTGCAAAAATGACAAATCATACCCACAGCGTTTAACCACCACATGTCATATACCAGCACTGCATGCTGTTTTCTTTGCCACACACTACAACCTACATAGAAATATGCACATAACAACCTTCAACAATATGTATATATATATATATATATATATATATATATATATATATATATATATATATATATATATATATACACCCTTCACAAACAGTTGCAGTATGTCCCTTGCCTTATGCACATGTACAGATACATATAGATACATACTGCTGCTACATATGGATGATTCACAGTATTTAGAGTACTCTTCAAAAACATCTACTACATGCCAGCAAATACATATGTGTTACATACCTTCCCTTTGTATTTCTCTGTTCCGTCTGTTTTTAAAGGAAATAATTGTTTTTTTTTTTTTTTTTTTTGGGGGGGGGTTCTCTCTCTGTTGATGTTGCTCTTTCTTTTTCTGTGTCTGTCTATTTCTGTCTCTTTGTCTTTGTCTGTGTCTCTGTCTCTCTCCCACTCTCACTCTCTCTCTCTCTCTGTTGCTGCAATGATATTATTGCATGTGTGGACAGCAAGTACAGCCTGCTTTTCTAGGTATCTGCACATATGCATGTGATGGCCTCTGCACCAATTGGTGCCCACCATTTAGTAACTGCATGCATCCTGCTGTGTGGTAATTGCAGTACTCACTGTCATAGCAGCCCACTGCTATAAAATGCTAAGTTAGGTAGGCGTAGCCCTTTCAGCTTTCCAAAGTGGGGCCCATGCTTGTTTGTTGTGGACACCGTTGTGTCAGTCAGAAGGTTGGTATACTTCTTATATCTGAAGCTAGGGTTGTAGCCAGTGATTTGCATGTTGTACTCAAACCTGCATGCTGCTGCTTCTAGTACACACTTGTCAGTGTAGAATTTTACTCACCCCTCCAAATGCTAACACAAGATACATGGGAGTATGTACTTTCTTTTCTAATTAGACAATTAACTGCCATGCAAAAGTAGTTATTGAGATGTGTTCTTCTGGCACATTAACTGTTTGTGAACTACTATACCGTAAAGATTACTTTACTCACTTTTGAACAGTTTGTGTTTTTTTGTGTTGACATTAGCACAGGCTGCTCAAGACAACTGGACACATTTCAGTACTTAGTATGCCTACCTACATCCTTGGTAGAGCCTGAATACACAGGTATATTGTTCTTTTGGGTAGGGGTGCAGAAGTACAGAGAGCATTATTTATTATTGTGTGATGTTTATCTTGCTGAACATACAGGGTTGCTGTGTACCTGTTAGTCTATCAAGGCCAGAAGTCTGTGTTCGTAGCTCACACCTGTGGACCTATCCAGATGGTTTCCAGAGGTTAGCCTATTATTCTTTGTCTGTGCACCACACCAGTCTTTTCAGCACTGGAACAATGGCATTGTCACATTTGGTTGCTACCAGTACATGGCTACATCCTTTGATATTTCTGTGTTGTACTCCTACATAAGGGTATGTTTGTGGTACTCCTTCCAAAGCTATTTGCAAAGTGTGTAACAGCAGAAAAGCTGATATGCCTGTGTGTTTCTGCCTCTGCCAGGCCTCTGATACTCTCAGGTATATGTTTGAACAGCCTCAGGGAAAGGTGCATATAAGTGAAGTACACCTGTAATATATTACAGACATTAAGTTGAGACTGTGAGAGAATCAGAGCATATGTATTAATACACCTTTTCTGATGTGAAAGCAGTGTCTACTCTTACTTATTGACATTATTCATTAAGTGTAATTCCCCACTTTTTTGCCTAACATCAGTACTTTTCAGAGGGATTCAGAGGGACACAGCTAACATTTGTTTACAAATCAGGGACATCCCTGACAAGCAGACACAGATGGGAAATATGGCCTCTGCCCTATTCAAATATGTCAGTGTTTATCCTGCTCTGAGACTGTGTGGGGTTTGTAAAGTGCTACTGTAACATTATTTCCAGCTAGAATGGCTGGTTCTCTTTTCATAGTCATGTCATGCAATTCCACAACAACTGCTGGTAAAGATCCACAGAACAAGATTTGTGTTATGGCATTCCTATTTTCCCTTTACATTCACTCATTGTAATGCATGATATATTTATTACAGCACCAACTTGCTGTATGTTTACTGTGGCTTAGTGGTACTTCATGCACTGTAGTGTGTCCAAGGTCTGGGGTTCAAGACTGACAGATGTGTTTTATTTTGCTGCTCAGCAGAACAAGGGCCCTGCCATGCAGAGTGACTAAGGCACTTTTAAGCAGTTGTAAGTGGGTTTGCGCGAGTTTGTGTGATGCTTAGCAATACTTAGCTAAGCGGACACAAGCGCACACTCGCTCAAACCTGCAAACTACTGCTTAAAAGTGCCTACTCCCGCTAACCCCTGCGTTCATTTCTTTGAAAGAATAGGAAATGGGGAGATAGGAAAGTGGTGAAAAAGGGGCACAAAGAGGGAAAGGCATTAGGGAAAACAGCTCGGGATGTGCAGGATGGGTGTAGGGAAGGTCCATAGCTGCCCATTTCTTTAACAGCAACAGCTGTGCATATACTAATAATTTGGATGGAATTTTGAAACCTTCCACCCCTGAGAGAGGGATGAGGACAACAAAGTATGTTGTACTGCCAATTAAATTTCAGTTTATGTGTCCAGCGGACATGTGTGAAAAATGGGCAGCTATTTATGGGGCATCATTTTTTTGTGGGAGCAGATTGCCCTTTTTTTTCAGGTGAGAGTGGTATGTGGGGAAGGGGAAGTAGGTATATTTGGGCAGGTAGGTTGGGGAGTTAAACAGATAAGACAAACAAGATGCATACAGGGGTGGAATATGACACATGGGGTGGGTGAACACCATTGACGAGGAAGGGTGTTTGGAAATCACAAGCCCATGAGCCCACAGATGGCAACAGTGTAACTGACATTCCCACCCATCAGCAGTCACCACTGCACCTTCACAGCCCGGAGGGTGGCTGTGCTGGGGGCTGTGTAGGAGGGGCAAGCTCACCCGTGAGTCATGCCACTCTTGATTTGAGCTGGTGTACAGGATCAGCGACTGAACGCTTGATCTCCCTACGCAACATAGCCCGGACCGTTCGGAAGGTGATAGGTGGCCCTCCTCCAGCCACGCTTTGCATGAAGGGGATGAGCCCCATCCCCTGCAGCGCTTCCACCTGAAGGTGGCACAGGGCAACCGGAGGAGGAGGACCCGGGCTGGGCATCGGACATGCTGGTGCCAGGTGCCATCACCAGCTGGGACCGGCCTTCCCATACTTTCTATGTTTAGCAGGATTTAATGACAATATGGGTTAGTAACAGACAACAGCATTCCAAATTAGTTGTAACAGCATGCAGTAGTATTCCTATTAACCCAACACACAAGAATTCCAACAGTTGAACAGCAAGCATAACACATGCATATTTAGAACAACAGTGGACATTCCAACAGCATGCAGGGTTGATTGGTGGCAACAGGCCACTAAGATTGTGGTATGTGAACAGGGCACATGCATCAAAGTACATGCAGATATTTATAAACCAATAGGACATATGTCCCAACAAAGTTTTTCAGATTACACATCCCCATTTAGGTGTGGAATGGCATTATTTATGACCATAAAGTAGGGTGTAAAAAGATCACTCCATTAACAACTTATATATACTTATAACTTTACTCTACATTCCTACTGACTGCAGGTATATATCCCTTACATGTATTATTACACTAGGCAGTGTCCATTAAATTGTGAAATGGGCTTTGATAGTTGTTTATATACCTGACCTGTATCTGACATACAAACTGTTCAAGATGCAGATGTTACTGCTACATATTTATATATTTCATTTATATTCATATATCTACATATCTGGCTGTCTTCTGGTGACATTATCAGCTACATTTAAACAGAACCCTACATTTCTAGCAGCACACTGACATTTGTGGGGAACACAATCACAAGCTAATCATGTGCCAGATTAACCTGTACATGCTAGCCATGAACCAACAGTTGAGGACTGTATATATGCCTAAGAGCTACTGGCACTCCCTTCATCCACTTTATATGGACCTACACAAGTGTGGATTGACAACACTTAATACAACTGGACTATTTCAATAATGCAAGGGTACAACAACATATCAAAGAAAGTGACACGGACGCAGTTCAGGAATTATACCTTTATTAATTACACACGTTTGTAGTGGCTCTCTCATTCATTTCATATTTTGGTGCATGCAGAATACTTTTATTCCAGACTTATTATACCTTTATTAATGGATTACAACACTTTGTCATGCTCTCTCACTTATTTTATATTACAATACATGCAGAGACTTTATTCAAGACTTATTATACCTTTATTAATGGGTTACAACACTCTTTATCAGACTCTCTCACTTATTTTATATAATAATACATGCAGAATAATTACTAACCTGCCTGGTGGTGCAGCCTTAGCAGCCTATCTGCATAGGCTTGTCGATTCGCAGCACGGACACCTGCAGCTGTGAAGTAAATGAATGGATATTGAGACATAACTATCCATTATATAGACTACAATAGCGGTTCTGCTGGTCCTGCTTCCATCTCTTCAGATCTGCATGGTGGTGATGGACCTGCTCACCAGTCCGAGGGATGCCCGTGGCACTGGTGAGATCATGAGCTAACCAGTTCCAAACCTCCGCTTTGTACTCCTTCCCTTGAAACTGGCCTTGCAGGAGTCTTGACTCATGATGGTGGACAAGGAGCCAAACCATGTATTTTGACTCCTCGATGCCCCACCGTTGCACTTGAAAGTGAGTACGCTCTCCAGCACCGGCCATTCTGACTGCAGATGGGAGCTACAACCAGTTATGGAGAGTATTCCTGCCTATGGAGCTTAAATATGCCTCATTTCCTGCACTTATTTGTGATTGGCCATTTTTGAAAATTCTCAGCTAACAGCAAACCTGCTTAGCAATGGTTAAACTTCCATTTATAAGTATATGCATGTTAACAGTGCATGTTTATGCTATGCTGTCCTGGCTTAGTGGTTCAGTACTTTGATTATGGTGCACAGTGTCCCAGGTTCGAGCCTTGTCATTGCTTTTTATTTTACTACTGTCCAGACAGGCTACGGGGTGTGGCTGTGTTTAGGCGACTTTGCTCAACTTTGCTCTACATTGCTCCACGTTGCCTGACATTGCCTGATGGTGCACTGGTTAGCGCGGTGCGCAGCTCCGCGCAAACCTATTGCACTAGGTAAAGCGCTGCTTAGCTATGGGCTATGGGTAACTATATTGCACTATATAAAGCGCTGCTTAGCTATGGGCAACTATATTGCACTGGGTACAATGCTGCTTAGCTATGGGCAACTATATTGAGCTAGGTAAAGTGCTGCTTAGCTATGGGCAGCTATATTGCACTGGGTACAACGCTGCTTAGCTAAGGGCAACTATACTGTGCTGGGTACAACGCTGCTTAGCTATGGGCAATTATATGTCAATATCCTTAATGCTGCTATATTTATATATATACATTTTATTCACTAATACATAGGCCATTTCAATGCTTTTTACTAAAATTTCATTCATATATGTCAGGAATTATTGTATATACTAATTTAAAACATAAAATAGAAAGGGGAGTGGTGTACTAGAACCTGGAATGCTTCCTCTTTGTGTGAAGGCTCTACCACTACGCTATTGCTATTTGGCTTAATTTGCATAAACATTTCTTATTATGCTCTTCGATGTCGAAATTGCTAACTGTAGCTAAGCAATGGGTACACCCGCGCAAACACGCGCAAATACGGGCAGCTATATCGGGAATTATAAAAAAAAATAAAAGTTTACATTTTACAATTACAAAGGGGTTTAGTATGTGGGGATGTGTAGTGTTTGCTATGTGTACATTTCAGCAACTCGCTCATTGCACTTGTCATTTTCACATTTATATAGTTGCAGGGGGAAGGATATTTGGACTGCTTGGCAGTCCGACATGCCCCCTGCAGGCTTACATGCTCCATGTTAGCCTTCCAGTTGAGTCAGCTCGCTCTCATGAATATGCATGGCGCGCTGACGTCTGCCTCTTAGACTGTCGTTTCCGTGTAAGACTTATTTAGTCTTACACGGAGGATTACTGAATTCCCCCCCCTTTGTTATTCACTAAGAAGTGTCTGTATTTTTCAACATTTCTACATTTACTTAGAGAATTAGTGGGACAAGTGTTTCTATTGATTTACCAGGAGACAATGTTGTGAGTGACTGGACATTTATTTTTTTCTCATATTGGACAATCAGATTTCAGCAGATGAATTGCTGATTAGGACAAACAAACCCAATACTTTACTAGGTGATGAAGCTAGTGTGAGGAAGCAGTTGACTACTGCTCTGCCAAGTCTTCTAGATTGGCTTCCAGAAAAGAGATGTCCGATCTTCTCAGCCATTTCAGGGTTAGGCCAGGCTCAGCTATTCATTCATTTTGGCACTTAAACATAATCTTAATACCTTTCAGTTTTGCAGTAATTATGGGAGTCAGTAAATGACCAATGTAGAAGCTTTTTATCACTGATGCTTTTGTATGTAATCCCTACTATAACAGGATTGTTACTGGGTAATTCTTAATGAGGTTAATAATGCTGTTCATTTACTGCATGCATTTTTATCAGGTAAATAAATAAACATTTATACAATAGCTCAAAGCCAGGCTATAATGTTGTGAGTATGTGAAGTACTGTCAGCTACACCAGGAGAAATAGGGCAGTGGATGTGTAACATATGCCAGCATAGTTAGCTGGAGTTTTGTAAAGAATTATGTCACCTGTATATCAAACTGATTTGTACACATGCTTGTGTTGAAAAATGGATTTTTGTAAAGCTGTTTGTGTAAAAATGTACCAACAGTGTTTCCTGCTGGACAGAAAAAAAATAAACCTGTATTTCAGACTGTATTTTAATTGTTGAATTAATATATTGTAACAGGGGATGCTGGAAGAGAAGAGGTTAATCTCAGTCCAGCTAACTTTGAAAATAGTCTGAAATTAAATTACCTGGTTTAGGCCATAAACATTGTACCTTACAGTTCCAATTGCAGCCAGGGACAGAATATCTGTAAGACGCCAGGCCAAGTAACTCTGTAAGAAGAGCTGAAGTGTTAAATTGTTTTAAAGCTTCCAGATGCTCCAACACATATTGACAAAGCTCTATGTGTATTATGACACATATGTACAAAATCCTGCCTCAAGTTTCTAGTAAAGGGGTAGTGTCAGAAGGAGAGTTAGGTGACCAGATGGGATGTCATTCTATAGTTAACTAGCTGACACTGAAATTAAATGTATATATTAGTGAGAGATGCCACTCAGGTCTCAGCAGTCTGTTTGTGAATCCTGACAAGGAAGACCACTCACCCACATCATCTTGCCTTTCTTTAGTAAGTGAACTAGGAAAAATAATTCTTAGTCAGGAAAATATAGTGAGATTAGTTACATATTACTTTTCTGTGTCTGTGTGAACCTTTCCATCTGTGTTATTTTTAATATTTCCTGTGACGTAAACTCTGGTGTTTATTGTAAATAGATATTTAGTATTTTCATGTTCTGTTATTATTTATTATTAAATATATTTAAACTTTTCATTGTGGCTGGTATTTCAGATAACATTTTAACCTTTGATAATACTTATATTTATTTAGAGACACTGTGGCCACTCCTGAAAGTCATGCTGTCTGGTCAACATTACCATTGGTATTAGTATTAATTTCACACAGTATAATTGGATACGCTGTTAAGAGCCTTAGAGTAGCTGGCTGGTGGCAGTGCAACTACCTTATAGTCTGGGTGAAGGAGGCACAGCAGGTGAATCTGTGCCAGCCTTTTCCAGGTGTGTGTGTGTGTGTGTGTGTGTGTGTGTGTGTGTGTGTGTGTGTGTGTGTGTGTGTGTGTCAGTGTGTGTAAATCAAATCTCAAAAATTGTGTGTTTCAGCTACTTGGAACAGAAACACAGTCCACTAATTTCTGCTGAGAGAAAGTTGGAGTCTTATTTGTGGCCTGGAGAGACAATTCAGTCCCAGGACCTGAAATGTGCTCACTGTGTGTTCTTAAGGGAAAGTGTGCTTGGTACAGAGAACTGCATCTAAAAATTATGTGTGTATCCATTTTTGTTCCAAGTGAATGAACCTCACCAGTGTCAGTGGTGAGGATTGAGGCTCATTGATTATTGGCCCAGAGGAGGAACGTCACAAATGTGACAAAACCATAGATGCTAAATTTATAATAAGAGTTGGTGAAGTTTTATTTAGAGTTTGTAGGAATTATAAACTTCTTCAGGGAAAAAAAGAATAGTTAGGCACTGAATTATATAAAGATATACCACAATACCCATCAATGATTTAGCTCTTATGGATACAAAATTCACATATATAAATGCTGTCTGAAACTTCTCTTAAGGAGCATGTAGATGCCACAGGCAGAAGATTTGTTTCAAAATTTATATTGGAAATAATCCAAGTTATTAACTTATCTATCTGTTTTATGATGGACCTGCATCTTTTACTCTCTGCATGATGACGCATCTAGATATTGAGCATTTCTGATTAATTAAAAAAAACAGATACAGAAGGCACAATGGTTGCTAGGTAGTATCAGAATGCAGTACCCACTAAAAAATCTGAGCTCATTGGCTATGCAACTCCTAGAAGTGTAGTATTAACATTTTCAGGTAATGTGGGAAGCTCTGATATACGATTATGTGCATATGCCTGCACTACAGTTAGTCAGATATTTGCAAAACTTTAAAGATCTGCCTCCCAATCCTCAGATGGTGTTCCAAAAGTGGATCTGGGTCCTATCATCAAAAAATGCCAATAAGTGTAACCTCATTTAAGCTGTATGGATACACCAGCAACAGAGGAAAACATTCATTTATTCATTCATTCATTGTTTGATACCCATTATGTCCTCATCTTCATCTGCTCAGGATTGTCAAAGCCACTGGCTCCTTACAGTTGCTTATAAATACTATGTATATATAGACCGATTATGTTCTTCTTATTAGTGAATGCAAGACCTGCTAGCTTCAACTCTCATCTTTAAAAATACTAGGTAAATACTACATAATTCATTTTTGTGTTTTCTAGGTTTCATAATTTCATATTTAATATCATCCTGCAGGCAGCCCATTGAACCATTTCTATTGCAGTGTGCTGAATCCCAGATTTATATGTATCTCCAATATGCTCACACAATCGATCTTTAAACACACTTGTCATTCTTTAATTGTTACTGCAATTTTATTCCATAACCAAGGTATTGTTTCAGTTATAAATCTATACTCCTTTATGGTCCTTTTATGATAACACAGGAAGATGTTCAGTCCCTGATTCCCAGATAGATTTTATTCAAGGTCAGTCCAAATTATGTCCAAAAGTCTTTTATTAGTTAAAGCCTTAAAAAGAAACAATCAAAATTATCCCCTAATAAGCTTGTATAGTATACTGTAAAGTCCCAGGAATTCTATCTGGGTGTGCCAGATGTTTTTATATTCTTTAGTCTTTTCGTAAAATATCTTTGAATGATTTCTGTGTTTCAAATATCTGACTTTGTCATCTTGCAGCAAATCAGATTATCCACTATCAATGGCCAAACAATATTTATAAATAAAGCATTTAAGTACAATAGGATACATATTTTCTGCTGTGTCCAGTATTAGTATTATCTGACTTAAAATCCTAGATTTTACATCTTGTGTATGAAATTTAAATAACAAGCTGGTTATCTAGATCTTTCACAAAATCAACTATTTTAAGTCTGCTATTTCCCGTCATTATTGTTGGATTGTTATGTTCACCATACATGACTACTGTACTTTTCTTAAAATTGAATTGTAATCCTACCCCAGTAGCCCATTTATTTAAGCTTATAGAATAAACTTTTAAGTCACTCGCAACCTTAACATCATTAATCTCTACTTCCATTTATAGTCATCAGTATATTTTCATAACCAAAATTATGTATTAGTAGATATTGGGATTTCAGGGAATGCTATGCTAAAAGTATATGTCGTAATAGTCAATCTTAATGTGAAGTTAAGTCAGAATTGTCTTTTGCTAAATTTTGCTTGTTGCTTTTATTTATGTCTGCAAAAAGTATTTCTTTGATGATAATCACTCAGGCTGTACCTGAAACCGCTTTTCTGAGATCAGGAAAGTAGTCCAGTAAATAAGGTTACATAAATAAATACATACATTTATCCTATTCATGTTCACAAAAGAGGTATCCTATCATTGCACTCAATAAACCAGACAACTAATTCTGGAGAAGATCATAACACACACACACACACACACACACACACACACACACACACACACACACACACACACACACACACACACGTGCACGCACACATGCACACACACACAGACACACACAGAAATCAGTAGTTCTCCTACATGAATGCTTTCAAAAAGTGTGAAACTGGAATACATGTTGAAAATTCATATGCAGGCACACGCATTGTTTTGAAAATTACAAGGCACCTGTATGCAGCGAACAATATCTCCTAATCCTCCTAACTCAAATATAAAATCAAAGCCTACACCCATAATATCTCCATTACACTAACCATAAACCTAACACTAGACTTTATAAACTAGCCTTAATCAAAAACCTTAAAATCTTAATAACTGTGCTCTATTCTCCATCTGTAAGTGTAACATTATCAGCATCTGCAAATTTTTCAGAGAAGCATTTACCAAAGTAACCTTTCATATATTGTGATAGATGACTAAACAATTGTAAAGAAATAGCATTTTGTAACATTTTCCTTGGTAAGCAGCTGTTTACTTCATACTGGTACTTTCTTTTTACTTCCTTTAGAATCCACGCCACAAACTAAACAACAATTTTTTACACACTGTCTTCTATCAGTATGCACAGATTAAGAATGGATTTCTAACTGTAGTGTAATGGAAGAATCTTTCCCAAGACTTAGAGTGCCAAAAAATGATCAAAACAGTGCTATGTCATTTTTGAAATATAAAAATGTAAAATGTGCCCCTATCTCAAACCATGTGTCATGTTGTCTTCTGTAAGTTTTTAAAACGGATGTCTTGGAATCCCCCTTTTTATGTCATAAGTAGCATTTTATTTATGTTAGAATTAACACTGTTTAATTTATCTGAAATAGACCATTATAAGACAGCATGAATAAATGTGTTATTTTGGTTTGGGGATGATGGTTTCAAAAAAATCTAATACGGGAAAACTACAATCTGAAAGAGTTGTTTTTACATGGTCATTTGTTTAATTTCATCATGCCCCCACATTATGATTAGAAGGGTAAAGCTATAGTAAGTACTCTACCTAAACATGTAGCATTTCTGCCTCATCTCAGTTTAGCAGCATAACAAGGGATTTCCATGGAAGCCATTGTGACAATTTGCTTTTATTGGTAATTTTATGGCTGAGAGTAGCTGTAATCTTGGTCTAGTCTACTTGGCATGCAGTTTGATACAGATAAAATCTTACATTTCTCAGAATGTATCATTTTTTGCACTGTTATGCCAAACTGCTACAAAATCATTAATGCGCAAAGCTCACCGTATCATAGAAGTAGGAACAGAATCATAATTGATTCTAATCTGTCACAGAGTTAGTGATGTGTGTGTGTGTGTGTGTGTGTGTGTGTGTGTGTGTGTGTGTGTGTGTGTGTGTGTGTTTGTGTGTACATGCTAATAAGAGGACATTCAAGTTAATATGAACGTACAACAAAACTAAAACATAAGTTAATATTTATACTGATATATTAAACTCATAATTCATAATTATTATGTACAGTGTTTGCAGATAATGAATTTTATGTTCAAAAATACAATTTTACAGATATTCCAGATTAATATTTGTACAACTGTGCATCCTTTCACAGTGTATGAAGCTGTTACACTTAAAGTTTTAACCAACTTTCTTCAGCTAAAAGCACAGTTGCAATGTGTATATCAATTCCATGTGCTGCAACTTACAAAGTTTGAAATCTGCTGAAGATGCAAAGATGTTGTAAGTGAATCATGCCTGTTGAAGTGAGGTCTCCTCAGTACATCAACAAGTGATTTTCTCAGCAATGCTCGGCAAAATAGATCACACAGCCATCTGCAAGGGGAAAAAGTTGGCTCATTTCTAAGTGACATAGCATAAGAAAGGCATTGGCAAGAGCACTGAAGATTAGATGAGAAAACTGTCATAGCTGCCAATTAACCATGGCTAATAAGATAATACTGCACACTAAATGATTCCATGGTTTTGAGAAAATCCATATGGGATTTTCCACAGAGAAAGAAATACTGATCACTCACTGTTTCAAAAGGGGTTTACTAGCTTATGCTTTCTCATGTTTGTTCCGGTGCCAAGCACATATGATATAAAAGACGCAAGTGTGCACACGGTTGCTGTAGCTATTTTAGTCTGCTGAAGAGTTAAGCTTTCACTAAGACAAAAGCCTTTTCTTGTTAAGTGCAGAAGAGCAGAGCAACACACAAATGACCATGATTTTCATTACATTTGTAAAGAGAATATTAAGGTAAGAACTGTCTGCATAATGTTATTTTATGTTTCTTTTGTGGCAGCCGTAAAGAACATTATTTGTATATATTTGTACTGAAGGTGTTTTGCAATACTCAAAATATGGGATTTGTTCTTTTTACATCCTGGAGCACAAAATGTTATTACCACACCCCTTTATCTGGGATAACTGTTAGAATAAATATGTTTATCAATCTAATGATCTATTTTTATTAATTACCGTCTTGTGCTTGTTATCAGATTATTACCCTCCTCTATATTTCATCACTCAAAATGTAACCTCACAGTAACTCCATTCCATTTATACTTGGAGAAAAAAAATTACAATTCATCCACTATGTATCCATAAGAATATAGTCACACCCACACACACACACACACACACACACACACACACACACACACACACACACACATACACACACACACACACACACACACACACACACACACACACACACACACACTCACTCTCTCACCCAAACAGGTTGCATATATGGGGACCGAAGCATACACATACAAGCATACTGTTGCCTCCCAATTTCTCGGCCAGGACCTCAGGGATTCAAAGCAGAACTTGACAGCTGTACTGTGAATCTACCTTGAATATTTTAAGCATTTATTTATTTATTTGTTTTACTTTCTACCCATACTCCGGAATTAACTGCCTTCTTTAGTTGGGCCTATTACTTGGAAGCATCCTTAAGGAGATCTCTTAACCGTTATCTGTTTAGGTATGTTTATATCAACCTTCCATGACATGCACTTTTAATTTTTTACAGCATGTTTAATGCCTTTATTTCTGATCGTCTGCATAATTTTTTAATGAAAATGATTTTTGTGTATGTTATTGTAGATAATAATTAGACAATGAATATGTTAATGCCTTTATTTTATAAAATAATAAATAGCATTAAATAGCCTTGTTTATGATAACAACTTATTCTGAAATATGGTACAGACATGAGTGATGTACAATCTGCTGAGAAACTGTTTATTCTGTCATATCCACAGCCATACCTGTCAACTATTAAGATTTCTGCTGAATGTCCAGATTTTTGATTTACATTTTTGGTATGTCCCTTATAAAATTTGTATTTTTTATTTATTTTTTTGGCAAATCACTGAAGATTGAAGTTGCTAAATAATGACATACATTTGAGGTTTGGACTTCGTATCATGTATAAAATGCATGCAGATTTGCTTGGAGCTGTTGCACAATGACACCTCTTATACTGAGCCAAACAGATATTGCCAGTATACTGGCTGACAGATTCAGTGCCAACTCTACTCGTATCTCCTCCACAAAAGTACCAATCACAATATCAGTAGATCGCCAGACACCCAGTATTACCGCTGCACAGGTTAAAACAGCACTGTCCAAGGCCAAGAATACAGCTTCTATGGGACCTGACAATATCCCTGGCTGTGTTCTACATGAACTACAGAGTGAACTGGAACCTCACCTGTGTGCCCTTTTCAATAACAGCCTCACCTCAGGCTTCATCCCTATCGAATGGCACACTGCTACAGTCATCCTTCTCCACAAAGGAGGAGTGACTACAGACCCTGGGAACTATCGCCCCATTAGCCTGACAAGTCTGATATGCAAAGCTATGGCACACATCATCATGGACCTAATAAACAAAGATATAGGGAACCTTCAAACTCTGGATCGCACCCAGTTTGGTTTTGTGAAGGGTAGATCATGCCTGCTCAACCTGGTTGACTTCTTTGAGTCAGTCACCAGAGCTGTGTATGAAGGCAAGGTAGTTCATACAGCCTAGCTTGATCTGGCTATGGCCTTTGATACCATTCCCCACTCAGGAATCATAGAAAAACTCATTAAGCTAGGTATCAACCTCTATATCACTAGGTGGGCTGCAAACTGGCTCACAGATAGAACCCACAGTGTGAAAGCAGCTGACTCCAAGTGTCAACCTGTCATGAGTGGAATCACACAGGGTTCGATCCTGTGTCCTGTCCTGTTTGAAATCTACTTCTCTGAAGTCCAGGCCAACACGAAGGGACTCTGGCTGACAAAGTTTGCAAACGAATGCAAGTTGGGAGCTATAATTATCTCCCCAAGTGATGCTGACATCCTACAGAAAGGCCTCACTGAGGCCAATATCTGGAATCAGAACCATGGCCTTAAGCTCAATGTCAAAAAATGTGTCGTCATCCCCTTTGGGAAAAACCCTGTTCCCATAAATTACCACATTGATGGTAGTCCACTGAACACAGAAGGCATCATATGAAATCTGGGAACTCAGGTTGACAGCAACCTCTCTTTTGACCTCCCCATTGCCACTGTGGTCAGAAATTCCTTCTATGTGGCACATCTTATTTCTAAGAGTTTTGCATCCAGGAAGAAAGAGATCATTGTTTCCTTCTACTCTTCCCTTATTAGGCCAGTCATCGAGTACAATGCCCCATTTGGCATGTATCTCATTAGACAGCTACAACAACTGGAGTGGCCACAACAATACCTCACAAAGAGGATCATAGGCCTTAAACACTTGTCCTATATGGACAGACTCAAAAAAAACTCCAACTATTCTCTCTCTCATATTGCCTACTTAGAGGCGATCTCTGCTTGACTTACAAAGCCATGTCTGACCCAGCTCTGTTAGAAATGCTACATCTAAAGAAATCCCAATCCCTCCACACTACATGTTCCAGAGAACTCAACCTCATTACCATAAACAGAACAAGCTGCAGGGACAGGTTCATAACCCACAAACTGCCCATGCTATGGAATAGACTTCCCATACACGTCAAGCGGAGCACCTCACTGGCCCTCTTCAAGAGAAATCTTGATGAGTGGATAGGAAATAGAAAATTCACCCCAGAGATCACTCCAGTGGCTCTACTTGACAGAGGCACTGGGAAGTGAGGTCGGGTGGCACAATGCAAGGGTAATCCTATGGACTAGGCTTGTTGATTAGCCTAGTACACACCTATGAACCTATGAACCTATAACACAAATCCTTTTGTTCTAGAAACTTTCTAAGTTTATAAGAGCAATATTTAAAATCTGTCCTTACTTGTTGGGTCCTTGTCCCCTCATTATTTTAGGCTTTGTCTAGATTTCTTGCACCAAGAGGTTGAGAGGTATTCCACAGTTTGTTTTTTTTTTCTTCAAGACTGTTATAGTTTGCCAGCTCTATTGCATAGAAGAATAAAGACCTATCTATGACCCATCTGATCCTGCAATGATTAGTTCTGGGAAAGTTGGAGCAAGAAGAATTAGGCAGAACATATTCAAATCTCCTTGGGGAAAGAATGAAGGGTGGATGGCTGGAATGCAGACTCCTTGTAGAATCCCTGGTAGAGACTGTGAGTAAATACTGGCACCTTTGCTGTAAGATGAGCTGGGCTATTGAAAGAGAATTTCTTATGGAAGTTGTTGAGACTCCATCAGGTATGTCTACTGCATTCCAATGCCATGTGACACATAGTTAATGTACAGGGGTAATAATGTAGTCATATCAGAAAATTCCAGTCCATAGAGAATATGATGCCACCTTTATCACTTTCTCACATGTCATCATACCTCTCAACTGCCCAGATTTCCACAGAATGGTCAGATTTTTGCATCACATTTTTGGCTTGTTCCTCATAAAATTTCTGTTTTTCTGATAAATCACTGAGTACTGAAGTCACTAAACAGTGACAGATATGTGAGTTTCAGACTTCAAATCATCTAGAAAATACACAATAATGCAACACCTGTTGTTCTATCAATGTTCTAAGTTTGTAATGTTCTCTATGTTTGAGCCACTGTCCACTCATTCTTTTTGGATTTAGCCAGAATTATTGTGCTCACATGTTGGAAATTATGTACTGACTATTTTCCTTTAGGTCATCTGTAAAAAACTCCTCAGGTCTATTTCTTACTTAATTGCGGTTACTGCTTCCCTTCAGTTGTGAACTCATTTCCTACGAATCTGTTTTCATGTGCATTGTTAACATGTTTATCTATCTCTCCATCTATGTATTTCTCATTGTATTTAAGTATTTTGTTTATTTGCTTGTTTATGTTCTTATTTATTTAACTGCATTGAAATTCAACCTGCCTCATTTTATACAATTTCAAGAGTTCATACTGTTTTATTTTTTTGTTTTGTTGTTTTATTTTTATTTTTTATTTTTTTTTTTCATTTATTCTACTCTTTGTTATGCATTGATTACCTTTTTGCCTCTGGCAAAAACTAAGATTTTTCTATCCAGGTCTTCTGCAGATCCACATGTAAAAGCACAAAAATAGTCAAGTCTGGATTTTTTCCTTTCTTGTGGCAGGTAAGTCCCTATATATGGGTACCCTTCCACATAGAAAGCATTGCCTTTTTAAATAGTGTTGCTGTACTCTTCATTTTCTGAAGAATACTGGCAATTTTATTAATATCAGAAGTTACTTGCCAGAAACTGCTATTTTTTATTAGAACAGGGCTTATTATTGAATACTGGAGCTGTTTTTGTGAGAAAAAATGTATTGCTTCTGTGTCATTTTAAAAGAAGTACAAGGTTTGAAGGCTTGCAAAGTGTTTTTATGTACTTAAAACAGTGTTTTGGTGTTTTGATGCTTGTATATACTTTATGACAGATTGCCTTCATTGTTTATGGCTTGAGACCTTTTTTCTTGAAGGTGTTACATTTAAGCAATAACAGCTGCATTTCAGGGCTAGAAATATATTTTGCGTTTGGTACTTGTGTACACTTCATGGTAACTTACCTTTATTTCTTGTTTTCTCTCTCTCTGTGTACTCTGTTTGAAAAAAGCCTTAGACTTCTGACAATATTTTTTTGCACTAATTGTCCTTTTCCTTTTGAATTTTCAGGATAACAAGGCAAAGTGTAAGTGTGAGTGCTGCTTTTAGACACTTGCCTGACAACTTACCTTCTGACTGACTCTTCCCAGCCATGCTTACTTCACTTTTATGCAAAATAAAAATACCAGCTATGTATCTTGCTATTCCTATAAGAGTTCCATTCATTAAATACACTTTCTCCCTAAATGACATTTTAAAGGTTTTCCTAATGCTGTGTCCTTTATTTTAGAAACCATACCTTCCCATTGTTTCTGAACACTTCCCTTTAAGATAACTCGTTTAACAAAGTGAGATAACAGCAACGGAGCTCTTCCGTTCACCATTGCTGTCCAAAAAAAAAAAAATTAAAAAAAAGACATACTAATGGAAAAGGTCCGGGTGACTGAACATTTTTCCATTAGTATAAGTCTGAGTTAAAATGTGCACGCTGACCAATCAGTGTGCACGTTTTGGAATATTAATGTAGGGTTGTTGTATAATGTACATCTGACAATGGCCAGGATCTTGTGACTTTTAATACATATTTAATCCCGGTGTCTTTACTATCAAATATGCTGTTTCTTTAAAAAGTATGTACTGGTGTACATATTTTTACCAGGGGCAATGAAGATAAATGAACCCAGAAGGAATCCATTCTTCACTGAGCAATCAGTTTATTGCTGAACAGATTTCTCTGTTTTTCCTTCCTTTACCAGTAAATAATGCTGAAAAGCCAGTCCAAAAGTTAACTATTCTATGAAACATTTCTCTGGAACCATGACATACACGTTGTTAACATCCAGGGAGACAGAATTATGTTAAATGCTATAGTTGACCGATTTATGGTGTTTTTCACAATGGATGCTCAAGACTCATACAACTTTTAATTTAGCAATGCAGACATTTACTGTCCTCAGAGGTTACGAAAAGAATAATTTGATTTTGAAATTATATAAGTCGCACAAGTAACTAAAATTGTTTTAGAGTAAACTGGGAGGACTGTTTTTCTAGCAAGATATTGTGCACCGAATACTAACCTGAAATATTTGCTGTATTAAGACTATGGAATCTCATCCTGGAAAATTCACTAATCTTTCTTCATTCTTGAACCTCTGGCATTTTGGGCAAAGTAGAACTGATACTTTTATAGTGGCCCTTTTAAATTTATGTTCTTTATTTGGTAAATGAGTTGCATAATTAAAAAAAATGAATGAATGAATGAATGAATGAATGAATGAATGAATGAATGAAGACATAAGTAGACCCCTAGACTTAATAAATTCCAAGTAGGCATAGTGTAGGGCCTACAAGGAATGTTACCATGTCCATGTACACAGTTCCCCCTTGGCAGCATTCCATGCATATTAATCATGGCACATTGCTGAGGGAAAGCCATAGAACCACAGTTATAGAATCAGTGTAGGGAGTGTGGTGCTGTGTCCACAAATGAGTAGCACACTCACTGCACTGTCTCATTGAAGTATAGCAAAGTAATTAAATTTTTTTAAAATTTTTTTAAAAATCATGTTTATGTAGTTTGGTGCAGAGTGCAGCAGTGCTAAGTGGTGCTGAGACATCAGACATCTAAAAATAGAAATTGGATGTCTAGAATCATTTATCTAAAGGTCAAGATTAACTGTAGCTGAGTGGATTTGCAGGACGCAGCACTGCGTGGTGCTCAGCACTGCTTAAAGGTAGCTCAGAGATATATGTAAAGGTATAGCAAAATTCCAGATACCCACATAGTTAAATGGGTAGAAGTATAACCTCATGTGCAGTAGGTGTAGGGTTTGAATACATGGGAGGATAAGTTAACATTTTTTTGTTCAAAATAGAGATTATGCAAATTATTTTTAAATACTGGCCAGCTACACTCAGCTAAGCTCTGCTAAGACCTGCTAATTGTTGGTAAGCACTGGATAAACACAATACAATAACTGAAATTGTTTATGCAACACTTGGCATAGCTTGGCTGGTTTGTGCACTGTTAAGCACTGCTAAGCATACAGGCTTTAGTACAGCTCAGCTGCGCTGGTTTGCACATTGCTAAGCGATGCACTGCATTTTTAAATATTTCCCAGTGGCATGCAAGGGTAGGAAAACAGGCTATATTAATCCCAGTAGGCAGGAAGACAGCATAATCTGTTGGAGGGCTGTCTCTGAAGGATAGAATGATAGGTGTTGGAGATGGTTTGTGTTTACAGGTGCAGGGGTGGGGCATCCAGGAATCCATGGTCATGGTCGGACTCCTTGTAAAAAACATGAGGGTCGGTTGATGTAGGAAGGTTACCAGGGATCACAGTGCAAGGTGGAGACCTGGGACCAGCTGGCAAGGGACCTCACCAGTGCAACTGGTATCCGCTGCACAGGTGAGTAGTGTTGTCACCACCATGATGACCTGAAAAGATTGAAGGAGGCCCTCTTGGACACCTGGGTCCAAGAATTCTGGACTGGGAATGTCCCACATGTATGTAAGTACCATTAACTATGTTTCACCAATATCTAATCTTGAATGTCTGCTAAACTGATATGCATAATGATGTGCTTCTCTCCCAACAGCTGCAGAGGAGAGGGCTCGCAACAACAAGGCACATGCTTGGCCAGGTTGCACCATGAGTGTGGTGAGTATAGATGCATTTTGCTATCTATGGTCAAATAAACAAGAAAAAGTAAAGCAGTAACTGTGATTAGGTATATACAGTAAATATTGTATTGCAATGAATGTGGACTTAAACCTATACTGCAAGAAGTTCATACTGCCAACTGTAGTGCCATAAGCAGGAAGACTGTATTGCAATGAATGTGGACTTAAACCTATACTGCAAGAGGTGCATACTGCCAACTGTAATGCCATAAGCAGGGAAGTTTAAAGCATTAGCCATAATAAAGTATGCAATAAAAGTTTGTAGTGCAATAACTGTGGAATTAAGCTGTGTTGCAACACCTGCATAATGACAACTGTTGTAAAATAAAAACATGAAATTATAGCAGTAACTGATTGACGGTTTCTCTAATAAAGTCTGCTGTGCAATGACTGTGGAAGTGAGGCTGTTTTACAAGAAATCAAGTGTTAAAACTGTTCTGTAATAAAAACACAAAATAGTATCTGTACCTGTGTGAAGGTATATCTAATAAAGTCTGTTGTGCAATAAGGCTGTTTTGCAAGAAGTCAATTATAACAATTGTTCTGCAATAAAAAACATGAAATACTATCAGTACCTGCATGAAGGTATGTCTAATAAAGTCTGTTGCACTATAAGTGTAGTTTCAGATTTGTTTTGTAAGAAATCACGTATGACAACTGGTTTGCAATGACACTTGGAGCAATAGTAATAACACCAAGGTAAATTGTGTACAACACAATTGACTTTTTTTCACCATTGTATGTCAGCTACAATCATTCAGACCGTGAGGTATAGTGCTGCAGTCATGCACAACAGTGTACTAGTGGTAGATTGCAAATAATAACCCATAATCAGATATTGATTTCACAGATATTTCATCACACTAACAATGTAATGTGCACACCTGAATTCAAAGTAGTAATATATACTTTAACTAGTTTCTCTGCCCTGGCTGAATGTCATGCATGATTGTTCAACTGTCACTGCAGTATAAAACTGTACCACTTTTAGCAGGTCATATTCGGTTGCCAGGTGAGCTCTAGGCAAATATCAGTCAGTCAGTAATCAGCACTGACTCAGGAGCTCAGTTTGTAAATGCTGCATATCAAGTACATTTTTGCTACACATGGACCAGGGTTTGAATCCAGTACTATGTAGCTCTAAATATTACAGCATCAGTCACGTAATGTTTACAGATATTCTCTGCACAGCAACTTCAGGGAAATGGGTGAGGTATGAGTACATTTACAGACTGTTACAATCATTACCAGAAAGGTGAAACTACAACATAAAAACAGGAAATAAGTGTAATAATAATAAAATAAAATAAAAGATATAAATTGTGTAAGCTCTGGTATGGCTGCATGCCTGGAGTGTGTGTTAAAGGATCCTGCAGTTAATTAATACATTTGATGCAGATGTCCAATGCAGTCATTGCCCATGCCTGCCAAGCAAGGCATGATAGTTGTTTACTGTCTGTGCTGTACACATACATGTCTCTCAAGTGTCACGCTGTCATGGAATGTAATTACCATTATGAAATCCCTCTGTCACTGTTATATTATCCACATATATATGCAAATAGGAAAGTCACATGCCATCAGCCCACAGTACATGTTGGTTGTTATATAGGTACACATGATGTATAAGTGTTCTCTGTAGTTATGTACCTGCAGTTGTTACTGCTTGGCCCATACTGTCCCATCTGGATAGCTTGAGAGGTATAGGGAACTTTTACACATAGATAAAGGAGAGAACTGTAGAGTAGATAGCAGTACTGTTGTTAACTATATAGTCTATAATGGTATTAATGGACTGAATTTCTCTGTCTCCCCACCCCTTATCTTCAAATATTATGCATTGGTTATGGTTTGCTATTAACATACATTGTTCCACAAACTTTATTGTATGACATGCATTTTATTATTGTTATGTATTACAATGGTTGCATATTAACATATCTTGTTGAATTACCTATCCTGTTGGGCATATGCTGTAACTGTTAGTGGCATGCTGTTAATATACTGACTGTTCTGTTATTCACTGTTGTTTTTTACATAATATGCATTGAAATGTAATGGGGTTATTTCCAGTGTTCTGGCATGCTGTTATTACTAACAATGGTTTTGTTCATAACTCTAAATGTACTATTTCATCTGCATAATGCCGGTGTGTCAGGGTAGGCCAGTTCCTGCTGATCCACCTACCTTCCCTCAGCCGGCCTTAGCACCAGGTCCCAGCATGTCTGGCACCCAAATCTGTGATGCCACTTCTGCTATACCTACACCAACTTTGGGTGGAACCACCTCATGGGATGGAGCCTGGGCCTGCCAGGAGTGGTGGGAGAGGGGCAGTAGTCACTCAGTATTGACTACTGGCCATGGTGTGCAGGATTGTTCATAGGAGCTATGAACATCGTCTGTTCTGGATTGAGGGCAGACTTGACAACCTGGTGGGAGCTGCTGGCCCTGGTGCCCGGACTCTACCACAGCCACCTTTGGGGCAGTGAAGGAGCAGTGTGGACTGTCTATGGGTTGAGATCTCAGTAACGCGGCTGCTGCTGTCTGGAGGCACATACACTTTGGAATCCACAGCACCTTCCCCATCCAAGGTGTTTACCCCCACATGTGTCACACACCGCCACTGGCTGCTGTCTTGTCTGTCTGCAATTGCATCCTATCCTACCCAACTTACCTCCCCACACATACCTATATCCCTTCCCCTGCGTTCCACTCTGTCCTTAATAAAAAAGAAAATGGACACCTGTCCCACAAAACAAAAATATCTCCCCACACATAGCTCTCCAGTTTCACGCATGTGTCCACTGGGCACAACTAATTTGGCCCAATTGGCTTGACAACATATTTATGTTGTCCTCATCCCTCTCCCTGAGGGTTGAGAGTCCAAATTCATACATAAAATCTGTCAAACTGCACAGTTGATGCTGTACAAGAAATAGAAAGCTATGGTCCTTCCCTACACCTGTCCTGCAAATCCCTACCTGCCTTTCACTATGTGTTTTCCCCTAATTGCCCTCATTTCACCGCTGTCCTATCACCCACTTTTTCTTTTCTTTTTTAATTTTTATCACGGGTTTGCGCAGATCTAAGTGGAGCACCATAATGCAGAATGCCACTCAGCACTACACATACCCACTTAAATGAGCTTTAAACTGCTTTTATGATCCTATGTGTTTCTCACAGTGTCAGGCACATGTGTTTCTCACAGTGTCAGGCACATGTATAAAGAAATCTCCCCCTGCCATGTTTCGAAACTGGGCCCCTGTCAACTACAGCCTATTGCGCTAACCCACTAGGCCACAGAGTTCTTAATTAAAGCAGGTGATTCCAACAATACATACTGATTGCCACTGACAGAGTGAAATCAAACCTAATGTGACAAATGGGAGTGCACTTGGGATTCTGATGCATAAATACACCAGTAGACTGCCAAACAAATAATAATGTCAGTATATGAGGCTTGGGATAGCAGGTAAATGTTCCCTTGTACCTGCAACATTTTCAAACGCACCTGTTAAGGCATCAATGGCAGAGTAAATATTTTCAAATGGGACCCTGCTACAGAACAACTGCCTTTGAAAGCCATGCATATATTGATGGATGCAGACATGTGCCACAGCCTGTATATCAGCACATATATCTGGCAAATAAAGCTGTAGCAGCACTGACTCAGTAGCTCAGTCTGTTAAATGCTTTGCATAAAGAACATTTTGCCACACACAGTTCTGGGCTCGAATCCAGTGTGTTGCACTTCAATTACATTGTTGTGTACACAACAAGTAATGTCTGACTAATGCAATTTTAATCTCCATAGGTTACTGCTACTGAATTATCAGCTACCCAGTTTTGCAAGTCACAGGCCTGCAGGTAGCGATACAGAGCACATATTCGCATAGCCTAACTATATCTCGCCTACTACTCTGCTATTGGCTCTGTGGCATAACAGATATATATTAAGCACATGCCTTGATTGGACAGTAATGGGTACCCTTACCTTGGCTCTGCTGTTATGACAGGTCTGCCACAGCTGCCATAGTTATACATACAGCTTGCAGGTCTCCAAAGTTTTCATACTTCGACCATTGTGCCTTAAGCTGCAGCAGCAGCTGCAGCCTGGAGCATACACAACTTTATATAAAGGTAGCTGCTACAGACCGATCATACATCCCAACCCCTTATAACAAGGGATCTGGAAACAACCATGGATAAAGGGGGGGGGGGGCAATGACCCAGAGATAGCTACATATTTCACAGTTTACTCCTACAAAAATAGTAAGCTGATAGAATAGCAGCTACTGCATTACCATGCATATTCTGATGGTTATGCAGTGTGACACTCATATGTCTCTCTTCCCCTTCTTACCTCAACTCACAGTGTTTGCCAGTGACCTGCCAGATGACCACACTGTCATGGGACACTGACCAAACATATGAGGCAAAACTGTGAACATACTTTATACGTCTCTACAGTGGACAGTATTTGTACTTACCCTCTGTGATGCTGTAATCTCCACACCTCAGTAATGTCCATCTCAAAAACTAGGAAAGAGGCCAAGGCCTACATGAAGGCCTTATATATTGCACTGCTGTATCATGTCATTGCGTAATGATAGCGCAATTAGTAGTCCACAAGGACTCAAGGGATTTAAACAGAAAATAAGTTACTTGATCACTGTCCCTGTGAACGGGTTCTCTCTCAGTCCCCAACTTGTTGAATCCTTGGCCATTGGTCACATCTGCAGTGAGGCAACCAGCCACAAGGACTCAAGGGCTTTATACAGAAAATAAGTTACTGTAGGTGTCTAGATACGTTTCCCTCTTAGCCTGCTACTGTACAAAGTACCTGGTCTAAAGCAGCTGCACCCCCATCCCCATCCCCATCTGCTGTAAATACATTCTCCAGTTAACCTTTTCTTTTTAGTTATCAGTAAACCAAGATAAAGCTCTAGGCGAAAAAAGGTAACCCAGTAGATGCACTGGAATTTCCCACTTGTAAAATAGAGGCAAAAAGATACTTAAACTGACACTTTTTGTCTGCTTCAAACTAGGTATCTACCCAGAAAGGACACAGCTGAAATCAGGTCTATAGATTGTTTTTCCCTACTAGATTCTAATAACTCCTAACAATTTGGCTATTTAGACACTTACCCTGCAATATTTAGCCGGTGGGGGGGGGGGTTCTAGACCATTCGGTTTGCTATGCTCACTCCGCTCCTCTCTCTGCCCCCTACTCCCACCCTCCCCCAGTACCCCTGCATTTAGTCATAGCCTTAACCCCACCCCTAATTGCCAGCAATTAGGCTACACCACTACTCACCCTCCTCCTGCTACATCCAACACAATCATGCTACTACCTAATATAATAACGATCCTAACTTGCATAGTTCTAGCTCACATTACATCCTATCAAGGCTCCACAGTCACATGCCCCAACAACTTCCACTGTACTCTCTCAACACCCTCCCTCAAACATTTACACTATAACTACACAACCCCTGCCACCAAAACCATCCTTCCAATACCCACATTCCATTACCAAACACCTAACACACTCAAAAATAAAATATCCCTAAGATGCCATAAGCAATTGACTATGTATATAAAACATTTCCTAAAGACCCTCTATAAACTAGCCATTTCTGGAGACATCCATCCAAACCCTGGTCCTCCCAAATCCAACCCAACCACAAACCCTAGTCCAAGCAACAACCCTCCACAACTCAACTCCTAGCCAACAAGAAAACAAGAGACCTACTTATAATGTCCCAAAACATCAGAAGCATATGCAATAAAATCCAAGAACTACACACCCGCATAAGCATATATTCTCCAGATATTCTCTTCCTAACTGAAACCTGGCTCAAAACTCACATCAAAAGTGAGGAAATGCTTCCACCTGAATACAACATCATTTGCATATACAGATTGTCCAAAAAAGGAGTTGGTATAGCATTGATATTTAAACACTACCTCAATATTCAACTCCTGAACTTGTCTGCCCCTCACCACAACAATGAAAAAATCCTTTATGCCAATCTCAAACTAAACCCAAACAAAACAATCAATATCATAGGATACTATTTCCCACCAGGGCAAAATATTACACCCCTAGAAAATCTCCTGAGCTGGGCTACTCTGTCTCCACCCCAGGAAACCATTATTCTTGGTGACTTTAACATCAGCTGGCTATTCTGTAATAAAAGTCTCCAACCATTCACCTTAATCTCCATGGGTTCACTCAACTCACTCAATCCCCTACCTGAATCAGCAAAAACCCTAACAATCATACCTTACTTGACTGGATCCTAGTCAACAAAGCCCCTCACTCGTACCTAGCAGGCTGCTTACCTGACAGTCTTAGTGACCACTCCCCCATTTTCCTAATTTAGCACCACACAAATAGTCTGAAGCCCATTATCCACAGGCAAATATGGAGCAAGTCTAACTTCAACCCCAACTCCTTCATCTCCTCCCTGCAGAAAATTAACTGGTCACCACTAAAATACCTAAACCTTGATGAGGCTGTCCATTTCTTCAACAGTATCTTCCACTCCATCCTAAACACCCATGCTCCTGTAAGAAATGCCAAAGTCAGATCTAGGCATGCCCCATGGTTACAAAAGACCACCAGAACCCTAATGAAATCTAGAGATAAGGCCTGGGAGCACTGGCGACTAACAAAAAATAACTCAGATAGACAATCATTCCTTGAACTGTGCAATAAAGCCAAAAAACATATACAATTAGACAAATCCCTCTACTATAAATCCACCCTAAACTCTACCAACCACAACCCTAAGCAATTCTGGTGAACTATTAACACTATCCTCCACCCAGGGAAGGTTGATACCCCCCAGCTGTCCATTACCCCCTCCTCCAGCAATATTGCTAAATCATTCAACAAACACTTCACTGAAACTATAACATCTCTAAACAAACAACACTTCCCTACAACAGCCCCCCAACTCCTAACCCTAAACCCCACTCCTCTTTTCTTCTTCACCTCTGTACCTACCTCGAACATAAAAAGACTAATGTCAAAACCTAAACCCACCAAACTCGCAGCTGACAACCTTCACTCTGAATATTTGAAAATTGCAGTTGATACACTAGCCTACCTAATTTCAATTATAATCAACTATTCCATAACAGAAGGCTATGTTCCCTCGATATGTAAAATATCCCACATCATTCCCCTCCACAAAGGCACCCCCTCCATGACCTCTCCAATTACCACCCCATTGCTATCCTCTGCCCTCTCTCCAAGATACTTGAAAAATGTATCAACACCCAGATCTCCAACTACCTCCTAGCTAATAATCTCCTCTGCAAAACCCAACATGGTTTCAGGCCATATCACAGCACTACCTCTGCTCCTGCTCTCCTTCACTTATACTATACTACATCAAAAAATAATGGCCTCTTCTCTACTGCCGTATTTCTAGATCTCTCAAAGGCCTTTGACATGGTATCTCATGAGCTACTGCTCTCTACTCTCCCTAACCTCTCCTTCTCACAATCAGCCTGCAACTGGTTCCACAGCTATCTACACGGATGCATGAAATCAGTAATCTGGGATGATAACATATCACCTCGCCTCCCAGTTACTCGTGGAGTTTCCCAAGGGTCTATTCTTAGCCCTCTGCTATTCTCACTTTTCACTAACAACTGACATACTGCCACCATACAAGCATCTCTCATACCATACGCAGACAACTCTACTCTCATCTGCTCTGCCCCCACGCTACCAGAACTACAGCAAATCACACAAGAATCATTCTCTTCTGTAGAAATCTGGCTATCCAATTCTCAGCTCTTACTCAAACAAGTAAGACAAATCTTCTCCTGTTCCAACCTTCCAAAGCCACCCAAAACACCCCCACTTCAACATTCTTGTCAAAGACAATACCATCATCTCTCCATCAGAGCACACAAAATTACTCATTGTGGAAATAGACAACAAACTTAATTTTGACACCCACATAACTCTCACAATAAAAAAAGTTCACAATTAGTGCATTATATCAAAGCCGCCAATTCCTAACCAAGGCAGCTAGAATCTCCATAGCCAATTCTCAGCTAATTTCCACCCTACTCTATGCATCCCCCATACTTACTAACCTTAGACAGACAGACCTACCCAAGCTCGATGCTTGTTACCACAAAATTGCTAAATTTGCCACTGGAACCTCCTACCGCAGCCATCATTGTATCTCCCTTAAAGAACTAAACTGGCTAGAACTCCCATAACTTCTTCACTTTAATCAACTCACCCTCGCTCATAAACATATTAAGCACCCCCTTAACATCCCTTCCCTTCAAACTCTTCTCCAACCCTATCACCCCACTAGGCCCCTAAGATGAAGCAACAAAAATCAAGTCACTGTTATCAAACCCAAGAACTCAGCAGGAGAAGCCATATTTTCATGTACCATATCTAAACTTTGGAACAATCTTCCACCCTCTATAACTACTCTACCTTCCAGCAGCCTTTTCAAGACTGCACTCAAATTCCACTTAAATTTGCACTGGCTTTGTCCTTTTTCTAATCCAGACTAACACCCCAACCCTTACCCCCTCCCATCTAGACTCTTAACCCGACTATACTACTGCCACTACTAACCACAGTCAGAAATAGCTAGTTGTCTTTACATACTTTAACATCTTGTCTGACAACTTTGTTGCTAATATTATAAATGACAAGAAACGATCTTAACTTGCAACATTTACTTTATGTACTGTTGATAAACAATAGCTTGTTATCGTATTAAAGCCAACAACCTGTAATGTTGTTTACTATTGCTGCAACTTTGTATCTCTATTTATCATGTACATGATGTGGAGCTTTTCTCTCTAGGCATCCTCTGAAAAAGGACCTGCGTCCTGTCAGAATTTCCCGGTAAACAAATGTTGTTGTGTCTTTCAGCTTTTCCCGGTTAGGGGTCGCCACAGTGGAACTCCGGTCCGCTAATGATTGGCAGTTGATTTTTACATGCCGAGTTGCCAGCCCTGATGCACAACCTTAAACGAAGGTACGTCCATTCATGCATGTCTCCATGCAGAAGACGCTCTAACTGAGAATCAAACCGGACAGCTTCTTAATAAAAGGCAACAACGCTACCACAGCACCACCACCGTGGATTCCCGGTAAACAAATGAAAATAAATAAATAAAGTCAGCTGTTTTGGATGCAATTAGCACTTCTCAGCCACAGATTGGTGCACAGGCAATTACCTGTTAATGACCATTACCTACAAAAGCAAGAAACTGCTTATGGAGAACAGGTCTGTATGTGCTTTTACTCACACAGACAGTGTATGTGCAAAGCATTTGCAGAGTAATGCTTCAATAAAAGGAATACATCACTCTACCTGGTATGTACTACATTTCCCTATAAAAAGGGATGCAGATGGGAGGACGAAGGTATGGGGAATAGGGATGTAAAGTGTAGGCTTCTATTAGATCTATGATAACATGTCTGTGATACTCTGCTGTCCAACACCTACAGGTACATCTCTCAGTTGTCCCTGCTTTTAGTCAGATCTCTGCTCTGTCCCTCTCAATCCCTACTACAATAGCCAGCTGTTGTAGTAAATATAGTGGATTACACGTAAGACATATAGTGATAATAACTAAGGGTGTACACTGCATAGCATCAAATGATGTACTGTAATTCACCTCCTCTCAGTCTGTCAGTGTCACACATAAATAGTACTAACATTGTAAATGTGTCCCTGAATGTCCCTAATGTTCTCTGGCTAAGTCCCTTTTTGTGAACATTCATCCCTGTCTGTCTGAGAGCTATGCCTAACATACCTGTCAACCTATTACAGTAAGAAATCAGGACAAAGCCATATGTAATGGGGGAAAAAGGCCCACACTCAATGACAGAGTATACATATTGGCCATACAAAGTAAGAATGTGATTAGAGTAACAGATATTACTGTTGCATAAGTGTTGTCTGAGGAGTCTGACAGGTGACAATTAGATTCTGTGTCAGTTTTCTGACAGCAACCATTAATCAGTGGACAACCATTTGTCAGACATGCACAAGTTTGTGTAAGAAGAACAACAGCTATGAGGCAAACATGGTGACATTCTGCAAATATCTGCACAGTTGAAGGTATGGTGCTTACAGGGAACATATATGACATCAGGTTTGCATTGCTGTCTGTCATTGTGGCACACTGGTGTGGCTGGACTGTCCCCATATAGTTGTTGGAATAGCACACTGCTAGTTGTCTGACAGTTTCTGTGTCACATATTAGTGGAGATTTGCCCATAGGGGACACACCACAGTACACTGTAGTGATGGCTTTAGAGACATACAGCGGAATATGTCAAAGCACACAGGGATATTACCCAGGAGTGCTACTATCTTGGTAATAGCCACTTATGTAGTGTGTTATCACACTGTGAGTTATGACGTGTGAGGGAGCTATGGATAGTGCAAGTCATTATGAGTGTGTAGGGTCTGTAGGACATCCACATATCTGGTCCTGTAATGTGTTCCCCTCTTATTGTCTTGCAGGAATGATATACCAATGGAGACATCCTCCATTTTCATCTGCAGATAATGATGCTATACTGGATGCCCTCAGACTCAACCATCACATCTAGCTGTCAAGGGGGTCACCACAATCATGACCAGCGAGTAGCATTGTGGGCCAACCTTGTGAGAGCTGTTAAACATATTAGCTCTCAGGACAGGACCTACAAGCAGGTTTAACAGTGGGCCACAGACATGGTCAAGGCTGCACGTCAAAGGGCAGCTGCTGTTGCCAGGGTCATGCTGCCAACAGAGGAGGGTCTGCAACAGAACAAACTCTCTCAGCCACAGAGGAATTCTTGGTGAACTGAAAATCGATTCACAGTCCCCAGCCAACCATCACACCATACATCCTAGAGCTTTGTGCCACAACATCCACATCAGAGGAGCATCCAGGTAAGCTGACTGTGTTCACCAGTCTAATATATTAGCAGTCTTTTTTGACAGGCTCTACAGACCTGTACATATGTGCCAGGTCTATCTGCATTGGAAGGGGGTGATTGGTTTTTACCCACAGTTGTGCACATATACTCAGAACGCCACCAATATAGCCAGTATCACATTAGCTACTGTACATGTGGATATATGCACATATTACCTTGCAACACTGCAACATTTGGTTGCTGACAATACCTCTCAATCAACTTTTCACAGGTACATCAGATGTGGCTGCATTTCTTGGTCCTGCACCTGGTAAGTGTGATACTGTTGTTTTGCTAGATCAGATATACCCTATGAATGTTAAGGGCTGCCATTTTACCTTTTGCACAACTCCTGTGCTTAGCTAGAGTAAAATAATTGTATGATCCATTTTGGAGCAGTTACCTACAACGCATAGCCTATGGAATGACAGGTGTGTATTTGTACAGACATTAACAAGTCTGCAGTTATAGTTATGAGAAACTACGCAGCCTCCTATACATGAGGCATTTACTCAAAGATACTCATTCAAACACAATAGAGAGAAGGTACATGCCTGAGGCAGTGCTGCTACAACTGGCATATCATTGACAAAATAGGTGTACTGGGTTTTATGTGTAGTTCTGTCGCATACACTGTCATATTGCATACCTCACAGGTGTAATGAACTGGCAATGTTACCTGTATGTAGGTGACGTGCATTTTATACAGGGTCTGGGTTGTTTTGAGCTGTCATGGTGGCACAGGCATGAGCTGAATGCAACATCAGATGGATGCTTAGGGTTATGGATGCAGCACAGTTTGACATTCATGACTGCGTCCACCACATTGGTGACACCATAGAATGTTTCACTGTTGTAGTGGAAAGACAGCGGGCTCAGATATTGTCTGTCTTTGAGCATACATTGTCCGTGCTAGAACATGTGGTTGGGGTTGGGTGTGAGACATGTGGACATAGATTCATAGGTTCATAGGTTCATACTAGGCTATCTGCCCTAGGGCATTTATAAGCCTAGCCAGAATGTGTTTGGCTTTCGCCACCCATTTTAAATTAATTTTGCTATGCCCTTTTTTGACGTTAGTATACTGTGCCTCTGTCTAACAGTGACACAAAAGTGATACCCGGGGTAAACCTACGATCTCCATTCCAATCATCAAAATTCCTCTTGAAGAGAGTCAATGAGGGATTCTGCCTAACCTGGACTGGGATTTTATTCCAGAGTGAAGGGAGCCTCTGGGTTATGAATCTGTCCCTCCAGCATGTCCTATTTATTTCAGTGCTGAGGTTCAAGTCTCTCGAGCATGTAGCTCGATAGGATTTGGATTTTCTGAGGTGCAACATGTCCATTAATTCCGGGTTGGACATGGCTTTATATGTCAGGCACAGATTGCCTCTGAACAGGCGGTATGACACTGAGTAGAGCTGGAGTTTCTTTAACCAGGCAGCATATGGCATCTGTTTGAGCCCTTTGATCCTCTTGGTGAGGTACTTTTGGGGTCTTTCCAGTTGCTGCAGGTGTCTGGTAAGGTACATCCCAAAAGGGGCATTGTACTAAATTATGGACCTGATGAGGGATGAGTAAAGAGGCATGATGACCTCCCCTGATCTAGATGTGAATCCCTTCATGATTAGGTGGGCTACATAAAATGTTTTTCTAACCACTTTGGCCAAGTGGTTGTCAAATGAGAGATTGCTATCAACTTGGGTCCCCAGGTCCCTAATTACTTCTTCTGTACTTAATGGATTACCACCTATGTGGTAATTTGTGGGCACTTTGTTTTTGCCAAAGGGGATGACTATACACTTTTTGGCATTTAGCTTGAGGCCATGGCTCTGGCACCAGTTGTCTGTTTCTATGAGGCACTTTTGGAGGATGCTTGTGTCAGCTGGAGAGTCGATTATGGCGCCCAGTTTGCAGTCATCTGTGAACTTGGTCAGCCACAGTCCTTCCGTGTTGGCCTGTACCTCCGAGAAATATATACTGAACAAGAGATGTCCCAGGACTGAGCCTTGTAGGATGCCACTTGTAACTGGTTTGGAGTCTGACATGGCTCCAGCAATTCTAACCATGTGGGTTCTGTCCTTGAGCCAGTTTGCAACCCATCTAGTGACATAGGGGTTTATATTTAGGCTGGTGAGCTTATCTATAATGCCCAAGTGGGGTATTGTATCGAAGGCTTTTGCAAGGTCCAGGTAGGCTGTGTGGACCACCTTCCCCTCGTCAATGGCCTTGGTGACTATTTCATGGAATTCAACCAGGTTTAAGAGGCAGGATCTGCCCTTAACAAAGCCGAACTGGGTAGGATCCAGTGTCTGTAGGTCCCCAATATCTTTATTTATGAGGTCCATGATGATCCTTTCCAAAGCTTTGCAGACCAAGCTAGTCAGGCTTATGGGGCAATAGTTTCCAGGATCTGTTGAGGCACCTCCTTTGTGGAGAGGGACCACAGTTGCTGTATGCCACTCTTTGGGTACATATCCATTAGTAAGGCTGAGATTGAACAGTAGTTTTATGTTTGGGTTTAGCTCTTCTTGGAGTTCATGTAGGACGCAGCCCGGGACACCGTCTGGTCCCGCTGATGCTGTGTTGTTTGCTTTGGCGAGGGCGGCTCTTACCTGAGCATCCGAGATGTCAGGTGGGCAGCACTCTGCTGGGATAGATATTTGCCCTTTTGCTGGGGAGGGGGGGAGAAGTTTGCGCTGAACCTGTCAGCTAGGATGTTGGCAATGTCTGTGGGTTCGGTGTATTTTTTGTCATTTTGGACTAATTCTGAGCATATCTGGGAATTACCACCCAGGTTCCTAACATAACTAAAGAAAGCCTTGTGATTATCCTTAGTGTCCTGTGCAATTTTTCTCTCGAAGCTGGCCTTAGACGATTTTATGAGTGCCTGTAGTTTTTTGCTAATACTGATCAGAGATGCCTTCCCTTTTTGGAATTTTGCTCTATCATTTAGTAGCTTCCTCCTTCTATTGTATAGTTTGTTTATGGCTGAGGTCCACCAGACAGGACGTCTGCCTTTGGAGGATTGGGTCTTGGTTTTATTTGGGATCGCATGATCCATGCATTCCTGAAGGTGTTCATAGAATGCATTTATAAAGGATTCTGTGGTCTGGGCCGTATTTTCCACAGGCCCGGGGGCTTTGAAGGATTCCACCTCGGTTTTGAGGAGTGTGAAATTTGCTTTAGAGAAGTTTTTCACTGTGGTTTTCTAGGCAGGGGGTGGTGTCGGGATGTGAATATCCAGTGAGATTAGTTTATGGTCTGATCTTACCAGTGAGGGATACACTTCTGGTCTGGAGCACAGAGTCCCCATGTTGGTGATGATCAGGTCCAGTATGTTTTCCCCTCTTGTGGGAGTGGTAACAAGTTGTTCCATAGCATTTGAGTTTATAAATTCTAGGAACCTTGGGGCTAGGGTGTTGGAGCTAGAGTAGTGCTCCCAGTCTATGTTTGGGTAGTTGAAGTCGCCCAATATAATGGTGTTTGGAGAGACCTTCATATTTTCCAGTGTTCTCAGGAAGGCAGAGTGGGGTTCCTGGGTTAGGGAGGGTGGTGTGTAGCAGGCTATAAACTGGAAGGCAGTTTTACCCACTGTTAGTTGCACATGGATAGTCTCTGATGCTTCGTGCTGTGCCACCAACCTGGAGGTGTGGGTATCTTTGATGAATATTGATACTCCCCCTCCTTTTGTGGGTCGGTCCAAATTTTGGGGGCGAAAAGCATGGTATGAGGTATAACCTGGAGTGCTGGGGTGCTCTCAGGAGCCTTGAACCAGGTTTCTGTTACTGCACAGATATCGATGTTCTCCATGCTAAGGAGAGTTTCGAGTGCATGCATCTTGAGGTTTAGACTCCTGGCATTGAGTAGCACTACTCTTAGTTTCTTATCCCTTGTGATACCTATGGAGGTGGGTTTGTCTTTTGAGCCTTGCCTAAAAAAGGCACTATGGGGGTAGCAATAGCCTTTGCCAATATCTGAAAGCCCAGGGGTGACAGGTGCAAGCCGTCCCTAGCGAAGCATCGTGGTTTGTCGAGCATGGCCAGCAATACCATCTGCTGGGAGTCCATGTGGCCATGCACACTCACGTTCCCACAGTGGCAGTACCTCCAGCACTACAGAGGGAGGTGTGCTATCCATACCATGGCATGGCAGGCCATGGGCATATGGTCCTGGGTAGTCTCATGGGGACACAGGCCCAACAGATAGCAGTCACCATCAGGTACTAGCACCACATCTGACCTTGGGCATGGTTCTGCCCATGCTACTAATGGAGAAGCCAGTGGTTGTGTTCATGGCCAGATACGCCAAAATGTCAACTCTACCATGTATGGTCCACAGCTGTCCACCATATGCACTTGTATGGCTGGCACTGAGCTTGACTGTGCCCATGCACATACTGCAACACCACTGCTACATGCAGGTCACCTACAGGCACAAACAGTACCTCTCCATGGCCCATATCAACAGCACCCCTTCCTGACTCACACACATGGTGACAACTGTTTGGCACAGCCTAGACTTCCGGCACCCCCACACCACACCTTGTGCATGTGATGATACCTGTGCCATATCCCTGCCATCCATGATGTTAATGCAGGGGCCTGCATATATGTGTCTGATGGACAGGGTGCGTATACACCTTTACATGTGTTTGTGTAGTGCAGTAGAGTTATGCCATGGCAGTTGTTGTAGGCCATAACAGGTACTTTATGTGGCATGTGTCAGGACTTCACATCAAATGTTGTGCATCTTTGTTGCCTGATGGTACACTGGAGGTAGTGTTACAGAATGACAGGTGTGTCATGGAGTTGTATATGTTTTTGTCCCAGGATACTGAATAGTGCAACCATGGACACATGGTGGCAATGCGATGGCTTAGTATAGCAAGGCAGCACAGCAGAGATATGATGTCAACAAGGTATACCAGTATATGTGCTTGGCTACCTAGGTGCACATGTATAGAAAATTGCTTCAGGGACAATGGGGACAGTCAGTATCATCATGCTTTCATACCCTGTGACACACTTTACTACCCTTGATATGTGTCACCTGGGTAGTATGCACGTACAATTGTAGATGGTGGTGGACATCAATTACGCTTATGTAGAGGAGTGGAATTTAGGGCCAGTGCCTAGTCACAAGGCCATATTATGCATAACCAATGCACAGCAGTATGCCTCTAGTGCTGTTAGGGGGTATATTTGCACACACATACACACACACACACACACACACACACACACACACACACACACACACACACACACACACACACACACACACACACACACACACACACACACACACACACACACACACACACACACACACACAGACACATGTCGGATGCTGTGAGATTAGTACCCCTACCTATTTAGCATTTTACACTATAAATTACAGCACTTATAGCATGACCCACACAGTTTATCTGGTAAAACACTGTCAGTCAGTGCTCTTAAGGTGGATGACATCAGCAGACCTTGTAACAGAGGCCAGCAGCAATTCAGTGGCATAAAATGCATAACTATTATACAAAGATAGCCCATACGGGCTAGTCTGACATGCTGCATGGGGATACATTTACACACACACAACCCCTACCTATCTGGTATTATGCACTATAGCTCAGAGTACATATCACATGCACTACACTGTTTATATGTCATTGCACTGTCAACCAGTGCTCTTAAGGTAGAAGACATCTGGAGGCCTTGTACCATTGCACGTAGAAATGCCATATGGGCATTTTCATAGTGGTGTGAGGAGATATATTGAGACACACACACACACACACACACACACACACACACACACACACACACACACACACACACACACACACACACACACACACACACACACACACATTCACACACAGAGTAGGAGGATGTGAGATCAGAACTCCTGCCTATCAAGTAGTTTTCCTATTATTTAAGCATATGGTCAATATTGCAAATGTCACTTTATCGACAGCTAAATGTTGAAAAGGCCAAATCCTAAGGACACGGAACAGCAATTTTTTTGTCCTAGGGAAAAAAAATCACAAGGCCATTTTTGGGACTTTGCCATTTCCTCCACTGTGGTGCAATCTCAGAGTTGGTATATTTAAGTAGGGATGTGTGGGGAGCACAGCCTCCCACACTGAGTGGGGGGGGGGGTGAAGCAAAGCCCCCCATTTTATTTTGTGTTTGTTTGGGTTTTCTTTTTTTTTCTTTTTTTTTTTTTTTTTTTTTTTTTTGCGGACCACCAATTTCTTTCCCTAGGAAAAAAAATACTTTTCCATTTTTTTGGGATTTGGCCTTTTCAACATTGAGCTGTTAATATAGTGGCATTCAAAATTTTGAACATTCACTTATTTAATAGGGAAGCATCAAGTACTATACACTATGGCTCATAGTACCTATCGCATGTGCCACAGGTTATGTCTGTTGTATATGTTAATGCATGCAGAGTACATGTGGAGTATGCAAAATGGCCTTGCTTTAGATAGCATGTGTGGCCAGCAGGGTGATACTGCTTGGTACTGTTATTGTATCTAGTGTCCTATGGGTGGTATACCTGGTAATATCCCTGCTATGTGTGTATACTTACCAGTCTGGCCATATGTGGCTGTTTGCAGTTTGATAGGCAGACATGTAACCAGGGACAATATGGCCTGTCCAAAGACTGTGTTGTACCCATTGTACATTACACCACCTGTGTACATATGTCTGTCTGCAGGGTAACAATCTGCAGGCTCAGGGGTCTGTGGGTGAGTGGATTATGTACTGTTGTAACCTTGGTATGGTGTTAGGACAGCTGATGTGATGTGTATGTTTCAGATAACCCCAGCATTCAGGGGTATGTGGGAACATTCATACATCCTTGCCCATATCTATGGGCAGGATTCACAATGGCTTGCATGGAGTCTAAGAGTAGTGTAAGACTCCATGCAGCCATCGCGATCCAGGAACAGCCAGATTGTGCGTGTAAGAGAGCACCTAAAACGGCTCTTACACGGATAAGGAGTGGATATGCTAATTACCTCACTTGCAGCTGAAAGGCATGCAAATGAGGTAAATTTGCAATCCAGGAAGCAGAAACTTGCCCATGTAAGAGCCGTGTTATCTGCTGAAATGTACTCAGTTGATAACTGAGTACCGTTTTGCAAATAGCACAATGGAGCCATGTCAGCTCCAAATAAAGGTTCCAAATGTTGCAGGCAGCATGCCAATGGCCAAATATGTGCCCACTGGCAACGTACCCTGATGCAAACATGAAATAAAAATAATTTTTTGTTTCGGCGATCGCCGATGCTTAAACATAGTGCAGCGTCGCGCAAACCGGCTGCGCTATAAAAAAACAAAAAATAAAAATATTAAACCCACAAATGTGGATTTATGCAAAGCATGAGTATACAATGGAAGGGAATAGCAGGGTGAAACAACATGGCCACCGAGTAGGGGTTGCTAAGGGGGGAAGCGGAGTGTAAGACATGTAACTAAGCATTAGTAGGCAATCCTATGTAAATGAGTGGTAGGATAGTGAATCACACTGTTACATAGAAAATGAACACAATCTGTGCAGTGTAGGAGTAGGATAATGGGGAGTAACAGAGTAGGAGATAGGTGACATCACAGGGGGGATGTATGAAAGGAATGCAGCTCATTGGAGCACAGTGGCATGTGAAAGCTGTCAGTCACACATCATGGAAAGAGGACTGTCAACAAGTAGGCATGGGAAAGCCAAGAAATGGAAGGTGTACATGATGGATAACACCAAAGTGTCTTGCTGGGTGTGCATGCGTGCGTGTGTGCGTGCGTGTGTACGCTGGTAGGCACGAGTAAGATAGAGTGCGCACGTGTAAGGCAAAATACGCATGTAGGAGCCTGTTTAAACACCTGTAAGCTTGTTTGCACTGGTGTGCTCGCGTTTTAACCCGAATAAGCAGATTCTAGTCCGTCTAAGCATGTGTGCGCGCGTGTTAGCCACTGTGAACAAGTTTATGCTGATGTGCACATTGCTCCCCCCTGAGGAAACAGAAGGGAAAAATGAAGCATGGGAAATAGTAGGAAGCTAGCAGAAACTACTGGCAGAGCTAGCAGGTGAAAACAATCAGAAGCAGGCAATTACACAGGCAGAATAGTAGCCCAGCCCAGCACTTAAAACACTGCAAACAACAGTGCAGAATGTTTCTCTCAAGAGACACAGCAACAGAGGAGTAAGCTACTAGAAGTGAAAACTGAAAAAGCTTCACTCAGACCAAAAATGCTAGGGGCTGCCATAGATGTTATAAGGAGACATATGCAACTTGCTGAGGGTGGTGACTATGCAAATGCTGCCAGAAAACCCACAGTGAAGAGACAGAGTCATCTACCAGGGGTTACATGAGCTAGAGATAGTGGAGAGCTATACAGTGGACAGAGACCTCCTGCAGCAAATTGTTGAGTTGTGCAGGCCACACCTCACACACAGAACCAACAGAGGGGAACCCATCCCAGTGGAAACCAAGGTATGTGTTGGCCTAAGAATACTAGCAACAGGTACCTTGCAGAGACCAACTGGTGATATGATGGGGATATCACAGGCATCAGCATCCAGGGTACTGCACCAGTTCCTGGGCGCCATGTCAGCACATGTCGGTGAGCATGTATACTTCCCCAATTCCTGTGAGGTATTGGCCAGCGATATGCATCTCTTCCAGCAAATAGCAGAACACCCTGAGGTAGTGGGTGCAATAGACTGCACGTATATATGCATCATAGCACCAGCCGGTGAGCGGGGTAGGGCCTACATTAACCGCAAGGGCTTCCCCTCTATCAACTGCCAGGTCATGTGTGATGCCCAGGGCATAATAATGAATGTGTGTGCTGGCTGCCCTGGAAGCTACCACGATTCACATATCTGGCATCTGATGCAGCTGTACCAGACATTTGCCAATGGGGACATCCCACATGGTCACTTAGTGGGGGATGCTGGCTATGCACTGGAGCCATGGCTGATGACACTCATCAGACATGCACACACACCTGAACAAGAATGCCATAATGAGGCACACACACAAACATGAAATGTAATTGAGCATGTGTTTGGGCTGCTCAAGTCACGGTTCCGGTGCCTGGCCACATCTGGTGGAGCCTTGCAGTACTCACCAACTACATGTACCCACATTGTCATGGTATGTGCTATGCTACATAATATGATTCTGTGAAAACAGCTGCAGCAGGACCAGCATAGGGCTGGGCCAAACAGCCTCCCACCATTGCCAAGCCAATCACAGGCAGAGCATGACTCAGAGGAGAAACCACCTGAGCCTGCCTCAGTAGACAGAAGGAGGCGTGCCCAGTATGCCTTGGCCTTCGCAATGCGGCAATGCATAGCACATACACTTGCTCAGTAGGAACCCAGGAAATGATACCTCTCTCTGACTCACACATATAGTAAAATGGATGCCAAAGTTGACACAACCTGCTATCAAACATGTACAGGGAGTGTAGTATGTGCATCCAACATAGACAGCCCTGAAGCACCACCTGAGGCATGATTGCCATGTGTTAAACAATGTAACACCATGTAGTATATGCAAACATGATGACCCTGACTAACATCCTACCCTTTCCAAGCGAGATGCCAGAATATGAAGACGAGATGATCAATTACAATAATTGGCTTAAGTATTGCCAGTAGTCAGAGGGGATCCAATGGGTGCCAGCCTGGGATGACATGCTGAGCAAGGCACAATGCTCCACCTCCATAGGTATCACAAGGGATAAGAACCTAGATGTAATGCTACCCAATGCCATATGTCCAAACTGAAAGGTGCATGCAGTCTACACTCCCCTCAGCATGGAGAATGTTGATATCTGTCCTGTAACAGAAAACTGGGTTAAGGCTCACAAGAGCACCCTAACACTACCAGGTTACACCTCATACTGTGCTTTACAGCCCCAAAACATGGAACAAGCTACAAAAAGAGGGTGAATAGCAATAATTGTCAAGGATAACCACACCCCCATGTTGGTACCACAACAAGAAGCAGCATGGATTATCCATGCTCAAGTAAAGTGGCTAAGACTGCCTGCCAGTTTGTAGCCTGCTACAGACTACCCAACAAATGCCAGGAACTGCACTTGGCCTACGTTGGAACACATGGAAATATAAAGCTCTCCAAACAACATTATATTGGGTGACTGAAAATACTCAAACATAGACTGGGAGCATTATCCCAGCACCAAAACCCTAGGCCAAAGGTTCCAAGAATCCATAAACCAACATGCTCAGGAACAATGTACCACTCCCACAAGAGGAGTAAGCATACTGGATGTGATAATCAGCAACATGGGTACTCTATGGCCAGATGAGAAATGTAATCCTCACTGGTAAGATCAGACCATAGAGTAATCACACTGGATATTCACAGCCGGACCACAGTCCCTGTCCAGAAAACCACAGTGAAAAACATGTGTAAAGGAAATGTTGCACTCCTCCAGACTGATGTGGAATCCATTAAAGGCCCTGTGCCTGTGGAAGATATGGGCCACACCTCAGAACCCTTTATAAATGCATTCTATGAACAGTCAGGAATGCATGGATTATGCAATCCCAAATAAAACCAAGGCCCAATACCATACACACAGGCATCTGGCATGGTGGAACACAGCCATTACCAAACCATGCAAGAGAATGAGGAAGTCACCACATGCTAGAGCAAACTCAAAAAGGGAAGTAATCTCTGATCAGTATTATGGCAATACAATATGGCCAGTCATAAAATCCACTAAGGCCAGCTACAACAAGTTGAATCTGTGAATCTTGGGCAATGTTACACCTGCCCCATGTACACAGACAACCCCCTCCACCCCCCAAGAAATGCAAATATATGTGAGAGATGCAAGCACGTCTCCAAACTGGAGGCTGCGCTCTCTCAACTCAGTACTGTCTAAACTAGTCAGGAGGAGAAGGTAACCACACACACCACAAACCCACTCACATAGACCTATCACAACTGCAAACCAAATACATAAACACACAAAAACATTTCTGGAGGCTCTAATTAAAAACCACCAAATCAACAGAGGCCTCCAAAGCAGACACCCAAGCAACCACTACCCCCAAACATAGCACATGCAACACATAGTACACAAAGTCGGTGTGCCAAACAGTCGCAGCCCGTAAGGACAAACAACATGCCCGATACACTTGTAATAGGTGACGCCATAGTCAGACACACTGATGTCCCGCTCACCAGACTGAACAAGGAAAAGGGTACAGTAAGCTGCCTGTAGGCTGCTGCAATCTGCCACTTAACACAATCATGCAGGTCACTCCAAAGCAAGTACAAATATGACTCGGTCATTGTCCATGCTGGTGTGAATGACCTGAGACGTACCACCCTGGACTACATGTAAAGAGACATAGAGGAGCTGTCCGATTATGTAGGCCAGGCCGGTATGACTCTGACCCTGATCAGCATCCTACCCCCACCAAGAATGATGCCACAGTACAAACACAGAATGATCAGCTTTAACAATTGGCTCAATTACTGGTGTCAATCCAAGGGGATACAATGTGTCTCTGCTTGGGATGTCATGCTTGACAAGCCACGCTGCTTTTCCAGGGATGGCTTGCACCTGCCACCCCTGTGTGTCTGGATATTGGCTAAGGCTCTTGCCACCTCCATAGTGCTTTTGTAGGCAAGGCTGAAAAGACAAACCCACCTCCCCAGAAAACATAAGTGGAAAAAACATGAGGGTAATGCTGCTCAATGCCAGATGTCTAAACCACAAGATGCATGCTCTCGAGGCCCTCCCCAGTATGGAGAACATCGATGTCTGTGCAATGATGGAAACTTGCATCAAGGCTCCCGAAAGCACCCCAGCACTACCAGGTTATACCTCAAATCATGCTTGTCGGCCTCAAAACCTGGACCAAACCACAAAAGGAGGGGGAGTATCCATATTCAGCAAAGATACCCACACATCCAGGTTACTGACAATGCACGAAGCATCAGAGACCATCCATGTGCAACTAACTGTAGGCAAAACTGCTGTACAGTTTGTAGCATGCTACAGACCACCCTCTCAGACCCAGAAACACCACTCAGCCTCCCTGAAGACACTGGAGAGTATGAATGTCACCCCAAATACCAAACAAGGTACTCACAGACTACAAACATAGGTGGTAATCCATTACGTATGGAAGAAGTAATCAGGGACCTAGGGACACAAGTGGACAGTAACCCCACATGCGACACTCACTTTGCCAACGTGGCTAGGAAGACCACCTATACTGGCCACCTTATCATGAAAGGAGTCACATGTACATCAAGAGAGGTCATTGTGCCCCTACACTCTTCCCTTATCAGGCTCATAAGTGAGTACAATGCCCCATTTGGGATGTACCGTACCAACACCTGCAGCAGTTAGAAAGACCTCAAAAGTACCTGACCAAGAGGATAAAGGGTGTCAAACATTCGTCATATGCTGCCTGGCTGACAACATCCCAGCTGTATGCAGTCACATACTGCATACTCAGAGGCGATGTATGCCCAATGTTCAAGGTCTTGTCCAATACAAAATGGATGGACATGCTCCATCTGAGAAAATCCAAAGCCATTAGAGCCGTGAGAGCGACAGATGTCAACCTCAATACATAAATAAATTGGATGTGCTGGAGGGACAGATTCCTAACCCTGAGGCTTCCTACACTCTGGAATAGAACCCGATCCATGTTAGGCAGAGCCCCTCACTGACTCTCTTCAACAGGAATCTTGCCAAGTGGATGGGAGAGTGTAGATTTACATTGGGGGTCTGCAGTGTGTCACATCTAGACAGAGGCACAGTAAAGTAAACCCTAAATGGCCATAATATTCACATAGCAAGGGGTGGTGAAAGTCACACACACTCTGGCTAGGCTGATAAATGCCCTAGGGCAGATAACCCAGTATGAACCTATGAACCTATGGAGATACAAATTGTACAGGACACTAAGGATAATCACAAGGTTGTCTTAACTGATGGTAGAAACCTTGGTGGAAATTCACAAGATATGCACTGAATTACCAAATATTACAAACAATACATCAAACCCACACACATTGCCAACATCTAACCTAACAGGTTCAGTGCAAACCCCCCCCCCCCCCAAATGACAAATATCTATCACAGCAGAGTGCTGGCCCCCTGACATTGCAGATGCTGAGATAACAGGCAGCATCTTCAAAGCAAGACACACAGCATCAATGATACAACATGGTGTCCTGTGCTGTGTCCAACATGAACTCCAAGAAGAATGGAATTCCAAATAACACTATTGCTCAATTTCAGCCTTACCACAGGATATGTACCCAAAGAGCAGTGTACAGCAACAGTGGTCCCTCTCCACAAAGGTGGTGCCTCAATGGATACTGCAAACTATCACCCCAGAATCCTGACAAGCTTGGTCTGCAAAGCTATGGAAAGGATCATCATGGACCTCAGAAATAAAGATATTGGGGACCTACAGACACTGGACCCTACCCAGCCTGGCTTTCTTAAGGGCAGATCCTGCCCCTTAAACATGTATGACTCATTTGAAACAGTCATCAAGGCCATTGAAGAGGGGAATGTGGTCCACACAGCCTATCTGGACCTTGCAAAGGCCTTCCATAAAATACCCCACATGTTCATTATAGATAAGCTGACCAGCTTAAATATAAACCCCTATGTCAGTAGATGGGTTGCAAACCAGCCCAAGGACAGAACTGACATGGTCAGACATGCTGCAGCCATGTCAGACTACAAACCAGCTACAACTGGCATCCCACAAGGCTCAGTCCTGGGACCTCCCTTACATGGTATATATTTCCCATAGGTACAGGCCAACATGGAAGGACTGTGTCTGAACAAGTTTGCAGAGGACTACAAACTGGGCACCTCATCTGACCCTCCAGCTGACACAAGCATCCTACAAAAGGGGCACATAGAAACAGACAACTGGTGCCAGAGCCATGTCATCAAGCTAATTGCAGAAAAGTGTATAGTCATCCCCTGTGGATAAACAGTAAGTGCCCACCAATTACCACATAGGTGTTAACCCATTAAGTACTTTAAAAGTAATAAGAGCCCTGGGGACACAATTTGATAGATATCTTGCATTTGACAACCATGTGGCTGTAGTGGTTACAGAAACATACCATATACCCACCCAACCATGATGGTAGTCAGATTTAGATCAGGGGGAGGTCATCGTGCCTCTTCAGTCATCCTTCATCAGCCTCACAATTGAGTACAATGGCCCCTGTGGGATGTACCTCAGCAGACACCTCCAGCAACTGGAAAGACCGCAAAAGTACCCCACCAGGAGGATCAAAGAGCTCAAACAGATGCCATGTGTTGCCTGATTAAACAAACTGCAGCTTCACACAGTGCCATACTGCCTGCCCAGAGGCAATCTGGGCCTGATGTATAAAGCCATGTCCAAGCTGGAATCAATGAACATGCTGCACCTTGTACAATCTGAATGCCAGTGAGCTATGCACATGAGAGACCTGAACCCCAGCACTGACATGCTGTAGTGATTGATCCATAACCCAGAAGCTCACTCCACTCTTGAGTAAACTCCCAGTACAGGATAGGCAGAGAGTCCCCCAGTGATTCCCCTCAACAGGAATCATGATGAGTGGATGTGAGATGGTAGGTTTACCCTGGGTATCACTGTTATGTCATGGGTAGACAGAGGCACATTATACTAACCTTGAAATATGTGATGTCAAATTCCAGTTACAATGTGTGTTGAAGGACAAACATACTCTCTGACTAGCACTAGAAATGGCATAGGGCACATCGCTAGTGTTTGTCAATGACCGCCAAAGTTGTGGAATACACTACCAAAGTTGGACAAGCCTGGTGTAAGTAGTCCATATCCAAACAAAATGCAGCATGGTCATATGTGCACAATTGGCCCTTAACCAGTCTGGTGTGCTCACTATGAATATTGAAAGCAGTGAAAGGACCGAAACCCAGGATACTGTCCACCACAGTGAAAGTACTGAACCAGTACACTATACAATATTACAGTGTATGGTCATTATGAAAGGATGTTGACAACTGTATGCATACTATCCCATGGAAACCCTGCAGGCACAGTATAATCCCTGTCAGGTTCAGACACAAAGCAGTTGGGCAGTATGTACACAACATGACTCCCAACACACAACTATAAATGTGAAATACTGTGGAAGTTCACACACACACCCACAAATATGGTGGACTGAAGATCTCAACATATGGAAAGCACACACACTGGGCATGCTCACACACTTTGATAAATGAGACATATGTCAGGCAACAAGCCATGGAATATGCCTGAACTGGGCATGCTCACACACTTAGGCCATGTCTCAGTTTAGCAGTTGGACACACAAATGTGGTATATATATATATATATATGTGCTAAACCAGGAACCAACCACAAGACAGCAATCTGCCCAGTGCACACAGTTAAACGACTACAGAGACATAAGTTAAATAGTGGATCTCACACATATTCAAATATCTTCCACAGATACACAAGTTGTACATAGAAACAGGGAAAGCTATGGCAATAAAGACCTGTAAACAGTTTATCAGCAACAAATACTGTGCAGCTGAAAATTTAACATATGGGTGTAGAGGTCAATACTAGGCTGTTTGCCCTAAGGAATACAAGCTTAGTCAGACTGTGCTTGGCATCTGCCTCCCCAGTACAGTAGGCTACTGTGCCTCTGTAAAGTAGGTCACAGAAGGCACCATGTAAGGCTAGTGTGCTGTGCCTCCGTCAAGCAGGGACACAGTGGAGATCCCAGGGGTTGAATTTGCAATGTCACATCCATGTTTGAATCCTGCAAATGCTCAGTGTGTGTGTTTGGGTGAGGGGGGTTAGTGTGTGTGCAATTCCGTGTGAAAGAAATGTCCCTTCTGTCAACTAGAAGAACACACTGCATGATGCACACTCCTGTTTCTAAACACTGATTATCTCAGCACCCTATAAGTACAGCAGGAGAAGGAAAACCTACCAGTAATTCAGATAGCACGCTCCTCTAATGCGTCTCTCACAAGTGTCCTAACATAGGTATGGTTTTAAATCCTGCAAATGCTCTGTGTGTATTTGGCTGAGGGGGGTTAGTGTTTGTGAAAGAAATGTCCCTTTTGCCAATTACAAGAACGCACTGCATGATGCACATTCCTCTTTCTAAACACTGATGATATCAGCACCCTATAAGTACAGCAGGAGAAGGCAAACCTCCCAGTAATGTGAATAGCGTGCTCTGCTAATGCATTTCTCTCAAGTATCATAACCTAATTACGTAAGAGTTTGAATCCTGCAAATGGTCAGTGTCTTTGTTTGGCTGAGGGGGTTAGTGTGTGTGCAATTCTGTGTGAAAAAAAATGTCCCTTTTGCCAACTGCATGATGCACATTCCTCTTTCTAAACACTGATGATGTCAGCACCCTATAAGTACAGCAGGAGAAGGAAAACCTCCAAGTAATGCGAGTAGCATGCTCTGTTACTGCATTTCTCTCAAGTGTCATAACATAGCTAGGTAGGGGTTTGAATCCTGCAAATGCTCAGAGTGTATGTTTGGCTGGGGTGTTAGTGTGTGTGAAAGAAATGTCTTTTTTGCCAACTACAAGAACACACTGCATGATGCACATTCCTCTTTCTAAACACTGATGATGTCAGCACCCTATAAGTACAGCAGGAGAAAGGATACCTCCCATTAATGCGAAGTGCGTGCTCTGCTAATGCATCTTTCTCAAGTGTCATAACATAGTTAGGTAGGGGCTTGAATCTTACAAATTCCATGTGTGTGAGGTGTTGCTCTTTATATTGTATGACATAGATCATATCAGTAATGTCAATGCACACGTGAGGTATGTGTGTGCTACATAGACATATGTACCTGTGACCTGAAATAGTTCCCATGTGTGAAGCCTGCCTCATGTGAATACATGTAATTTGCATTACACAACATTATGACTGTGGTTTTCTGTGTAGGGGCTGCATTTGGTATGTGAATATACAGTGAGAGTAGTCTATGGTGTCATCTTACCAGCGAGGGATGCACGTCTGGTCTGGAGCATATAGTCCACATGGTGATGAACAGGTGCAGCATGCATTCCCCACTTGTGGGATTGGTAACAAGTCATTCCATAGCGATTGAGTGTATGTAGTCTAAGAACTTTGCACCTAGGGTGTTGGAGCTACATTAATGCTCACAGTCTATGTGTGGGTAAATGAAGCTGCTCAATATATTGTTGTTTGTAGACACCTGCATATATACATGTCTTCTTAAGTAGGCCAAGTGTGTTACCTGGGTTTGGGAGTGTGGTGTGTGCCAGGCTATGAACTGGATGGCAGTCTTACCCACTGTTAGTTGCACATGGATAATCTCTGATGCTTCGTGCTGTGCCACCAACCTGGAGGTGTGTGTATCTTTGATGAATATTGATACTCCCCCTCCTGTTCTGTTTTGGTGCAGGTTATGTGGCCGACAAGCATGGTATGAGGTATAACCTGCCAGTGCTGGGGTGCTTTTGGGGGCCTTGAACCGGGATTCTGTTGCTGCACAGATATTGATCCTCTCCATGCTAAGGACAGTTTCCAGTGGATGCATCTTGATGTTTACACTGCTGGCGTTGAGTAGCATTACTATTAGTTTCCATCCCTTGTGATACCTATGGAGGTGGTCTTGTCTGTTGAGCCTGTTGAGCCTTGCCTAAAAAAGGCACTATGGGTGTATCAAGAGCCTTTGCCAATATCCAAAAGCCCATGAGTGACAGGTGCAAGCTGTCCCTAGCATAGCAGTGTGGCTTGTTGAGCATGTCATCCCAGGCTGACAGGCATTGTATCCCCTTTGAATGACACTGAGACATAAACCAATTGTCTGAATTGATCATCTTGTCTATATATTGTGGCATCATTCTTGGTGAGGGTAAGATGCTATTCAAGGTCAGGGTCCCACCAGTCTGGGACACATGCTCAGAGAGCTCCTCTATGTCTCTCATCATGTAGTTCAGGGAGGTATGTCTCAGGTCATTCACACTGGTATGGACACTGACTGAGTCATATTTGTACATGCCTTGGAGTGACCTGTGTGCTTGTGTTATGTGGCAGATCATAGCGCCCGACAGGCATCTCACCGTGACCTTCACCTTGTTCAGCCTGGTGAGCAGGACATCAGTGTACCTGACGATAGAGGCACCCATCACAAGTGTAGCAGGTGTGTTGTTTAGCCTTACATGCTATGACTGTTTGGCACACTGGCTTTGTGAGCTATGTGTTGCACATGTTCTGTTCTGGGGTAGCGGTTGCTTGTGTGTCTGCTTTGGAGGTGTCTGCTGCATAGGCAGACCTTTATTTAGAGACTACGAGTATGGTTGTGTGTGTTTATTTGTTTCGATTGCTGTCATGGTAGGTCTATGTGAGACTGGAATTGTAGTGACTGTGGTTTCCGTCTCCTCCTGACAGGTTTTGCCAATACTGAGTTGATAGAGCTTAGCCTGCAGTTTGGATATATGGTTGCATCTCTCACATGTGGTGGAATTTTTTGGGAGGAGGAGGGGGTTGACTGTGTAAATGAGGCAGTTGTAACATTGCCTCTAGATTCCCAGATTCACCAGCTGGACTGTGGAGGAGATTGACAACTGACCCCTGAACATCCTATGCTAGTATTGGGAATTCCTTTGTAATTAACAACAAAAAAGGCCAATGGGGAACAAGGTACGTAAGGTGAGTTTGTGAGGGTGTAGTGGTTTTAATTTGTTAGTGCTGGCATATATAAATGCTTTAGTGAGCAAGTGTCAGGTTTCTCAAATGCAATGTGTTACAGGTAACTTAATTGCATAACTGACAGACACTAATGTTCTGTCAAGTGAAACAAGGACATACATACAGTAAGCAATGCACATGTCACTAGGGATTTTCAGAGGTGCTGTAAAGCTGCATTCCAGGTGGGATTAGTGTTTCAGGGAAATAACAAGCAAACAAGCATACAAACAAAGCTACAATTAGCAAGCATGGGTCTAGTCTATGCTACAGCAAACAAGGTGTACCGATTTCAGTAAGAAACAGTTCAAATATACAGGCACTATAAGCCTGTAGCCAGAAATTCCCACCTCAGACAGGCAGAGTCCAGCCTCTCCTCCCACAAGAGTGCAGACCATGAACCTTTGTAATGTGAAATAACTGGCCTGAAGCCCAACTGCTTAAACCAGAACTAATACACATTTATAATGACAGACACTGAGCCCTCACTCAGCAATCCCTAACTTAGTAGGCTGTATGCTACCTGTCCTGCCACCACAGTATCCCTGACATTTAATAAGACTCACCTCCTGTCATAGTTAGTTGCGTGTTTTGGAGCTGTCAAGCATGGTATGAGGTGTAACCCGGTAGTGCTAGGGTGCTCTTGGGAATCTTGAACCTGTTGTCTATTACTGCAGAGATATCAACATTCTCCATGCAGAGTAGAGGTTCTACTGCATGCATCTTGTGGTTTACATGTCCACCACTGAGTATCATAACTTCCATTTACTTATCCCCTGTGCTACCTATGTAGGTGGCCTTCTGTTTACAGCCTTACCAGCCGAATGCAAAGATGTGCAGACATTACACTATGGTAATGTGTAGGGGTGTACCAAACAATACAATGACAATCATACTGTTAATGCATCAGGCATGCTGGGATATACCCACAATGATATCATTACACTACACAGTTGACAACGTGATAATATTACTACACATCCATGTAGTCACCCTGTGCATCAGCACCATGTTAACCAGTCCTGCATCGATGTCATCATATTCACAGGGTGTGTACTTGGTATGCCTGAGTCTGCCACTGATACAACCAATCGACATGTATGTGTGTGTGTGTCAGTGAGGGACAACCGTAGAAGATGGGGCAATGTTGATGGATGCAGTGTGTGCATGTATGTGTTAGCACTAGGTGTTAGCATTATGCATGTGTGTATGCATGCACACAGTTCCACCTTGTAGCCGCCATATACGGGTGTTTGTGGACAGCCATAGACTGTACCTGACAGGTCGTACAGATCACTGTCTCTGGCCACGGACACGGTACCTGTGCCTGGCAGGGGTGCTATGGACAGTATCAGGTATTAAGCCAGACACATGGGCACATGCACACATGCACACATGCACACATGGGCGCATGCACGCATGCACACATGCACACATGCGCACATGGGCAAATGCACACATGCACACATGCACACATGGACGGATGCACACATGGGCACATGCACACATGCGCACATGCACATGTGGGCACATGCACACATGCACACATGCACACAGGCGAACATGCACACATGCACACATGCACACTCCTCAGTACATGAGATACAAACACACAGACACAGACACACCTGTAATCACACACATAGCAATACCATTTTAGGGTATTATTACTATTACTATCATTAGCATTAATGGAATGCTATTACACACTTAGCAGCATGGATTGGCTGCCTTGCTGTTACACCAGAGGGACCTGCACAAATAAGACATTCATTGTCAGTGGGCACAACTGTGCCATTGATACTGTGAGTATGATACAGTTCAGTAGTACAACAGTTGGCTTTCACAGGTCTACTGCCGATATTGATAATATCACTCTTGCACAATAATTACCAGGATAATAGCTACAAACACAGTACACACCTCACACATGAATAAACTACCAGTGTAGAGAACAGTCAAATATAGATATGGCATGTTACCTGCACTCTCCAAGTCCTCCTGCTGGGTGGCTCCAGCCTCCATCATTACACACGTGTGTGGATGTTGTTGTTGTTGGGCTGGAGCCACAAAACTTAGGAGGAGCCCCTCCAGTCTGGTGATGGGGGGTGTATAGCCACCCCACCACCTGTGGCAAGCTGTTGCCTGTGGATATCAGATGCATGCTGACGGACATTTCTAATTAAATCACTGCAGTGATGACGTACCTGCTCATATGTCCGGTTGTGCATGCCTATATCATTTACCCAACAGACAAGGTCTTGCCACAGTGCAGCCCTCTCCAGCTGGTTCTGGTTGTTGTGGGAAAAGAGTGTGGCAAACTCCTGCACCAGGCTCTAGTGTATCTCCTCTTACTCTGCAGCAGAGTATGTGGGATTGCACTGGTGCACCATTGCCCTGGAAGGAAAAGAAAAATATGTGAGCAAGTGATATGGCACACATAAAACTCTACTGTAGTGATATCACTGAACTGCCATATATAGCATCTGTCTGTCTATTGGGGGATACACATTTGAATGACCACATATCAGTGCTCAGCCGACAACTCTGTGACAGTGCCTGGCACACTCCATACAACAAACAAGTATACTCCAGCAGTTGGCACACTGTTTGAGGTCCAATGCACAGTCTCACATTTGGGGTATGTATCAAGGTAATGTATGGGGAACATTGTCAACCCATGCAATGCATGCAATGCACAGTACAAATGTCACTGGTAATGCACCTATAGTCTTTGTTGCATATCCATACCTACACCACAGTCACATACAGGGAACCACAGCACAACATATGGCAATGTAGTATGTTTGTATCCCAATACCTGACACATCTTTCTCCGGCCTCACACCAAGGGCACACACTACCATGACAGACACAAAGTCATGCTGAGCAATCACACCATTACAGACCTTACACACAGTCAGTGGCACATGCATTCCACCTCACATAGTTGGTATTGCATTGAGTACATGTGTGTGTGTATTGTGTCATAGTCAGGCAGTATGCTATTGAGCATGGGCCTACAGCAGCATACTGTTGTGCTACCCTGCCCCTTGGGACACATGTAATGTGGTTGTACTTGCTCCTGTCAAACAGTTGCACAGGGTGACTCATATGGCATACTACCTATCTGCATAACATTCAACAGGGGTATGTCTGACATCTACTAATGGGGAGCCTTGCTTCATAATGCTGGGTGGTTTACTCCAGGGTATGGCCTATTTGTGTGTAGGGACCTGTACCTCCACCATGTGCTCTTTACTGCGGTGCCAAGGATGACAGACATAGGTAATTTATGCTGGGGATATTGTGAGGTGTTACCATGGTTGTTGGACAACTGTTATGGGTGTAACTAACTATGTATACCCAGCAGTGGTATGCTCTGTGTCGGTAGTTTAAGAAGCAATCTATCTGTGGTTTTGTCAGTCACTCTGCATAAGTAATGTGTTTGAGGGCATTGTCATTGTTTGTTAGGTATGACTGTATCCTTCTCCCTTTCTGTAGTTGTCATGGGAGGTACATACCATGTAGAACATTGTGAGGTGTAGAGGGGTACAGTGACCTATATTTCACTAGCTGCCCCACCATTTCTGCTGACATGTACCATGTACAGGTATTACAAGACTGGTGTGCCACTGTGAATATCACAGGGGAGGCTATTGTACACTTGTTTCCCATGTTCCCTCCTGACACATCCAGTAGTAGGCAGGCAACCACGTATGTGGTGGTTAGTGGTGTAAGTGTTTTGGAATGGGGTATGGTACTCCTGTATCCGCACTGGTGTTCAGTACATGCCTTTGTTAACAGGCACCTGTTGCAATACATCTACACACATTTGCCTCTCTCAGTATATATATATATATATATATATATATATATATATATATATATATATATAGATAGATATATATATATATATAGATATATAGAGAGAGGGGGTGAGAGATAGAGAGAGAGAAAGATATTCATATACATACATATCTGTACACATGCATATCTGTCTGTATATGTGTATGTATCTAGATATATCTATATAAGTATGTGTCTATTACATAATATGTGTATATACATATTCTATCCATCTATCTATATATGTTCATAGGTAGGTACTAGGCTATCGGCCCTAGGGCCCATACAAGCCTAGCCAATAAATGTACCCTGACTTTCGCCACCCAAGAAAGGTATTTTCTTATGCCCCTGTTGAGCAGAGCCACAGATGTGATCCCCAGGGTGAATTCCCCATTTCCCATCCAATCATCAGAATCTTTCTTGAAGAGTGCTAATGAGGAGCTCTGTTTGACACACATAGGTAGTCTGTTCCAGAGTATGGGAAGTGTCTGGGACAGGATTCTATCCCTCCAGTATGTTCTGTTTTTTGTGGTGACAAGGTTATGGTCCCTAGATCGTGTAGCTCAGAGGGATTGGGATTTATTTAAGTGGAGCATGTCCAACAGCTGTAGATTTGACATAGCTGTGTATGTTAGGCAGAGATCACCCCTGAGTAGGCGACATGCCATGGAGTCAAGCTGTAGTTTTTTGAGACGGTCTGCATAGGGCATCTGTTTGAGGCCAGTAATCCTCTTTGTGAGGTATTTCTGTGGTCTTTACAGTTGTTGTAGTTGTCCTGTGAGGTACATACCAAAAGGGGTGTTGTACTCTATTATGGGTCTAATAAGTGATGAGTTGAGGGGAACAATGACCTCTTTTTTCTGGATGGGAATCCTTTTGTGATGAGATGAGCCATGTAGAAGGATTTCCTGACCACTGTGGCAATGTGATTATCAAAGGAGAGACTATTGTGCACCTGTGTCCCAAGGTCTATTATCACATTTTCAGCATTAAGTAGACTACCAGCTATCTGGTAGTTCATGGGTATGGAGTTTATACCACAGGGATGACAATACACATTTTGGCATTGAGCTTCAGGCCATGGCTTTGACACCAGGTATCTGTCTCAGTGAGGGCCTTTTGTAGTTTGTCCAGATCATTAGGAGTTGTGATTATGGCTCCTAGGTTGCAGTCATCTTCAGACTTTGTTAGCCACAGACCTTCTGTGTTGGCCTGCACTTTGGAGAAGTACATACCAAACAGAGGAGGACCCAGGACTGAACCCTGTGGTAATACACTTGTCACTGGTCTGATGTCGGATTTGGAATACGCTACTTTCACAGTGTGGGCTCTGTCCATGAGCCAGTTGTCAACCCATCTTATGACATAGTGATTTATACCTGGTTTAGTGTGCTTATCTATAATTCCAGAATGGGGGATGGTGTTGGAAGGCTTGGCGACGTCTACATAAGCTGTGTGAACCATTTCATCATCATCTATGGCTTTGCTAACTGCTTCAAAGAAGTCAATCAGGTTTAGGAGACATGATCTGCCTTATACAAATCCAAACTGAGTAGGGTCCAGAGTTTGGAGATTACCAATGTCTTTGTTTATGAGTTCCATGATGGTACATTCCATGGCCTTAGAGACCAGGCTCGTCAGGCTAATGGGGCGGTGGTTACCATGGTCCGTCATGGCTCCCCCTTTGTGGAGTGGGATGTGTTGTGGTGCGCCATTCAGTGGCTACAAAACTTGAGGTGAGGCTATGATTGAACATGGTACTGCGTTAGGGTGCCAGTTCATTCAGTGGTTCATGTAGAACACAGCCTGGGATATTGTCAGGTCACATGGATGCTGTGTTCTTGGCTTTGGAGAGTGTGTATTTTACCTGTGCAGCCGTGATTATGGGGACTTTGCTTTCTTCCAGTATAGAGATGGGCCCTCTAGGGGGTGAGAGGGGGGGTAAAGAGCACTGAACCTATCTGCCAGAATGTTGGCAATATCAGTTGGTTATGTATATTTAGTGCCATTATGCTGTACCTCAGAGCAGATCTGAGTGTTCCCATTTGGATTCTTGACATAGCTATAGAATGCTATGTGGTTGTCTTTTGAGTCAGTGGCACTTTTGTTTACGTAACTAGTTTTGGGGGATTTAATGAGTGATCTCAGCTTCTTACTGAGGTTGACCAGGGAGTTCCTCCAGTCATGGGAAATTACTTATTTTTGCAACAGTGTCTTTCTTCTGATGTAGAGTTTGTTTATGGCAGAGGACCACCAGACTGGCTTCCTTTGTCTGTGGGGATAACATCTTGGTTCTATTACGGATAGCATGATCCATGCACTTGTGTAAGTGCTTATACAGTGCATTTGTGTAGGATTCAGCAGTCATACCTCTATTGTCCATCAGCATGGGTGTCATGCAGTTTGCCACTTCTGTCTTAAGAAGTGTGACATTGGCTTTTGAGACGTTTGTTATGATGGTGCCCCTAATTGGTGCTGGGGGTGGGATGTGGATGTCTAGGCTGATTACCTTGTGGTCGGATCTCACCAACGAGGAATTGACCTCTGGTGTGGAACACCAGTTTCCCATATTGGTGATGATCAAGTCTGGGATATTGCTGCCCCTGGTGGGGGTGTGAATATGTTAATCCAAGGCATTGGTATTTATGAATTTTAGAAAACGTTGAGCAATAGAGTTGGTATGGGTGTAGTTTTTCCAGTTAATGGTGGGGTAGGTGAAATCAGCCATTATTAGGGTGTTGGGTTGTACCCAGTACTTTCCAGTGTATCATGACATGAGGGGTGTGAATCCTGGGGCATGGTGGGGGGTGGGGGTCTGTAGCAAGCTACGATTTGGATTCCGTTCTTGCCCAGAGTTAGTTGCAATTGGATACCTCAGATGCATTATGCTGTGCAACTAGCCTGGAGGAGTGGATATCCGTAATGAATATGGACACGCCTCCACCTTTAGTGCTTCTTTCTGGGTTAGGTGGCCAACAGGTGTGGTATGACTTGAAGCATGGTAATGCAGGGGTGCTCTCTGGAGCTTTGCACCAGGTATCTGTCACTGCACAGATGTCACAGATGTCACCATTTACAGTGGTGTATTTGTCATTTGAACCTTGCCTGACAAATGCACTATAGGGATGGCATGAGTCTTAGCCAGTATCTGGAATCCTGAGGGCAACAGGTGCAGACCATCTCTGGCAAAGCAATCGGTCATGTCGTCCCAGGCAGACAGATGCTGGATCCCCTTAGAATGACACCAGAAGCTTAGCCAATTGTTGAGGTCAATCATTTTGTCCTTGTACTGTGGTATCATTGTGGGTCTATCTATTTGTACATCCCTCTCTATCTATGTATACATATATGCACATTATATATAGATACATATATAAATATACATACATAGACATATAATATATATATATATATATATATATATATATATATATATATATATATATATATATATATATATATCCGTTTTTATTTACACATATGAATACACACACTAACATACTGCTAAACATTCAGTACTGTGCAACCTACATTGTACGTTGCATTACAACCTACATTGTTATGTGCACATAGCATCCTTCACATACATATGTATGTCCAGCCTTCACTAACAGTTGCAGTATGTCCCCTGCCCTATACACATCCTCATATATATCTATATATAGACTGCTAACACATATGGAGGGTTCACAGTATGTAGACTATTACATTATTAGTTTATATTACCTTTCTTGGACACTGCTATTTTTGATGGCTTGCTGCTTGGTAGCCTGCTGTTCTGTACTGTAGTAGTTTCAGCAGTCTGTGTCTCTTATTTGTTTTTTTTTATTTATTTATTTGTTTTTATTTATTTATGTTTTCTCTCTCTCTCTCTCTCTCTCTCTCACTGTCTCTCCCTCCGGCTGTTGCAATGAACGTATTGCATGTCTGGACTGGGAGTACAGGCTGCTTTTGTAGGTATATGCAGATGTGCATGTGATGGCCTCTGCACCAATTGTTAGGCAGCATTTGCTAATTGCATGCAGCCTGCTGTGTGGTAATTGCAGTTCTCACTGTGATTTCAGGACAGTGCTATAAAATGTTAGGTGAGGTAGGCGTAGCCCTTTCAGATTTTCAAGGTGGGGACCATGCTGGTATGCTGTGGACACTGTTGTGTGAGCGTAAAGGTTGGTATGTCTCTCATATCTCAGGCTGTGTTGTAGGCACTGACATGCATGTTGTACTGACACCTGACTATTGCTTCCTCCAGTTTATTCTTCTCAGTGTGTATGTTAACTGACACCTAATAATACTAATACTGTTTAAATGGGAGTATGTGCTTTCCTGTGGGACTTGTGGAGTAACTGGTTTACTGCAGTGGCTCTTGCAATTTGTTGCCATGGCTTCACTATTTAGCCTTTACATTCACTCCTTGGAGGCCTGCTAGGTGTGTTTACTGGAATGTGTTGCTATGGCTTTCCTATTTTCCATTCACATTCACTCCTTGTAATGCTTGCTATATTTCTTTCAGTTCCTTATATGTTTGTTGTGGTTTGGTGGTACTGCATGCAGTCTGGCATGACCAGGGTGTGTGGCTTGACACATACAAGAGTATTTTATTTTGCTCCTGAGCTGTAGTGGCACCTCCTACTTTGTACTAACAGTTATGGATAGCAGGCACATGCAGTGCTTGTAAACAGCTATACTGTTCTTCTGTTATTAGTTGGATACCTCCTTTGATATTTGTGGGTTGTACACCTACATGTGGGTGTGCTTGTGAATACACCATTTCTGACATGCACGTAGTGCATACTTTCAGTAGTTGACAGTTGCCATTATGTGGGACAAAACACCTTTCTGCCTACTATTAGTACATTTCACAGGGAGTCAGTGGGGTACAGTTAACATTTGTTTTCAAATCAGGGACATCCCTGTAATTCAGTCCCATTTGTGAGTTCTGGCCTCTTACCTGTTCAAATATGGCAGTGTTTATCCTGCTCTGATAGTGTGTGTGGTTTGCAAGGTGCTACTGTCACATTATTACCTACTAGCTACCGACTAGCATGGCTGTTTCTCTTCTCACACTAATGTTATACAAATCCACAAGAATTTCCAGTAAAGATACAAGACAAGATTTGTGTAATAGCCTTCCTATATTCCCTTTATGTTCAGTCCTGCTATTTCATGATATATTGCTTTCAGCAGACTGTTTTTGTATATCAGTCATGGCTTAGTGGTAAGTCATGCAGACTAGTGTTTCCAAGGTCCTGGGTTCGAGACTGACAGAGGAATTTTATTTTGCTGCTGAGCAAACTACAGGCCTTGTCATTCAGAGTGACTAAGGCACTTTTAAGCAGTTGTAAGCGGGTTAGCGCTGGTTTGCGCTGAGCTCACACATGCACACTGTCGCTTAGCTTCACGCACACATGCTTAGCTAAGCGCACACAAGCGCACTCCCACTTACAACTGCTTAAAAGTGCTTACTCTCGCGCACACCCACGCTAATTTCTTTGAAAGAAAAGAAAATGGGGAGATAGGACAGTGGTGAGAAAGGGGGCACAAAGAGGGTAGGACAGTAGGAAAACAAGCTTGGGATTTGCAGGAAGGATGTGGGAAAGGCCCATAGCTGCCCATTTCTTTATCAGCAACAGCTGTGCATATCTCTGTAATTTGGTGTGAAATTTGAAACCTTCCACCCCTGAGAGAGGGGTGAGGACAACAAAGTATGTTGTACAGCCAATTGTAATTATCACTTCACATGCCCAGCAGACATGTCTGCAAAATGGGCAGCTATGTATGGGGCATAATTTTTTTGCGGGAAAAGAGTGCCCTTTTTTTTTTTCAGGTGAGAGTGGAATGTGAGGTACAGGAAGTAGGTATATTTGGGGAGGTAGGTAGGGGAGGTTAACAGACAAGACAAACAAGATGCATACAGGGGCAGAGTATGACACATGTGGGGAGGAAACACAATTGACGGGGATGGATGTTGGGATATCGCGAGCCCATGAGCCCACAGATGGCAACAGTGGAACTGACATCCCCACCCATGGGCAGTTGTCACTGTGCCTTCACAGCCCAGGATGGGGCTGTGCTGGGGGCTGTGTAGCACGGGCAGTAGGGACACCCGTGAGTTGTGTCACCCTAGCCTCAAGCTAGCGTAGGGGTTCAAGCACAGAGTGCCTGATCTCGCTACACACCACAGACCGGAAACTTTGGAGGGTGAATGGACGGTCTCCTCTGGCCACACTTGCACAGGGGGGACGAGCCCCATCGCCTGCAGCACTTCCACCCAAAGGTGGCACAGGGCCACCGGAGGAGGTTCCGGCCTGGGCACTAGTGCCAGGTGCACTCGCCAGCTGAGGTGGGAGAGTTGGGTCCGTTGGAACCCGCCTTCCCTGTTGTTCTATGTTTAGACATATTTTATGACATTTTGGGTTAGTAACAAACAATACCATTCAAAATTAGTTGTAACAGCATGCATCAGGATTCCCATTAACCAAACACCCATGAATTCCAAACATTGAACAGCAAGCATAACACATGCATATTTTGAACAACAGTACACAATCCAACAGCATGCAGGGTCGACTGATGGCAACAGGCCATCGGGTTTGGATATGTGAACAGGGCACATGCAGCAACGTACATGCAAATATGTTTGAACCAACAGGACAAATGTCCATAGGAATTGATTGTGAATACACATACCCAGTTTGTTGTGGAATGGCATTATTTGTTAATATAGGGTAGGGTGAAGAAATATTTCATTAACAACTTCAACTACATATACATATGCTGTACATCTCTAGTAGCTGCATATATATATATATATATATATATATATATATATATATATATATATATATATATATGTATATATATATAAAACAGGTCTTACTACAGTTTCCTATATGTAACCTTAGGAATGTTGTTGATGGGACTGTTACTGATACATTTATATCCATAGCATTTTTATTCATGCACATTTCATATCTGGCTATGTTGAAGTACAGCATCCTGCTACATTTTATTTATATGGCTCTAGACAACTGTGGATGTTCATTATTTCATACAACCATAGTATCTCCATATTGCAAGGGTACAGCAGCATATACAAATTGTGGGACAGACACATTCCAGCTTCAGTACTTTATTTCATACATTTCACGTTTTGGTTGTGGCTGTCTCATTCATTTCATTATGTACTGACTGCAGTATACTTTATTCAGAAATTATAACAACTTTCTTGGTCAATTCATGCATCTTTCTCTCACTCACTTGTTTTATTTTTACAATTCAAGTTGGTACTTTATTGTAGGCATTATTAACATGTCATACCTGCTTACAACAATCCTTTCCAACAGACTCACTTGTTTCATATGGCAGATTTTCTAAGGGGATGTATTTGACACATGTCTTTTATCTTTGGCTTGTTTACCAGTGATTTTCAGGCTGCTGTAGGTTATCTGATATTACACTTCAAGTGGGTAATCACTATTTCAGACTTGTTTACTTTTTGTTTCTGGATTACAGGCTGCATCACTTATCTAATCATACAGTGCAAGCAGAATCTTTCTTCTAGTGTTATTTGAGCTTTATTAATATGTGACTACACTGACCTCTTTTACAAGCTGTCTCACTTATATTGTATAACAAGTACAGGAATATAATTACTAACCTGCCTGGTGGTGCAACCGCTCCAGCCTATCACCATAGGCTCACCTATTTGCAGAACGCACACCTGCAGCTGTAATATAAATGAAATAATATTGGAACATACATCTCCATAATATCAGCTAGGATAATTCCTTACATACATAATTACATGGATAGTTACTCAGTAGTGAGGCGTTGGGCATTTGCCGGGCCACCTGGATCCAATGGTTCAGTTGGTCCTGCTTCCGTCTCTTCAGGTCCGCATGGTGGTGATGGTCCTGTTCACCAGTCCTTGGTATGCCTGTGGCACTGGTGAGTTCATATGCCAACCGGTTCCATGCCTCTGCCTTATATTCACCCCATAGAACCTGGCCCTGCATGAGACGAGCCTCATGATCGTGGACTAGGAGCCATACCATGTATTTGGACTCCTCAACACCCCACCTCTGTGCTCAAAAGCGACTGCCCTCTCCTACACCTGCCATCCTGACTGCAAATAGGTTCCACAATCAGTTATGCTGTGTATTCCTGCCTATGGGGCTTATATATGCCATTTATCCTGCACTTACCTGTGATTGGTCATTTTGGAATTGTATCAGCTTCACAAAACCTGCTTTGTCATGCTTCTATTTCCATTCATTCCTATATATATATATGCTAATACTGCAGTTTTCAGTACAGCTGTCATGGCTTAGTGGTTCAGTACTTTGATTATGATGCACTGCAGCCTGGGCATTGCTTCTTTTTTTATTTTACTACTGTCTAGACAGGCTAGGAGGTGTGTCTGTTTAAAGGTGGCTTTGATACAGGTTGCTCTACTTTGCCCGCCGGTAAGCCGGTTGGCATGCTGGGCAGCACCGCGCGCAAACGGTTTACACTGGTTAATGAGTTATTTGGCTATGAGCACGCATATTACACTGTGAGACACGGTGCGCAACTACAGGCACACACTTTCAGCGTGTTAAAGCACTGCTCAACTCCGGGCACTCCTATTACACATGTTAAACCACTGCTCACCTGCAGGCAAACATACTCAGCTTGTTAGAGTACTGCTCAGCTATGGGCACTTATAAAATATAAATTTTTTTTATTGTGTCAGAGTTCTTCATAAAACATGGCCCATTTCATTGCATTTTACTTAAATTATAATAATAATATATATATATATATATATATATATATATATATATATATATATATATATATATATGGGTCCCTATGAGTTGATCGACAACTCAAAACATCGACAGTGACTTCACCGACAGTGAATTCACCGACATCGACGTTTACCAGGTAACGATGCAAAGTCTACTCATGCCTACCATGGTTGCATGACACTGCCACACTTACTAAACCATGGTAGGCATGAGTAGCGACTTTGCATCGGTTACCTGGTAAACGTCCGTATTTTACGATGTCGGTGAATTCACTTGTCGGTGAAGTCACTGTCGATGTTTTGAGTTGTCGATCAACTCATAGGGACCCATATATATATATATATATATCTATATATATATATATATATATATATATATATATATATATATATATATATATAGATATACATATATGTCAGGGGATTGTTTCGTGCTTATTTCACTAAAAATGAAAAATGATGTTGTTGTTGCTTGAACCATGACTGCCTCCTCTTTGGCCGATGTCTCTACTGCTACGCTATTGCTACTTGGCTTATTTTGCATATTTAGAGCTTATATGCTTTTTCAATGACTGCTAACTGTGGCTGAGCGAAGGGCACACCAGCGCACACGAACGCAATTACGGGCAAACATTTCTGAAATAAAAAAAATTAAACTGTTCATTTTTATGTTTTACTTTTTAGTTGGGTTACTAGTCTGTAGGGGCATGTGTGCTGTTGTGTTTCGTGACATTTCCGCGGACTCGCTCATGGGAGTTTCCTTTTGGGACTGTGATTCTTCTGGAGGCCTGTCCCTTTGCAGGTCTCGCCATGCGGACACGCCCCCAACATTGCTACACAGACCGTGTTAGCCTAGGGTGTGATTCAGCATGCCCTCATGAATATGCATAGCATGCTGACATCACCCCGTTTAACTGTAGCCTCTGTGTAAGACTTGCTAACTCTTACACGGAGGTTTCGTAAATCCTACCTTATATCAATGGTGTATAACAGGGTTGTCTCCTTAAATGTAGTTGTGTGTATCAGTAATGTAAATGTGTTCTGTAGAAGTATGTGGGCAGTCTATTTATCATTGTACTTTATATAGCTATATATCCATCTTGTTTATATATATATATATATATATATATATATATATATATATATATATATGCAACATACTGATAGAGACACTAATCAACCATGAGGGGGATAGGGAGAGACAGATGTGTATACAAAACTGTATGTCTTTACAAACATATTTCTACATAGCAGGTCGGTAGAGGCAACAGACTTGGACTCAAATTATCTAAGTGTAGGAGCATGCCAGGTGTGATTGTCCCTACTTACAAAGTGACTCCAAGCCACAGCTACCTGTACTCTAGTCCCAAATTATTGTGTGCTGCAGGCCATTGGCTGCTGCACCTGTTACCATAGTACTGCAGTTGTCTGATATTGTTCAAGGCATTCCCCAGCTGTTTGCTGACCTTAATATGTGACTCAGACTTCAGAACTGTAGAGAGCTTCACACACTGTAGAGATGTTCACAGACTGTCCAGACTCTTGCCACATATTCTTGGCCCATTTCACAAAACATCATTGTTTTCTGGCAAATTAGTGGCAAATCAGTCAAGATTGAAGTAAATTAATACTGACAGATATATGAGTTTCAGATTCCATACATAGCAGGAGTGAATGCAGGACCTGTTATTCTATCCACAGTCAATGCTTGTAAGAACAATTATTTAAAACCAGTCCCATTCACTTTATTTCAACAGATTCCTGCTGTCAGAGGTTAAGAGGTATGATGTAACTGGGGTACATGGTGAAACACCACACACAGGGTGACAGTCTACATACCTCCCGCTGTACATGTTTTTGCAGAGTGTCCAGCATTTTGCCCTATGTCTCTGCTGTGTTCTTCATACATTTGTGGTTTCCTAGTGCTATACTGTACATCGATCACTGACTTGTTGTACCTACTGACATATTTAACTAATAGCCTTTACATCCTGCAGCTAATCTCACCTGTTGCAGCCTGCTGTTAAACTAGCTACCTGCTAGGTTACTCAGGCTGTGTATATTGTCTGTCTGTAGGTATGGCCCTTTGTGCCCCCGTTCACTCTGGCTTTGTCAAACTTTCTTGCAGTAACAGATAGAGGGATTCTGACAGTTTGTGAGATTACCACCATATGTGTACCTCACATGCAAAAGATGATGGATGTTGCCAGATTCAAACCATCAACACCATCACACACGCTACTGTCCCTGGCCCACTGAGCTACACTGACTGCAAGACAGAGTGGTTTTCTCCCTCACACTATCTATAAGATAGAGGAATTTTCTGGTCTACTGGTATATCATTGCAAACATACTGTTACAGCAGTTGTATGGCAACACTAATGTGTTTAGGGTGGGGGATGACCATCCTGTGCTCTGCTGGCATAGACAGTTATGTGACTGTCTTGTGACCCCACTGATTGGCATCTCCCTGGACTACATTTGTGGAGTTCCCAGCCATGTGACCTAGTGGCTATTATGGGGCACATACTAGTGAACAGACTACCTGTTGTCCCAAGTGTGTGCTAGATCTGTACAAGTAGCCCAGTATCCCACTATATGCAAGTAGCCCAGTAGCACACACTATATAGCCCACTATATTCCCTTGCATACATGCTGCAAGTCCATATATATGCTACCATATTATATTACCCCTTACAAGTGGCGTGCAGGAGATTGACTTACCTTGTGAATGCAGCAGTTGGCAGACCTGTAGTTCAAAGCTGACTCTATCTGATGCAGGCAGTCCACAGCCAATACATGGTGAGGTACAGGTTGTGTGGCCTGATTGACATAATTTTTACTGACATGTATGTTAGTCAGAGTATGGTGTCAATCCCTAGGGCCCTAGGTTATCAGTGCATTTGCTATGTGTTGTTTCTTGGCCAAAGCTAGAGCATATTGGGCATGCCTACCTCTGCCTATAGGGACAGCTCAGGGTTCCTCCTAAGAGTCGCTGTGTGTGTGCAGCTGTGGTGAATTATGCCCTGGTGGTGGGCTGAGGATTCCTTCCATTTGCTGATCCTGCTGCAGCTGTTTCTGCAGCATCCTATTGTGCAACATGGCACATACTGTGAACATCTGTGCACATGTGGCTGGACAGTACTACAAGGCTCTACCAGATATATCAAGGCATCAGAACTGTGACTTCAACAGCCCAAACACACACTCTGTGATGTTCCTGGTTTGTGACTGTGCCCCATTATGGCATTCTTTGGTGTGTGGGTGTGCATCTCTGATGGGTTTCATCATCCATGGTTCCAGTGCGTACCCTGCATCCCCCAAGTAAATGGTTGTGTGGGATGTCCCTCTAGCAAACATCTGGTACAGCTGTGATGTGTGCCAATATGGGAGTCACGATAACTGCCAGGTAAACCAGCACAGACACATTCATGTTAATGCCCTGGAATTGCACATGGCCTGGCAGTGAATGGAGTGGTACCCCTTGTGGTTGATGTAGATCCTTCCCTCTTCACCAGGCAGTGCCTTGATGTGTACATGAGTACAATCTATGGCAGCCAATGCCTCAGGGTGGTGTGCTACATGGTAGAAGAGTCGCCTACTGCTGGCCCTCTCCTCAGAGTTGTGGGGAAGATAAAAGTACTCACTAGCATGTGGTAGCATAGCATCCAGGAACTGGTGGAGTACCTGGAAGCAGATACCTGTGAGACCACCATCATGTCCCCAGTTGGTCTTTGGAAAGTACCTGTAGCTAATATATAAGGGCTACACATTCCTTTCTTTTCAGTGGGATGGGTTCCCCTCTGTTGGCTCTGGGTCTGAGTTGAGGGTGGCAGAGCTCACTGAGTTGTTGTAGTATGTACCTGTCCACGCTCTACAATCTCCAGCTCAAGTAGCTCCTGGTAGGTTACCCTAGTCAAAACCATGAAGACCTGCTCATGCAGGGTGGTTACCATGACTCAGTGCACAAAGTGGAGGCATGGGACTGGCTGGCAAGAGACCTCACCAGTGCAACTGGATACCCACATAGGTGAGAAGTGTTGTCATTGCCACAATGACCTGAAAAGAGGGAAGGGGGCTCTTTTGGATGCCTGGGTCCAGGAATTTTGGGCAGACAGTGTTCCACAAGTGTATAAGTATGTTTACCTGTGTTTCACCAATATGTATCAGTGAATATCTGCAATATCTGCAAAACTGGTATACATAATGGTGTGCTTCTCTCCCAACAGCTGCAGAGCTGAGAGCTCTCAAAGTAGAGGTACATGACAGGTGCCTGGCCAGGTTATGCTGTGAGTGTGGTGAGTATGGATGTATCTTCCAATCTATAGTTATATAACCAAACAAGAGTAAAGCATTAACTGCCATTAGGTATATAAACAGTTCTAATTATATTGTAATGAATGTGGTCATAGCCCTGGACTGCAATATGTGACTACTGCCAAATGTAAAGCAATAAGAAGGAAAGAATAAAGCATAAACCTTGATTAAGTAAATTAAATAAAGTTTCTATCACAAAAGCTGGAATTACAGCTGTATTGCAACACCTGCATTATATTAACTGCTGGTCAATAAAAGCTCAAAAGTATACCAGTAAATGCATGAAGGCATCTGTAATGAACGGTTGTGAAATACTCATGGAATGTGAGCTTATATTTCAACCCAGTAACAATATATTGTGTACACCTGCAGTTTATTTAGTAATGTATAGGTTACCTAGTCTCTCTGCTATGATTGCATTTCATACAGCTATGTCCAACTGTCACTGCACTGTATTATAACACTGTAGTATTAATAGAAGGTCATATTTTGTTTCCAGGTTAGCTCTAGGACAAAATCAGTCAATCAGGTATCAGCAGTGACACTGTAGCTCAGTTTGTTAAATGCTGTGTACAAAATACATTTTGCTAGACACAAACCAGGGTTTGAATCCAGTTACATGTACTAATACCTATTACTGAATTGCATAAGTCATGTTGACAGATATTCTCTTCACATGGACTATGTGCTAGTTATCCAAGCAATAAAGGAAGCAGGTTCAATAATAACAAACTATAATAAAATAAAAGAAATAACATGTGTAATAATAGATAATTCCCTCCCCAGGGACACAGGCAAAAGGTTGAGCTAGCTCATAGTATGTGTAAATAACTGTTTGTACAGATATCATTCCCACAGATGTGTTACTTATCCAAACAATAAAGGAAACAGGTTCAATAATAAAAAAATATAATAAAATAAAAAAAATAAAACACGCGATCAAGGTATGGCTGTATTCTGGGAGTGAATTGTAAAGGTCAATGCAGTCAATTATTGCATGTGATGCATATGTCCCCTGCAGTCAAAGCTATTAGGTATGATCCCCATGCCTGTCAAGCATGGCATGATAGTTGTGTACTCTCTGTACTATACACATGCATGTCTCTCAAGTATCACGCTGTCACAGAATATAATTGCTCTTGTGTAATCCCTCTGTCACAGATGTATCATCAACATGATTATATGTCAATATCAAATCAATACTACATTAGCCCACAGTACTCTTTGGTAGTTATATAGGTCCACTTGATGTGCAAGTGTTCTTTGTAGTTGTGTACCTACAGGTGTTACTGCTTGGCCCATAGCATCCCATGCAGATAGCTTGAGAGGTATGCATGTACTTCAGCAGCTGTAGGGCACATTTACACATAAAGAAATGACAGACCTGTAGAGTAGCTAGCATTACTGTTGTCAACTATATAGCCCATGATGGTATTAATGGGCTGTATTTCTCTCTCTTCCCACACTTAACTTCACATATTTATTATTGTTATAAATTGGTTATGGTTTACTATTAACATATGTTGTTCCAAAGACTGTATTCTGGGAATGTATTTTATTAATGTTATGTATTAATATGGTTGCATATTAACATACCTTGTTGAATTACCTATTCTGCTGGCCTTATTCCATAACTGTTACTGGCATGCTGTTAATATACTGACATGTTCTGTTACTTATTGTTGTGCTTCACATAATTTGTATTTAACTGTAATGGGGTTATGCACAATATTCTGGCATGCTGTTATTACTAACAATGGTTGTATTCATAACTCACCTATGTTTAATGCTCTTCCTCCATGCCCAAAGCATGTCTGTGTAGGCCAGTTCCTGGTGACCTGCCTACCCTACCTCAGCTGGCCATGGTAGCAGGTAACAGCTTGTCTGGGATCCAAGCCACTGGTGCCCCCTCCACTGGCCTTACACCACCTTTAGGTGTAACCGCCCCAGGGGACCTGAGACTGTGGGGTGGAGGGGGTTTGTCACCTAGGATCGAGTACTGCCCATGGTGTGCAAGATTGTGCATAGGAGTTATGAGCAATCTCTGTGCCAGACTGAGGGCAGACTTGACAACCTGGTGGAGCTTGAGGGTCCCAGTGCCCAGCCTCCACCACTTTGGTGCCATTTAATTGGATAATGAAAGTGTTACCCAGCTGTCATGGGTGCAATTAGCAAGTCTGAGCCACAGATTAGTGTACAGACAATTACCTATTAATGAGCATGAACTACAAAAGGCAATAAACTGCCTATGGGAAACATGTCTGTAAGTTGCTTTAACAAGACAGAGTATGATTTAGCAAGCTTTTTTCTTGAGAACTTGTTCACAAAAAGATTACATAACTCAACCAGGTATGTCATACAAGTCCCCATATAATGAGATCCAGATGGGAGGATGTAGTTTTGGGGAATAGGTATTACAGTAACTGAAAAAATGCCAGCACAAAACTCAGTCTATATCAGCAAGAAAACTACAGCAAGACTAAGGTAAAACATAAGTGTTTTAATACATATCGAACAATTCAATAATCCAGACCGGTTTCAGCCTAACATGGCTTTCCTCAGTGGAACAAGAAAAGTACAAACAGGAAATGATGCACAAATGCAGGTTTAAATAAGGTCCATAGATCAATGAGGTGCTTCCAAAGGATTTTAGGCATGCCCATAATACTGCCTGAAAGAAAAACTGGAAGGAAAAATACAAATTAGAAAACAGAAAATAACAAGTAAAAAAATAGGTGATCCAAATAGCAAATATGGTAATAAAACATAAGTATGATAATAGATTCAATATTGGATCTATTAATTAGTTATAAATGATCATTTAAACCAGGAGAAAATAGTGCCCCTAGCTTGATTATCCAGTATTTCCCTTTTTGGTTGAGAATGGAATGCCATCCCTGTTTGTTGGATCTGTCACCCAAAATTCTATCTACAATACAAAATTGAAATCTAGCAGTATGAAGTTGTGTGTAGTGCCTGAACAGAGCATTGGTTTCTCTTTTGGTTGGAATGTCACTACGATGTTCTGACATGCGTAATCTCAACGCCGTGATGTCTGACCCACATAAAATTAACCACATGTGCAAGTCGCAAGATATACCACCCAATCACTATTACAGTTGCCAAAAAATTTCATGTTAAAAATCCTGTCAGTGTTTTTACTGGAAAATTGTTTAGATGTGAATATAAATGGACATGATGAACAATGGTTGCATTGATAAGTGCCCGAAAGTTTGTCAACAGTCATCATAAGTTGTTGATGTATAATGCCATCTGAACCCATCCTCTTATAATGTGAAAAAAAATGAACTTAGTGTTCTCCCTCTATGGTAACCATATTGACAAGTGTTACCGACTAAGGAGGCAATATCCTCATTGGCAGTGAGGATGTTCCAATGTTTCATCATGGTATTTCTAATCAAATTGATGTTACGCCCATAGGTAGTAATAAACCGTAATCCTCCATCCTGTGCATCCCTATTTCTGTCACAATATTTGAGAAGGGAAGTTCTGGTGGAATTGGTTGCAAAGTGAGGTGCCAACTGAATGTCAGGCTCCTTGTATCCCCTGGTTCTAAATCTGTTGGTTAGATCTTGTTGTGATTCTTCAAAGTCATTTTCTGCGGAACAAATCCTGTGTATCCTGAGGAACTGGGATTTGGGTATATTCCGGATGATGTGGCTAGGGTGCATACTAGCTGCATGTAATAAAGTATTGTATTTTGGGTATTTACGAAATGTTTTGCTTCGTAAAGTACCATCTGGGTTCCAGATGACTGTTACATTCAAAAAGTTGATTTGATTTTGGTGATAAGTTGAAGTAAATTCAATACCACATTTGTTATGGTTGAGGTATGACACAAATTCAGCCAAATATTCTTCATCGGAACGCCAAAGTAGCCAACAATCATCAAGATAACGTCGCCAATTATCCAGCTCCTCAAGATAGATGTTATGTGTTTGATCACAAATGAGTTGCTCCTCAATGTAGCCCATGAATAAGTCCACATATATAGGAGCAAATGAGGCTCCCATAGCGGTACCCTTCAACTGCCATTAGCATTCACCCTGAAAATAGAAAACATTTTTATTCAAAACATGTTCCGCCATACAAATCAAAAGCATATTGAAAGCAACTGGATATAATTTGGCTATATCTAACCAAAACTCGAGGGCCTCAAGTCCAGCCCAATGTGGTATATTGGTGTATAAAGACTTAACATCTAATGTACAAAGTAACCACTCAGGTTCTAATTGATTATCATCTATAATGGATAAGAATTGGGTGGTGTCTTGTATCCTTGCTCGAATCAAATTTAGTAGTGGTTTCAAGTATGAAGTCAAAAACTCAGACAGTGGTTCCGTCAATGACCCCATACCAGACACAATGGGTCTACCAGGTGGTTTGTTCAGGCACTTGTGTGACTTAGGTAGTAAATAAAGAATATGTTGTTGTGGGTCCTGTACCATTAATTGTGATTTAACTGTATCTGGTATAATGCCCTCCAAAACTGCTAACTCAAGAAAATTGTCAATTTCTCTTTTAAAGTTCGGGGTGGGATCAACAGGCATTTCCATGTAGTGGGATGGGTTGGCTAATTGTCCATTTCCCTCCCTCAGATAATAATCTGTATCCATGATTAATATTTCCCCACCCTTGTCAGCCTGAATAATAACAATGTTTTTGTTGTCCCTGAGCTGTTGTAAAGCCTGTAGTTCAGGGGTAGAGAGATTATGTTTCAGAGGTGAAAAGTGATCTAGTTTAAAATGTATGTCCTTGAGTACAGCTTGCTGAAAGATAGCTACATTCCGATTCAAAGGTGGAACAAAATTGGATTTATGGAATTTGAATTCTGTGGATCTTTGAGAATCAGACCTGGGTCCAAAAAACAATTTGAGGTTGATTCTGCGACAAAAATTGTTAACATCTTTGACAATATGAAATTCATCCACAAACAACCCTGGAACAAAGTTTAAAACTTTATTTAACACTTTCTTTTGATCTTCTGTCAAGACAATTTTAGAAATTTTCAAAATATTGTCATCTATTGTGTCATGAATGTTTGGATAAGTGCTTCGATTGTATCTATCTTGGTGTTTCCTATGCTTTCTTGTCTGTGTAGGTGCAGATAACCCCAGCATACTGCGTGTAGGTGTGCACATTCATAGATCCCTGCACACATCAGATGTAAATATATATATATATATATATATATATATATATATATATATATATATATACATTGATGTGTATATGTATATCTGATATATATATATATATATATATATATATATATATATATATATATATGTATGTATGTATCTATCTATATATATATATATATATATATATATATATATATATATATATATATGACAGGGATGTCAACTTAGGTGTAGCTGTGTGTGTATGTTATGTAACTGTGTTCAATACATATATGTGGAGGGTGTACATCACTCTACACATTTATGTAATACTTTCTCTCTCTCTCTCTCTCTATATATATATATATATATATATATATATATATATATATATGTGTGTGTGTGTGTGTGTGTGTGTGTGTCTACCTATATCTTTATATATATATATATATATATATATATATATATATATATATATATATATATCTATATATATATATATATACATTTTTTTATATATGTAAATGTTCCACATACTGATAGATAGGGTAATCATGTGTGAGGGGGATAGGGAGAGACAGATACATATACATAGCTGTCTGTATGCACAGATATATTTTCACATATCAGTTCTATAGGGAGATCTGGCATCAAAGATGGACTCAGGTTAGCTAAGTGTAGAAGTATGCCCAGTATGACTGCCAGTACTTACAAGGTGACTCCAGGTCAGCCCTACTCCAGGATTTTGTGTTCTGCAGCCAACTGGCTGCTGCACCTGATTCAACAAAACAGCACATCCTTGATATTTTGTCCAAGGGATTCTCCGGCTGTGTGCTGAATGTAATTAATGACGCATACCTATCGACAGTACAGATTGTAATAGACCGTAGAGAGTTTTGCATCATATGTGGTACATTTTACATAGTATTATTATTTTCTGGTACATCAGTGGCAAATCATTATAGATTGATGTTAGGAAATGATGACAGACATTTGAGTTACAGACTCCATTCACACCAGGAAACCTATGCTACTGCATGACCTGTGGTTCTCTGAACTGTCTGCATTTGTCTGCCCAGTAGTTAATCCTCCTTATATTTGGGCCTTTGTCTCAGTAATATTCATGGCTTTGTCCAGATTTCCTGTTCTAAGTGGTTTTAGGCATGATGTGACTGTGGTACATGCTGTAACACCACACACAGGGTGACATTCTTCACACCTCTCACTGTACATGTTTTAGCAGGTGTCCAGCATTCCGCCCCATATGTCTGCTCTGTTCCTCAAACAGTTGTGTTTTCCAGTGAAATACTACTAAATGGAGCCCAGTGAATTGTTGTAACTACTGACACAGTTAACTTCTGGCCTTTGCATCCTGCTGCTACTCTGACCTGTTGCAACCTGCTGTTATACTAGCCACCTTCTAGGTTATTCAAAGCATGTATAATGTCTGTAGGTTTGGCTCTCTGTCCATCCATTATCTATGGCCTTGGCCAGCTTTCCTGCAGTCACAGATTGGGGCATATTCACAGTCTGTAAGACTCCTACCATATGAGTACCACATATGCAAATGTTGTAGGTGCAGCCAGCATTGAACCATGAACACCATCAACCATGCTAATATCCTTAGCTGACCGAGCCACTACAGCGACCATTCAGTGCAGTTTAATTCCTCACACTATCAACAGTAGGCAGACATACACTTTGACCCCTGCATATTGTAGAAAATAGAACATGTAGCCAGGTTGTTTGGGACAGCCCTGGGATTGTGTGGTCTGCTGATATATCCATGCAAACATACTGCTACTGCAGTTTTATGGGAACACTGATGTGTTGGGTGTAGGGAACTCTAGCATTGAAAATCGTGCGTCTGTCATATGACCCCACTGTTTGGCATTTTCCTTGCATACTACAGTGGGTTTTGCTGCCTTGTGGCCTAATGCATATTATGGGGCCAGTCAGTATTGGACAGAATATCTGTTGTCCCACATAGCTGTTAGTTCACTGCAAGTAGCCCAGTAGCCCACTCTGTTCCCTTGCATACATGCAGCAGGTCCATATGTATGCTACTATAGTCTAGTACCCCGTACCTTTGTTGTAAAGGAAAGCAACTTACCTTGTGAATACAGCAGTTGAGATACCTGTGATGCAGGGCTGACTCTGTCTGATGCATGTAGTACACAGCCAATACATGGTAAGGTACAGATTGTGTGGTGTGGCTGGCATCCTTTTTATTATGTTTGTGAGTTGGAGTAAGGTGTCAGTCCCTAGGACCCTAAGTTGTCAGTGCATGTGCTATACATTGTCTCTTTGCCAAGGCCAGTGCATACTGGGCATGCCTACAACTGCCTACAGGGACAGTCTCAAGGGGTTCCTCCTTTGAGTCCCACTGTGGGTGTGGCTGTAAGGACCTTGGCACTGGTGGGGGCACTATGTCCCTTCTCCGTGATGATCCTGCCATAGCTGTTTTCACAGGATCATATTGTGTAGCATGGCACATACTGTGAACATCTTTGCACATGTGGCTAGAGAGTACTGCAGGGCTCCACCATATATATCAAGGCACTGGAACAGTGACTTGAGCAGCCCAAACACATGCTCTATGATGATCCTAGTTTGTGCATGTTCCTCATCATGGTATTCTTCAGTAGGTGTGTGTGCATTTCTGATGGGTGTCATCATCCACTGTTCCAATGCATAGGCAGTAACCCCCAGTAGATGGCTGTATGGGATGTCCCCCCTGGCAAACATCTGGTACAGCTGTTATGTGTGCCAGAGATGGGAGTCATCATAACTGCCAGAGCTTCCAGGACTTACATTCATGATAATGCCCTGGGCATTCCACACAAACTTTCAGTTGATGAAGTGATACCCCTTGCAGTTGACATAGATTCTACCCTCCTCAATGGGCGGTGCTTTGATGTGTACATGAGTGCAGACTATGGCACCAAGTACTTCAGGGTAGTGTACTACATGGTAGAAGCGATGCATACTGCTGGCCCTCTTCTCAGGGGTGCAGGGTAAATAAATGTGCTCACTGGTGTGTGTTTGTTTGGCAGCCAGGAGCTTGACGAGTAACCTGGATGCTGATGTCTGTGAGACACCTATCATGTTTATAATTGGTCTTTGAAAAGTAACTGTAGCTAGTATTCTAAAGGCTACATGTACCTTTGTTTCTACTTGCTTTGGGTTTGAGTTGAGGTTGGCAGAGGTAGGTGAGTTCTTGAAGTATGTCCCTGTCCACCCTGTAGCGCTCTACAATCTCCAGCTCATGTAGCCCATGGAAGTTTACCCTGGGCCTGAACACTCTTCTCCTTTTTAGTCTAGGCTTATTGTCAGCAGCAGCATCAGTACTGACCTCAGCCTCTAGCACATACAGATGTAGCAGAGCAGCAGCAGCCCTTAACATTCTGACAGTTAAAATTCCCAAGTCTGTACTCAAATGGTGCAGAGTATGGTGGAGAAATCAAACTGTAGATGTATGCATAATTTATAGTGGTCTGCTACAGATGCAGCCTGTGTGATTGGCTAACTATGATGCATTCTGCCTGCCAGGTACATCACTGAGGGGTATGAATGGCCAAGTGTAAGTGGCATAGGGATTATCCATAATTTGTACATGTTTGGCTTTCACAGGCTATTTCCTTTTACTTTTAACTGCCTTCCCTGATAAGCAAAGCAGCATAGCATGAAAATATGCTTAAACCAACAAAAGCAAGTGCCCTGAGGCTAAACAAAGCTTAGCAGTACTGGACACACCCCCTTGCTTAGCTGAGATGTTCACCTCACAAACGTGCACCACTGAGCTCCAATCTCCTTAAACATATAGTGAGATGCCTCATTTTGATGTCCACATGCTCTCCAGGGGACACCAACACAGTTCTGGGGCTACACAGATTTTGTCTATGGACACAGTAAACCATTTTTGCTATTCATTAACCCCAGCTCATTTGCATACAGATCTGTGCACACAACCTGGATACTACACTATTCCAGGGCCTGCCTCCTTAGCAACTACAGATATTGACCATTGTACATACTCCGTGCAGGGCCCTATAATGCATTAGTGTCACATATTTCTTATTTTTCTTATTTTTCATTTTTAAACTTTTAAATATTTTTTTTTTTTTTTTTTTTGCATTATGGCATGTTTGTGCACTGCTGCGCAATGCACAAATATAATATGTGTATTAAAAAACCTTATATTAAATTATTTTGCATTACTTTTTGGACATACAGGGCATAGCTTTGCACATATCTGTGCCTAGTATGCAATTTCTCATCTTCTACATCGGCTTTTACAGCCCCTGTCCAATTTTTACTTTCTTGTACATGGAAAATTTCTGTGTACACTTCGGACACCAACATAGAGTCTGCAGGGCTGCCTATCTGCTTACTGAATCACTCCAGCACCAACATTTGCATGCAATTCACCTGCTTAGCAGGTGATTTGCATGCCACAGACATTTCTGGGTTGGTACGCTCAAGCACGCCCCTCTGCTCTGCTTACTGGATCGCATTACTAGTGGATAACTGCCAAAGAAAGAATGAAGGTACTCCACTAATAACAGTTTTAATAAAATAAATTCAATGAATACAAGGTAAAATGAAATGCTTTTCATCCAGTCAAGTGACCGGACTTCTTCAGACAAAAATACAGTTACAGTAACAGCTTTTAAATAGCATAAACAGTCCCTCCCATATAATAATCCACCAATGAATTGTGCTGAAGCACAAATAAGTTCTTAAAAGTAACACAATTTACAAATTTAAAGTAACCAAGATTTTATGTATAAATTAAGAAAAATGTTCACCAAGACATGTCTTCTTGAAACTAAATAAAAATTTAATAAATTAGCGTAATGCATGAAATAAAAATGACTATCCCAACCCAACTCACTCATAATTTGCACTTACTTAGTTACAAAACTTAAATAGCTGTTAAAACCTTTTAAAACCTTAAAAGGCTTCTCAACTTCAAAATACATATAATCAAAATAATTTCATTCAGTCCTGGATGTCTGCAAGAATCTAGTTGTAACTGCCATAATAACTCTTGCTTTTCCAACAGTAACAAAAAAGGGCCCCCTTTAACATCAGGCAGAATCTGCTTAAAAACTCTAAAATAAAATACATGTGATGGGTGACTGGCACAATGTTTTGCCAACACGTTCTCAGTTTTACCCCTACTGATACTATAGGTATGTTCATACACCCTTTCCCTCAGTTTCCGGTCAGTTTTACTGACATAGAATGCTGGACATGATTGACACTGGGCTAGGTAAATCACTGATTTTGAATTACAGTTGTATCTCCCATCAATTTTATACATCTTGTCGCAAATAGTAAAAGAGCAACCAGTAGACATGTATTTACAAAAACTACATGTTTCACACTTATACATAGCTAGTGTTCTGTTAACAATGTGCTTCTGCATCTCCAGTAAGGTTTTCATGTTCCTAGCCCTCTTATAAATTGTAATAGGATTTTTGTCTATTTTATTCACTACCTCCCTTTCAGTCAACAATAAGTTCCAGTTCTTTGATAATATGTTCCTGATACCATAAGCATCTAAACTAAATGATGTAGTAAAACTAATAGTAAAACTTATTTTCTGAGTTTGTTCAACTTGTCCCAAACCTATGGGAACATGTAAATCGTCATTGACAGAAGTCACTGGGGTACAAATGGTGGTCGTTGCTTGTCCCATACCTAAAATAGGTCTATATGTACCAATTCCCCTTTTATATTGTACTTCGATCATTAACTCCATAATTAATGATTCGGGGTACCCCCTATGTAGAAACATCTGCTTTAAAGTTTCACATTCTTCAAGGAATGCTTCTTCTTCAGTGACCATTCTTGCCACTCGCACCAACTGACCTTTAATAACTGATCTTTTTTTAATGAAATGGGTGCAAGCTTGTAAAATGTAACATGGTATTTGAATATGTTTTTTTTTAAGGTAGATTCTTGCAGTATATTGCCTCCTAATTTTATCTTTCCTAAGGTCCACAACTAAGTATGCAATCCTATCATCCTGAAAGTTACTTGTGAACCTAAAAAAAATAGTTTTGTTAGTCAAGTAATTAGTTAATTGATTAGCAGCTTCCATGTTACCTTTAACCATACTAAAAATATTGTCATGGAATCTCATGTAAAAATATATTAAAGACCTAGATTCAGTGTGATTGAATATAAAATGGTCCTCCCAATGGGCCATCACCAAGTTAGCAAAACTCGCTCCACAATGTGAGCCTATTGCTACTCCTACTTTTTGTAGGAAGATTTTGCTGTTAAACATAACAAAGTTCTTTGATAAAATGATGTCCAATAACACTTCAATTAATCTAACTTCAGAGTCCGGAGCTCCATGCCATCTCAGTCTATCTAAAAATCCATTCTATGCTTACCTACTGTGGGATTGAAAAATACAAATCTATGACATCTATTGTAAGGAAGTTCACATCCTCCCCATAATTAAGTACGTTAATAGCAGAGAGGAATGCCCTTGAGTCCTTACAAATCTGTGTTTCCCTTTCCACATATTTCTTTAAAATTGAGTCTACCAATTTTGCAGTAGCATATGTTATGGAAAATCTGGCATCTACTAATGCTCTCATTGGGGGGCTAAAAATACTCTTATGTATTCTGGGGATGCCAAATAAGGAAGGTACTCTCGGGGAAAGGGTTGACAAGTAGTTAAATGTGTGCACATCCACCATTCCATCAATAAATAGGTCATTCAAAAAAGATTTAATGTGGTTATATGCTGTATTCAATTCGTTTAAACTCACTTTGGCGTATGTGCCACTATCCACTACTGCTCTCATCCTCTCAATATAATCTTCTCTATCCATTATTACCAAACCACCCCCCTTATCAGGTTTTAACACTCGAACTGGTAAAGATCTTAGTTCATGTAGTGCTTCAATTTCTCTTTTTGATATATTAACAGATGTGTCATTCATTAAGTTCTTAGTATGGTCAAACAGAGACCTAAGGTCAAGTTCACACGTGTTTAGAAAGTGTTAATAAAATGTGCATGGGAGGGCTGTAAGTACTTAAAACTCTCAAGTCATTATATACAATAGCGTTATTACCGAACATAACAACCAGATTTAACTTTTGATTATACAGTTTCAAGTTGACTATAGTCCTAGGAGGTAAAACTGTTTCGTAAGTACAAACGTAAGTCCCTTCAAAAACAGCTCAATCAAATCTGGGTCCACTTCATAGCTAGAAAAATTGTAGATTTTAAAGTCACCATCTCTGTTCACTAGTATCTCACATTCTTTATTGTTTTTATTGCATAACGGTAGTCCCATAGAACAGTTGTTTACCTTTTCTTTTTGCTGTTGTTCTTGTTGGCTCCCCTCTTATTGTAAACTCATTGGTGATTCTGGCCTCTGGTGTTGGAAAATCCCTGAAGGTCCTGCTGGTGCTGGTGGTTACCGTCTTTCTTCGTTCTCCAAGTATTATTTAAATTTTGAAGTGGTGTGCTAGGTGCCCGCTCCTGTTCATCTCTACCCCAGTTGCTTGGCCTAAACCAGGTGATGTCACGTCCTCGTTATTCATCTCTGAGTTTACATTCTGGTTATGCGGGTGTGTGGGTGCTTGGCCAATTAAATTCCTATTTTGTGAAGGGGGCGGTTTAGGATACACTACTCCATTTTTATAATCATTCAAGTCTCTTGTTAGTTTCTTAATTTTTGTGTCAGTACATTTAGAGATTTGTTGACTAATAGTATCAAAAATTCTCTTATAATCAAACTGGTAATGCATAAAGTCACAATCCATTTTAATTTCATTGTCCAGCTCTGTGATTTCAGCTGCCAGACTGTAAATAGATGTCTGGTAATGTTTGGAAATCAAATTAATTAATTCCAAACCATGTTTATCAACTCTAAATGAAAAACTGACCCTGCCTCCAATGCTGTAGGATATTGCCAAGACTGGAGACCTTTAGATATAAAACATTCCTTATTACATTCCATAAAGTAGTACACCTCCAATTGAAGTTTTGTTTTAATTTTCAGCAACTTATTGTCCAATGTTTTCAGTTTGGAGGCAATAATAACACTTCCTCCATCCGGTTGTCCCTGAAAAGGGTATTTGGTAGTATTCTTTAAGCTTGGTTGTTCCGTTAACCAGCCTGTTAAATCAGGGAGTCCAATAAGACCTGAGGAAATTTGTACATTCGTCGTACCTTCTGTTAGTGAATTTTGAGGATTCGACAAGCCGTCCTGAATATTAACAGAGCTAACCAACCTCGCACTATTTGGTTCCGATAATGTAGAGCTAGCATGGTTGATTCCATCAAACCGTGCTGGAGCATTTGGTGGATTCACAGGTGGTAGTGCATTCAGTTGATTAAATTGGGTCAATCCACCAACCCGAACTGCCGGGTCTTCCAACCGTTGGTTCATAACGCTTATAAGAGCAGTTAAATTGCCCACATCTCCAGAAAGGATTTGAGATATCTGAGAAGGCTGAGAAATTAAGTCCATTGAAGTATGAAGTGTTCCTCTAGAAGCCATCATAACACACTGACAAACCAGGAAAAGCTCAAACAACTAGTGGATAACTGCCAGTGAAAGAACGAAGATACTCCACTAATAACAGTTTTAATAAAATAAATTCAATTAATACAAGGTAAAATGAAATGCTTTTCATCCAGTCAAGTGACCGGACTTCTTCAGACAAAAATACAGTCACAGTAACAGCTTTTAAATAGCATACACAGTCCCTCCCATATAATAATCCACCAATAAATTTTGCCGAAGCACAAACAAGTTCTTAAAAGTAACACAACTTACAAATTTTTTTTTTCCAAATATTCTTTATTTCAGTTTTATATAACAGCTCATACAATCACAAGCATCATGAAGTTGAAGAATAACCAGAGTATCATAAGTACTGTAGTATAAGAACAAAATCTATAACAAGTCTAGATACAACAAGACAAGAAGACAAAAAAGCAACTATATACAAGGTGCCAATACTTCCACTTATCCAACAATAGAACATGCAGCCATAATTTATATATACTTCAACAGAGAAAAAAAAATGCAATAAGAGGAGCTCTCATATACCACCTAGCATCCGTTAGACAATTCAAGCCGCATGAGTAAAATTAACAAGCCTCAGTCAGTCCTCCATCAAGAGTGAAAAAATAGAGTCCCATAACTTCCGATTCTCCAATCTTAAATGCGAACTCACAGTTAACATCTTTTGAGAGGTTATATACGTAATTGCCAAATTCCTAAATCTCCCCCATGTTAGTTTGGAATGATCCATCCAATGTTTGGTAATGTAAAACTTCACTAGAAGGCAGATGGTGACCAGAACTCTAAGTCTGAGAGGTGTCATATTAATATTAGTAATATGAAGCAGGGCCATTTCCCACGATAGTGTTGATTTATGATAACCCATTTTACTTAGCCTGACCCTAAGAGAGCACCATAGGTTATGAGCATACTTACAAAACCATAATATATGGATAATATCCGCTTGGGGGTGTGAGCAGTAAGGACATGAGGCGGATATAGAAGCATTACATTTATTTAAATGAGTTGGAGTAAAATATAAATTATTAGTAATCATGAATTGGGTAAAGGTAAATTTCTTAAAGGGGGAATATTTAAGTGTAACTTTTATCGACCTCATTTTTTGTTGTGAGGATATATTTATCCCTTGTCTGTTCCAATAGTCGGCAAAAATAACATCCCCTCTGCATAGATGTGAGGAGAATGCTTTGTATGCCATAGAAAGCATATGTTTCTTGGAGTTTAGACTCTGTATAAGCTGACAACTTACAAATTTAAAGTAACCAAGTGTTTATGTACAAATGAAGAAAAATGTTTACCAAGACATATCCTGTTGAAAATAAATTAAAATGAGTGTAATGCATGAATTAAAATTTACTATCCCAACTCACCCATAATTTGTACTTACTAAGTTACAAAAATAAATACCTGTTAAAACCTTTTAAAACTATTTCTAACAAACAGTTACCTTAAAAGGCTTCTCAACTTCAGAATACATGTAATTGAAATAATTTCATTAAAATCCGGATGTCTGCAAGAATCTAGCCATAACTACCATAATAACTCTTGCTTTTCCAACAGTAACGAAAAAGGGTCCCCTTTAACATCAGGCAGAATCTGCTCAAAATCTCTAAAATAAAATACGTGGGATGGGTGACTGGCACAATGTCTTGCCAACGTGTTCTCAGTTTTACCCCTACTGATATCATAGGTGTGTTCATACACCCTTTCCCTCAGTTTCCTGTTGGTTTTACCAACAGAATGCTGGACATGATTGACACTGGGATAGGTAAATCACTGATTTCAAATTACAGTTGTATCTCCCATCAATTTCATACATCTTGTCACGAATCACGAATAGTAAAAGTGCAACCAGTAGACATATTTACAAAAAAACTACATGATTCGCACTTAAACATACCTGGTGTTCATTTTACAAGCTCGCACCCATTTCATCAAAAAAGATCAGTTATTAAAGGTCAGTTGGTGTGAGTGGCAAGAATGGTCACTGAAGAAGAGGCATTCCTTTAAGAATGTGAAACTTTAAAGCAGATGTTTCTATGTAGGGGGTACTCCGAATTATTAATTTTTAAAAATATATATTTTATATTATTTTCCATACAGTTTTGGACACACAGTGTTTACTATTGCACATATCTGTGTCCTCTATACTATTTCTATCACTGTAACTCCACTTTTACAGCCCCTGGTGTCATTGTTACTTCCTGTACACAGAATTTTTCCATGTACACCAACACGGGGTCTGCACAACTGCCTATTTGCTTGCTGGATCACTCTACCTACCTCATTTGCATGCATTTCACCTGCTTATGAGATGATTTGCATGCCACTGACATTTCCGTGTTGGCATGCTCATGCACACCCCTCAGTTCCCCTTACTGTATTGCACATCTGCTTGCTTCTATGTAAGCACCGTGCCACTATGCCTACACAGCGAATCAGTCCATGTAGGCTTTATTAAACTCCCCCGGACAAAAATCCAAATAAATAAAGAACAATAAAGAGAACAGAAAATGTTAGTAAAACATTTATCTTGATGTTATTTTAGAGAATCAGGGGGGCTCTTAAAAAACAAAAACAAAAAAAAGCTTTGTGGCACAGAAAGGTTAGCCAGCACACTTACATTTGGCAGCATGAATCCAAAGCTCTATTCTGAGAGAAAAAAATCAGTACTCACTACTCTGTGCTGAACTGGGAAACCAACATCTAGTTGTAATGGAGGAAATGAAGCTGAAGCAGCAAACTTTAATAAGGTCTTACAGTGTCAAAAGAAGGCTCTTCAAATGGCTCAAGATAGTAGACTCAACCATAGCCTCGTACTTCCAGCGCTCACAGAACACAACGCGGTTCACTTGACCATGTCAGACTCATAGGAACTTGCTTAATACTGACTATACAAATATATAACACTGCTTCTTGGGGAACTATCTCTCATTTCTCTGGTTGGTTTGAACAGTTTTTTTTTTTTTTAACAAATCTCTAGCACTTATTGCTTGACTTCTCCAGCTCTTCTCTTTAATGCACATTCTGGACTTTTCTAAAATAAGACTCGGACAAGTGAAAATAGGTCATATTTGACAGAAATGTCCTGTTAATGGAGGGAGCTTTTCTGTAGCTCCCACCCTAATAAATCAGACTACTTCAACCACTTTGTGGGAACTGCTGCAATGCTGCATACACCTTTGGGTCTAGAATGCACTTAATTCAGAAGCCAGCATTCCTCCGGACATATCTAGTGGTTTTGTTCTGATACAACTCAGTCAGATAAAGAGTCACAAATATGTTTCTCTTTTTGCAGATCATTCCAGTCCTGCTTTTGTGTTCTTAGAATAATGCTGGAATGTACATAAATCCCTATTACACTACCTAGAATCTGACAAAAAGAATGAAGTTTTGAAGCCCATGTCTCTTTTCCTTCTGCCACCAGAAAAAGTCAGTTAAGACCTAGTTCACTACTTCAAACATGCACTCATTGTTTCACAGGAAAGGTCATACATGTTGAATGAGTCAGTCACATGAACTGTGAACTTGTAAAAATGTCGTATATGACTGTCCAAAACCACATGATTACAGATAATTAATTGTGAAGACCTGCAAAGATATCTGTGGTGAACACTTTAAGAAGACACTTTCTCTTACCTTAATAGGTCTAATAATAGATTAATCTACATCTAAGAAAGACACTTTTCTTATGTACATTGTTGGAACTGCAGAATATAATTAACACAATAGGAAATGAAAATCTGTAATATCTCTGAATATACTTAGCTACTAGGGTACAGAACACTGATGCATCAGGCTGATGGTAACATGAGAGACCTTTAACAATGTAAACCAAACACAAGGCACACAACAGATTCTCTGCTTGCCGTGTCCAGGCTTTTTGCTAACTTATGGAATTCTTTCACTCCATCTTTCCTGTTGCATTGTGGGTTAATCTCAGCGGCCTACTTCACTGGCCTCCCCTCAGTCCTAGGAACTATATTGCACGTAATGTATACATGATTGCTTGAAAGGGATTTCAAACTCATGGCTATCAAACAGCCCAAAAAACAGATTAATGTTGTCTGACAAATGTTGCTACAGTATATTCCTAGCTGTACTGACTACCTTTCTATCTGCTTTGTAGATTGCAGGTCTCCACTGAGTGTGCTAGCCTTCATGTAGCCCTTATGGTCATCTGAGTTCGAGACTCTTTTGGTGCCTTTTGTATATAAGGTTTAAGAAACAATGAGATCTAATAGAATGAGTAGTTATGTTTTTATCAGTGCTGGATTCTTAAATTAATGTTCATCTGACACAGCTGATGGATCTTTGGGTCACTTGTCACACATAACTTTTGCTCCAGTGTTGAACTCCTTTAGTTTTTCATGTACCCATAATGCACCTTTGGGTGAGGTTGACTGTGATCAAGCTTGTTGCCTAATAAGAAGGACTAGCCTGCTAAGTAGACCACTACAGAGTAGTTCTAAATGTCCTTCAGGTCCTTTAGAATTAAAAGTTCATAAAGAGGATGGAGCAGGGGTTGTCATATCAGACAGACATGAATGAAATGATCCAACAATCCAGTAAGTGCATAACTACTGTATCCTATTCATCTCATCTGTGTGATCAGACTGATGAGTCAGAATCCCCAGCCACAGAAATCCTAGTTCATAATGTTTGGCAAAATTATGTAACATAATTCAGGCTGCTGCAACACAGATTTTGTCCTCTGAAGAATTTCTAAATAAGGCCACAGAAGTAGCCATGGACTATGTAGAATGAACTTTATCTCTGCATGGTAAGAGATGATTGTTAGCAGAATAAACTAAAATACTGCAATCAGAAAGCCATTTGAATAAGATGACCTTGGAAACTTTGAAGCCAAGCGTGATTACTTCTAAGGACATGAAAAGGTAAGAATCTTTTCTAAACATTTTAAATTTCTGTGCAGCTAGCATTTTATTTGCCTCTAAACATCCAATGTATAAGAATGTCCTTGTCTGAAGAAAAAAAAACTGGCAAGTTGATGGGTTAATTCAAATTTGCATTGGATGCCACCTTGGGAACTTGTAAACAAAGTAATGATTCATGCACAGTGGCAGTCCAACTTTGTACAAAAAAGTGTAAGGACATGTAACTCTGATATTCTTCTGGCAGAAATTATTGTTACCAAAAATAAGGTCTTTCAAAGGGACAAAGGATACTGGCTCAAAGGGGAACTTTATTAGTACTTCTAGTTAGTACTTCCAGAGCAAACCTTAGGTCCCATTGGAGAGCCAGTTATTTGATTAGGGGACTGAGAAGAAAGGTTTCTTTCAGAAAGGCTTTATGCAACGCAAAACACCAGAAATCAATGCCATAGTGAAAATTAGAGACTGTGGCCAACTGTACCTTAAATCTTAAAAAATGGAACCTGAATAAAATAGCTGTAAGAGAAAAAGTAATACCTCAGAAATAGAAACAATGGAGAGGATCTATTCCTTGAGCAATTGCTCAATAAAAGACATGTTTCATTTTCTGTGATAAACTCTAAGCATTGACTCATTTTGAGATGCAGAAAGGATTTGCACCACATTATGAGACAAGGTAGGGTCTCTGGTCATCCATAGAACAGGAGGAAACATGTAGTCTGTCTGAGGCTGAGAAAGTCAGGGTAAGATAGCCCAGAATGTTAAGAGAGAAGAGCCTTTCTGGGATCCAAAAGCTGGAGGGATTCCTGATGTGAGGTTTCAGGGACCAAATCTGCCAATGAATTGAACTATTTAAACTGGTTGCATTTTTGATTTTTCTTAGTTTATAGAGAAGCCCAAGGACAGACAGACCTGAATCAAGTAATCGCTGGCCTTGATTAGGGACTCCTTTGTTGTGCAGACAAGGCCAGGTATAGAAACACATGGATCCCTTGTAGCTGCAGGTTTGACAAGGAATAGTAATGAGGATCACTCTGCTTTTGCATCTGATTTTCTCTGAATGAATCTGGATATTAGGGGAAGAGGAGGAAAGAGGAAGGAATGCATAATGGCCACTGTCTAACTAGAGCATCTGTCAGAGACAGTCCCTTTGGAAGGATCAAGGCAAAGAAGTTCCTGCACTTGTTATTAACTAGGG
>NC_056728.1:1286483747-1286521015 GCF_019279795.1 Protopterus annectens
GAAAAGGTCCGAGATGAAAGACAGCAAAAGGGTGGAGGCACAGAAGAAAGATGGCCTGTTAAACCTGTATCCTTTACTTAAAAAAAGATACAGGAAGAGCAAATGAAAGCAGAGAGGTATGCAAAGACAGTGATAAATTCCATAATAAGTAAGTAAGCAACAGGTCAGAGTAACTATAGTCCTAGAACAAGGTGAGGACCAACATGATTAAATAAAAGCCGGAATATAATGAAAGCTTTGTTTCGAAAATGAAAGCATTATCAAATAACTCTATATAATAAACATTCTCTTTGGTGTGCATTTTTGTTCTTCTCTGTTCGTTTTTCAAAAGAAATGATATCAGAAACTATGAGATATTAACAGCTGATGCAATGTTGCATGGCTGTGTTTTTTGCAAAAATGTTGTAATATATGGTAAGCACAACTGATAATATATTTTAAAACCCTTTCCTTGATGTTTGGTTGCAATGTTAATAAGAAAAAGGTAACATACACATAATAACTGAATCTGATAATATACTGGGACATGACATACACATAATAACTGAATCTGATAATATACTGGGACGTGACATACACATAATAACTGAATCTGATAATATACTGGGACGTGACATACACATAATAACTGAATCTGATAATATACTGGGACGTGACATACACATAATAACTGAATCTGATAATATACTGGGACGTGATACACATAATAACTGAATCTGATAATATACTGGGACGTGACATACACATAATAACTGAATCTGATAATATACTGGGACGTGAAATACACATAATAACTGAATCTGATAATATACTGGGACGTGATACACATAATAACTGAATCTGATAATATACTGGGACGTGACATACACATAATAACTGAATCTGATAATATACTGGGACGTGACATACACATAATAACTGAATCTGATAATATACTGGGACGTGACATACACATAATAACTGAATCTGATAATATACTGGGACGTGACATACACATAATAACTGAATCTGATAATATACTGGGACGTGACATACACATAATAACTGAATCTGATAATATACTGGGACGTGACATACACATAATAACTGAATCTGATAATATACTGGGACGTGATACACATAATAACTGAATCTGATAATATACTGGGACGTGACATACACATAATAACTGAATCTGATAATATACTAGGACGTGACATACACATAATAACTGAATCTGATAATATACTGGGACGTGACATACACATAATAACTGAATCTGATAATATACTGGGACATGACATACACATAATAACTGAATCTGATAATATACTGGGACGTGACATACACATAATAACTGAATCTGATAATATACTGGGACATGTACATTTTATTTGGTTAAATGAGGCAATTATCACTGAAGGAAAGCATTAGCATTGCAATGAAACTTCTGTAAATATCAATAGTGAACTGGTATTTGGGTTAGGATAAGAAACTCGGGAGAGACGTGGTAGAAGAACATTAAACAGAAAACCAAAACTGGACATGAGAAGATCCAGTAAGAAGCTATTTTACATGACAAGAATGAGTGGATAACAACATGGATGCAAATGTTAAACTGAACATATCTAGATCAGGAAAACAGGAAGGTCATGAGATTTCTGCAAGAGATGTGGTAAATAGGGGGTGTGAAGCTGATGCATAAAAAAGAAAAAGAAGAAAGGTAAAGGCAGCAGAGAATATGTTGAGCTAGTTCTGACAGATATACAAGAAAACATTATGCTGCATTATGTGGGGGGAGGGAAATGAAGGTAAGTGTGTTAGGTAAAGGAAATAAAAGGAATTTGAACAAAAGGCTCATGGATAGAGCTAGTATGGCAAGGAATAGCAGGAATATATGAAGTACAAATGGAGAAGGAAAGTGAGGAGAATGCAATATAACAACAGGGGAAGACTGAGTCATTACTATGAAAAGCAGCTGCAATTTAATATGAGTTAGGCATTCCTTATGGAGAGCACATGCACTTAAGGAGTAATGGAAGGGATACTCTCCAGATGAAAACTCAGAAATAGGCAAGTTGAAATGCAGATAAATAAAAGGAAGAGGTTGCAACTGGAATATAGAAAAATTAGGAAGAGAAGGAAAGGGATGCAGTGGGTTAAAACTGAATGACAAATAGGACTAGAGAATTAGAGATAGCTGAAAAAACAGCACATATAGACAAAATAAAGGAAGGAAGTAGGGAAGCTAGAGATGCCTTGTAGGGGCCTAGAGAGACAAACAAGATGTGAGGCACAAAACACTGAGGGAAAGAGGACAAGCTCACCCAATGTGAAGGAAAATCCTGGTGAATTAAAACAAGGGCGATGATATGTACATAGATTTTTGCTTAGGTGTTAGGTTGCTGTTTTGTCATTGCTATGTTTAGAGCTGCTAAACAAAATAACAAGAATATAAATGAGCAGTCCTATAAAAACTCTAGTAAAAGAAAAGAGCATAAGGCAAGCTCCCACCAGTAAGAGAAGGTGAAGGAGAAAATTAGAGAGAAAGGAATCACAGTAGGGGACAGATGATAGTTAAACATATTAACTTGGAGGGTAAATGGTCTCACAGATAAGATGAAAATGCAGAAGGCCCCAGAGTACATGAGGCATAAAACAGTAGGAAAGTAATGTTCTGGGTGATACATGTAATAAGAGTGAGCAGTTAGTGAAGAAAGAGTACAGGGTCACATATTTCTCAAGTAAGCGTAGATGTTGGTTGAGACTGGACAGGGTATATATATATATATATATATATATATATATATATATATATATATAAATTAAACAAAATAGCATGACATGAGCACCTTATAACAGAATGCTCAACTCACTGCAGAACTTTATCAGATCACGCTCCAGGGTCAGGATAGAATTAAGAGCACTGTAGGGAAACAAAAGGAGAAAGGCAATTAAGTTCAGTTGTAGCTGGCTAAAATATAGACATAAGATGGAAAATATACAGCAAAATCTGAAGGATAAAATCAGATATGAGAAGTAGTCAAGAAAGAATTCAAACAGCATGCTAGGAAAGGACGGCTGAGGAAAATCTGGTAAGAAAGGCAGTGTTTTCTGACTATTAAGCTAGAATGGGTAAGAGAATTGCAGAGGAGTAGCGTGAGGCTAAATGAGGGAGAACAAAGGGAACAAGATGAGTTGGAGAGAAAATGGAATGACTGCTTGTTGGAATCATTAGAGAGGAAAAACATTTTTTTTAAATATTCCAAAATTACAAAAGCTCTTAAGAAGTAAATTAGGATAGCAGAAGGTATAGAAAAGTACAATAAAGTTGAGAGACACCAGATCCAGGCTTTGTAATTTAGCCAAAGAGACAGCTAGGGTATTTCAAGAATATTATGAACAGTGATATACACCACAGGGGGAGGAGAATGACTTGTTAATAAGACTAGTGGACTTCATGGGAAATTAGGATATTATTAGACTAGCAGTAGAAGATGACTGAGGATTTATGAGATCGATTACAGTGCAGAATTAGAAGACAAGATAAGGAAGCAGGCCATAGGCAAATCACAAGGACTAGAGGAGTTCTCAGTAGAAATGTGAAGAAAGTGTTAGCAAGCATTATCCTGATATGGTGAAGGATGATTAATGGGAAATTAGAGAAGAAAAGAACAATGGAGACTAGGAGGAAGGTAGTAATATTAAAATAACGCACATACTCAGGCAACCCACACTCATACTGTCCAGTCTCATTACTGACTCATGCATACACTGTGTTTGTAGCAACACTGGCAGATAGAGTGGCCCATATTCTTCAAGCAATCATTGATATGGATCACTGTGGATTTACATAGGGGAGACAAACATTTTAAATATGCGGACAGCACACCTGATGCACTCTGAGTTGGAAGAAGAGAATAACGGATTGGTATTGTGCGGGGTAGATGTGGACAAAGCGTTTAATAGGCTACATTGGAGATATTTATGGGAATAATATATATTATGAGGCTCCCCATGGAGTTTATTAAGTTACTGCAGGAGATCTAAAAAAGATTTGGAGGCAGTATTAATAACTAAGGGTAAGATAACACCTAAAATTAGGATTAGAAGAGAGTCAAGTCAGTGGTGTCAACTCTAGACATTGTTATTCACTTTATGCCTAGAGCTCCTGACAGAAAAAAATAAGGGTATGAGAGTGGATAGAGGATAGAAAAACAAGTGATGTCTTTATCACTCACTATCAGATCTTCCTTAGGTCTTTTTTCTTGTCTGCCTAATCAATATGTATCATTTTAATTATGCAAATAATGCAACATTAATGTTAATTTTATTATGTCATTTTTTATGTGTTTTGTATACATTGTGCATATAGGTATCATATGGTTTCAATCTTAAACAATGACAGACACTGCAACTCACCAACACATACAAACATTCACACATTTATTCTATATAAACACATCTCACACACACACACACACACACACACACACACACACACACACACACACACACACACACACACACACACACACACACACTTAACCTACTCCCTTACCACATCCCCACTCTGTAATTTGACATGATGTGTTTACTACTTTTGTAACTATCAGTCAAACTATAACATTAACATGTTAGACTAAAACAGTTTCAGAAATATTGTGTGGTCATACCTCTCAAATGTCCAGACTTTTGCAGAATTTCTACATTTTTGCCTTATACGTTTATTCTGGTCCTTCTAAAATTGATGGTTTTCTTGCAAATCATTAAGGCCTGAAGTCACTAAATAATGATGGGCATTTGAGTTTCAGACTTTATATCCTTTAGAAAATGTATGCTAATGCAAAATCTGTTGTTCTCCCAAATTTCTAAGTTTGTAAGATCAATAATAAAATCTGTTCCTGATATTGAGTATTATTTTTGGCTTTGTCCAGATTTCATGTACTAAGAGGTTGACAATTATGAATGTGATTATCAGGGAGCCTTTATCTCATACTGTATAGTTTAGAAACAATGTCCACAAACCACTGGTTTGTGTCATTTAAAGTTGCCTAAGTTTCTGACCTGCTAAGTATATATGGTATATGACTCCATGGAGAGCCTGCACTTGTGAAAAAGTTTTTTTTTTCTTCAAATATGTCTTGTAATTCTTAATGACAATAAAAAGTTACTAGTTCTATCTGAATGACAATAAGATGTTCAACTTAGCCCAATGATAATTATTTCTAACTCATCTTTGGAGACTTATACGCAAATATTAAGTTAGCTTTTAATAGTCTACAGTATACAGAGATGAAATTTAAACACACTTCTCTACATAGTGTTTTGATTGGATGGGATAGCTTTTACTTATGTAATATTTCTATTTTTTTTCCCTAGCTTATGGATGTTTTGAACAATTTGCATACAAAAGTCATACAATACACATTATTAGATTGAATCAAACATTAAATCATGGAAATGTTACATCAGTGTGCATTGTGACTCGATTCATAGAATATTTTCAATACCACAAAAACATTTTTGAACATTTGCATTAGAAAAAAGTTGCTATCAGCAATAATGCAAGGGCATTCACATGGATCATGTTCAGAAAATGGCTGGTAATATGATGAATAGAAGTCTTTTTTTATGCTAGCATTTTGGTATAATAACTTCCTTGGTAAAATACCTTATACTGCTCAGTGCTTAATGCAATTTACATTGTGGCTTCCCAAGAGAATAGAGAGCTCATAAGATTTTGAAGATTCCGATGACCTTTCAAATCACTTTGGTATTGTCAGAAAATTTGGCCACCTATGTGTGGTCTGTGATCAGAAGTAGTCATAAATACATTATAAAAGAAATGGTCCCAACACAGTTTCTTGGGTTATTACCTTAAAAACTTGTCTAAAAGATTAAATTGATTATTTTACCCTAACTCTAAATGAATGACTGAATAGCCATTCAAGTATTCACCTGGTAGCAAAGCAGTTGACCTTCAGTGCATGAAATATTTGGAGTACAATTTTACGGGAGATAATATCAAATGTTTTAACCAAGCATTAATATGTAATAACCAGGAGCTTGTTGCTGTTAGTTGCCTAAACAACATTATTACAAAAGCTAATCATTTGTTGTGCAAAGAGTATCCTAAAGCAAAACTGTCTTGGTTGATGTTCAAAAGTAAAAGAAAAGCTGCAGAAATTAAGTTCAAATAGTATGTCAGAAACATTAACCAATAATGATTCTGAGAGTAATATGCCTATAGTTGCTTAAATTGTTACCATCTCCTCCTTTATGAACTAAGACACCAATACCTGCCTTTGAAATACAAGGAACAAAACCAGTTAACAAGTTTTGTAGAAATAAAACTTAAGATAAGAGGATACAACATTACATTGCTCTGAATGTCCATCCAGCTTGTTCTTTCATTGCTCGGTACTGCATCAATTAAGGGAACAAGAGGTGCTTCCTCACCTTGTATGTGGCCACAAGATCCAGTCCTCCCCATCCAGTATAATTGCCGTAAGATAATATGAGCCATCACATGACCTTTGACTTCTTACCTCATTCATTCATTCATTCATCCATTCTAATAAATTAATGAATTCATTCATTCTTTCATTCATTTTCTGATAATATGCTAAATCCAATTCACTGATATGGGAGCTACAGCTTTTAATGTTACTGGTGTCAGACTGTGAACTCATTTCCTGTGAGAGTTACTGTATGCAAAAGCAGGTATGGTGGTAGAACTGCTGATCTCTGTCTATACTTTCAATGGAACATCGCTCATAACTTCTTCAAGCAATCTGTGGCATTTGTCAAGTTTAAATCTCAAAGCACTGTTTGTCTGCAAAGTACATGTGTACTTCTGGAAAAATTATGCTCAGTCTCCTTATAATGATATCCATTTGGGGTTGTACCTCATCACTTGAAAGTTGCTATCAACCTAGATGCCCAAGTCCCTCACAACTGGTTTCATGCTTAGTACTTTGTTATTAATGTGATAATTAGTGGGAATGCCATTTTCCACAAAGGGGATAATGGTGCATTTCTTGGCATTCAGTTTGATGCCATGCTCCTGGTACCAGTCATTAGTTTGGGTTAGGCCCTCCTTGGAGGATGTTCACATCACTAGGGGAATTTAAGACAGCACCCAGCATGCAGTCATCTACAAACTTGGTCAGCCACAGACCACTGGTTTTGGCTTGCACCTCAGAAAAGTATATCCTAAACAGGAGAGGCACCATGAAAGATCCTTGGGGTATAGCGCTCGTTACAGGTCTACTACTAGAGGTGGCTTCCCCTATTTTGACTGAGTGGGTTCTATCAGTAAGCCAGTTAGCTGCCTATCAAGTAGCATACAGGTTGATGCCTAGCTGGGAGAGTTTATCTATTATGCCCGAGTGAGGAAAGTGTTGAAGGCTTAGGCTATGCCAATGCAGATGGTGTCCATCACCTTCCCTTCATGCATGGCTTTGAAGCTAACCAGGTTTAATAAGCATGATCTCCCTTTGACAACACCAAACTGTGTGGGATCAAGCATTTGGAGGTTGTCAATGTCCTTGTTTATAAGATCCATGATAATGTGTTCCATGGCCTAGCAGATCAGGCTAGTTAGGCTGATGGGCCTATAATTGCCTGGGTCAGTGGACTCTCATCCTTTGTCTAGAGGGATGACAGTGGCTGTCCTCCATTTGGCTGGGATGAAGCCAGTGCTCAGGCTTTGGTTGAATAGGGTGCATAATGAAGCTGACAGCTCATGCCTGAGTTCATGTAGGATGCAGCCAGGGATGTTGTTGGGTCCCATGGAGACTGCATTTGTTGCCTTTGAGAGGGCATTAAAGACCTGCTCACTGGTGATGAGGGGAGGGGGGCAGGTGCTGGAGATGTCCTGGATTACTGATGGGGGAGACGGGGGGGTGAAGTTTTCACTGAACCTGTCTGCCAGCAGGTTTGTCTATATCTACTGCATTTGTGTTTGCGGTGTTCTTGACCACCAGTTCAGAGCAGATTTGGGTGTTACTTTTAAGACTGCAGCTGTATGTGAAGAAGGCCTTGTGACTGTCCTTGGTGGATGTGGCCAATTTGGACTCAAACGTATCCTTAAAGGATTTCACCAGTGATCTTATTTGCTTGTTCAGACAAATGAGAGATTGCTTCCAACTTGGCACCTGCTCCTTCTTGGTCCTGGACAGCAATTTTTTCCTTTTATTATAAATGTTGTTTATTGCTGCAGTCCACCAAACAGGTTTACTCTTCCTTGAGAAAGATGATTTGGTCCTGTCAGATATTGCTGAGTCCATACAGCCATGTAGGTGCTCATATAGTTTTTTGGTGTAGGGTTGGACATTAGTGATAGTTCCAACTGAAGAGGTGGCGGCTGTGAATCTACTTATACTTGCTCTCAGGAGATTGTAGTCAGCTTTGTAAATGTTTTTCTGTTTGATGCTGACAAGGGGGCTCAGGGGAGATGGTGACTTTGAAAGTGATCACTTTATGGTCGAATCGTACCAAGGAGGATGACATTGTAGGGATGTTACAGTGGCTACTCATGTTGGTTAGTACTAAGTCCAAGATATTTTCAACTCTCATGGGGGTGTCGACCAGCTGAGCCAATCATTGGCAGGAATCTATGGGCATTCATGTTTGGACTAGAATAGGTCTTCCACTCTATGGTTGGGTAGTTAAAGTCACCCAGGATCACAGCAGAGGGTTGAATCTTGATGGATTCAAGTAAGGTCAGATAGGGGGAATGGGCATCCTGAGCCATGGTTGGGTTCTGTAGCTAGCTATGATTTGAACAGGTGTTTTGTCAATTGTTAATTGTACTTGGAGTGATTCCTGTGCGTCATACCATTTGACTTGCCTGGAGGTGTGCATGACTTTGATAAATATTGAAACTCCAACTCCTTTGGCTTTGTAGCGCTCAGTTTGGGATCTGGAAGTATGGTAAGATCAGTAACCTGAAAAAGACATACTTTACAGTACCTCCGAAGAAAGCCTGGAACACACCAATAAGTGCCAACGACTGCCAATAATAGTCCACAGTTTATTGAATAAAATACAAACACGAACACGGACTGAAACGACAAGCAGACTAGCAAACAAACGAATAAACAAATGTAGCATATGAAGAGAGTTAAGTGCTTTCAACCATTACTGGTCTTCATCAGAACTACTACTTACATGTTAATCTGCTGCTTAAATAACCTTTGTGGCGCCAAAACCACTCATTACTTTTTAAAAACGTACTAACACATATACAAGTATATTAATAAATAGCTGAATGACTACAAAAGTGTCTCCTAACCATAATATTCACAATACATAAGTAACAATACTTTAGAAAAATGCATCAATGAAATAAAATAAAATACAATACAATACAGTACCTTAATTAAATACAATCGTATTGGTACGTAAACATGTTGTATAAACAATATAATATGCAACCATCAACAAACCTATTAATATTTATAAATATGTTGTATATAAATAAAAAATATAAAAAAATATATGTAAATTAATGATAGCAAAATATGTATATTTATGTGCAGATGAATATGTTACTATAGATGAATATGTTACTATAACAATTACAAATTGTTTATTTTTTATTACTAAAAATTTTTTATTTATTCAAAAATTTTTATTAAAAATATTTTGGATGAAATATGTAGCCAAACACTTTATAATATATGATAATTAAATAGATAAATAAGTAACTTGGTATTTAAATAACAATAATAATGATAATAATAATAATAGTAATAATAACTATAACAGCAACATGGACAGCGAAGATGAGCATGGACTATTATATGTTCATACTGCAAACAACAAATCTATAAAATTTTTTAAAAAATGTTTTAAAAAAGTTATTAAAATTATTTAAAAATTATTTAAAAATTATTTATAAATCTTAGCTAAAAACTTTATTGCTTTACGTATAATGTAAAAAATTTTTATTATTGTAAATTCACTTATAAATGCATTTATAAGCAAATAGTGTAAATATTAATAAGTAATAAATAAATAAATATGTATCCTGTAATTCTTGTTGTATGTCTCACTTTATACTAATAACAATGATTTAGTTGATATAAATTCATGTAATCCAAGAAAAGTCGTGGCATCTAAATATATCTGCCACCATGTTTCTTTATATGCAAGTAAACTTTTAATATCACCACCTCTGGGATCTATTTCAATGGTGTCAAGAATGCTAAACATAAAATTATGATCAACAGTTAAGCCCATTGGCGGAGCTAAAACTTCAGAAGTCTCCCCTGATGTGTTGTGCGAAAAGTTAGTTGTAGTTGTTCTACCAGGTTTGTCCCCTGACAATACCTTGTTGACCAAGAAAACAAGTTTAGCTAGCTCGCCTTTGAGCCCCACTAATTCTTCTTTCAAACAATTGATGCTGCTGCATGCCTCGGGAAAATTTTCAGTCATACCCATAGCTTCGACATTGGAAATGTTCGTGTTAGGAAGCTCCATGTTAACAACAGTAGCACCGGTGTCCTCCATGGCCGAAAGACATCAGAAAAAGATATACTTCACAGTACCTCCAAGGAAAGCCTGGAACACACCAATAAGTGCCAATGACTGCCAATAATAGTCCACAGTTTATTGTCATAAAATACAAACACAAACACGGACTGAAACGACAAGCAGACTAGCAAACAAATGAATAAACAAACGTAGCATACGAAGAGAGTTAAGCACTTTCAACCATTACTGGTCTTCATCAGAACTACTACTTACATGTTAATCTGCTGCTTAAATAACCTTTGTGGCGCCAAAACCACTTATTACTTTTTAAAAATGTACTAACACATATACAAGTATATTAATAAATAGCTGAATGACTACAAAAGTGTCTCCTAACCATAATATTCACAATACATAAGTAACAATACTTTAGAAAAAATGCATCAATGAAATAAAATAAAATACAATACAATACAGTACCTTAATTAAATACAATCGTATTGGTACGTAAACATGTTGTATAAACAATATAATATGCAACCATCAACAAACCTATTAATATTTATAAATATGTTGTATATAAATAAAAAATATAAAAAAATATATGTAAATTAATGATAGCAAAATATGTATATTTATGTGCAGATGAATATGTTACTATAACAATTACAAATTATTTATTTTTTATTACTAAAAATTTTATTTATTCAAAAAATGTTATTAAAAATATTTTGGATGAAATATGTAGCCAAATACTTTATAATATATGATAATTAAATAGATAAATAAGTAACTAGTTTCATGCTAAGACTCCTACTGTTTAGCAGTATGACCTTTAAATTTCATTTAGAAGAATTTTTCATGTTGGTATTTGTGTGCTCGTGGCATTGCCCAAAAAAGGCCCTATGGAGGAGGCAAGAGCTTTTGCCAGAAGCCTGAAGCCCAAGAGAGACAGATGAAGGCCATCTCTGGCAAAGCATCGTGGTCTGTCAATCATGTCCTCCCAGGCTGTCAGGTACTGGATCCCCTTGGAATGACACCAGAAATGAATCCAATTGTATGCATGAGACAATTGCTACACTGCCTCAGATGTATTTCTCCAGTCTAACGCTGCTTAATTGTACTGTATTACATTGTATCTGATAGTTGTAGGGCTGTTGTAGGTAGTTTATCTGCTCTTGATGCACTCAGGCTCCAATTCCACATTAAGAATTTTTTTGCACTCTTATGGCAGAAGTGTGTGGATCTGACCTATTGCAGTCAGGGCTTGCTGTTAAAAGCCTTAATGTGGGCTTTCCTCATTGGTAGTTAGCTTAAAACTTGTTCTTCTTTGTTTATATTTAAGCCTCACATTTGCACTAAGCTTCTCTCTTGAAAGTGGTGGTTAGCCGTACCCTATATAGACACAAAAGCCTTGACACTCATTTTATTTCCTTAACAGCTGTCAGTGAAACTCACTTTTGCTGGTCTAGGAGCAACTCAGTTGCACACTGATCAGTGCTCCCTTAATGATCAACCTTAATGTACACAAAATATAGGTCCCTCTTGTAGTCTTGCAGCTACCAGCATAGTCTTATCAAATTAATCCATTCCTTTATAAAACATACAGTAAGAGACTGCTCTCATAGAGGGGTAATTCCCCATCATCTCTCTGGCCAGCCAGATGGACATGGGCATCATGAGGCAGTGTAGCAATTGTCTCATGTATACTGGCAACCACTTACTCCTGAAACAAACAAATATTTCATGTGAGAGATGTAGTTACACTATGAAATTGGAGGTAAGACTCTCACATAAAGATAGATTGAATGCCAAACAGGTTGTTAGCACACACATCACTTCCCACACTAAATAAGGACATGACACATAATCCCACATATGTAGAGGTACTTCCTAGTAACTTACCAAAAGATCAGAGACCTCCTAAATGAAAACCCCTTATGCACACAACAATGCAAAAAACAACCACAACACATACTGACACACACCAGTGTCTCAACAAATAAGCCCATAAGGCATAAAACCACAAAACTTAATGTGTTGGTCATAGGATACTCCATATTGCAATACATGGATATTCCCTCACCAAGCAGGATAAGGATTCAGCTACAGTTAATTGCTAGTTAGATGCCAAGATCCATCAAGTCACTCAACCACAAGTACCGGTATGACTCCATCATAGTCTATGTGGAGGTGAATGACTTGAGACTTACCTCTTTGGACTTAGTGAAGAGAGACATGACTGAGCCCTCATGTTATGTGTCACAGGCAGGTATAAGTCTAGCATTAAGCACCATTCTACCCTCTCCATGATGATGGCACAATACAAACAAAAACTGATTGACTTTAACAATTTCTTAGCTTCTGGTGTGAGTCCAAAAAGATCCGATATCGGTCAATCAGGAAGACATGGTCAACAGACTACACTGCTTTGCCAGAGACAGTCTCCACCTGTCTTCTCTAGGCTTTTGGATACAAGCAATGGCATTAGCCATCCTCATTGTGCCTTTTTTAGGCAGTGTCAAAATAAACAACCTCCCAACATAATAAAATCCTTTCTAGATAAAGTTAAGGTACTGCTGCTTAATGCTAGGAGTCTAAACAAGAAACTGCACTCCACTGAAGCACTTCTCACCTTGGAAGATACTGACTTCTGTACAGTCACCGAGACATGGTTCAAAGCCACAGACAGCACCCCAGTTGTTCAGACCACAAACTGAGCATGAAAGAAGCAAAGTAGGAGGTGTATCCATCTTCATTAAGGATAAGTACACTTGCATTGAGACAGTGACAAGGGTGAATTATCAATCATGTGACAGTATTAAAAATATTTTTTTCAACAGAGGTTATCACTGGAGAGAAGTACAGAGGATATCCATTGGCATTACAGCCTTGAGGTCTACATCAGATAAACCACATTTTCTTTGGAATAACAATGATTGACCCTTGCCACTGTCTCAGTGCAATACTGGTGAAAGCAGAAGCAGAGTGTGTTTGACATATTCCAGTGATGCGGATAAGATCTGTGATGTTATCGGTAAGAATTGGCCCATACATCTGCCTGATGATAACATCAAATGTATAGTGGGTGATAAGCCAAGTTTTTGTTTTAAAAATAGTTTGTCTCTTAACAGACAGTTTGTAATCGTCCCAGGACATGGACTGCATCCATTTTGAACAGAATAGGGACTTTTCCTTGCCATTCCTGTAAAGCGTGTACCTATATTTCTTACTGTAAAACTTTCACTTATCCAACGTCTGGCTTTAGCGTTAACCCTAAGATATATGCAGGCTGTATAAGCACTAATTTAGTCTACATTGCAATGTGTGGAGTATGTTCACATTTTTATGTTGGTAAGACCAACAGGTTGTTTAAAGAAAGGATCCTCAAGCACATCAGTGACATACAGACTGGGAATAAGTCTAATGTCCTTGCTAAGCATATATCTGTGAATGAAGGACACTTTTTTTACATTTATGGTTTTACAGTTGGTTGCCAAGAAGAAAAGGGGTGAAGATTTAATTAATGTCACTGAGTGAGTATAGACAAAATGAATCCTTAAATTGCAAGCTGATAAAGTTCCAGGATTGAAGTGCATGGTCCCTTTAAAACCTGCACTAAAGACTCACAGGTTGTTTCATTGATACTTTTGCAACTATGTCCCAATTGGTTGCATTGCCTGAATGGGCTGTTTGTTTTATTTGTCACTTTTAGGTTGCATCTTTTTTATTGGTTTAGATTTTTTTAATGGGGTTTTAATGTTTGAAGAAGATGTTTTTTATCTGAATATGAAGAAGCACTTTTTATATACTATGGGCAGGATTCACGAAGGCTTACACGGAGTTTAAGAGTAGTGTAAGCCTCCGTGTAAGCCTCCCGATCCAGGAACAGCCCAAACCTCCGTGTAAGAGACAGCTAAAACGTCTCTTACACGGACTGGGCATGGAAATGCTCAATACCTCATTTGCAGCTCAAAGATATGCAAATGAGATATTTGAGCGATCCAGGAAGCCCAAACCAGTCTGTGTAACGGACGTTTTAGCTGCAGAAATGTACTCAGCTGACAACTGAGTACATTTCTGCAAAATTGACAATGGAGCTATGTCAGCTCCAAATAAAGGGTGCATATGTGTCATCTAGCATGTCAATGGCCAAATATGTGGCCATTGGCATTAAAAATTGATGCAAAATTATTTAAAATAACTTTTTTTTTTCGGGGGATTTTGATGTTTAACTGCAGCGCACACCCGCGCAAACGGGGTGCGCTGCCTAAAAGTGAAAACTGAAGCTTATAAGCCCACAATTGTGGGTGTTATGTATTACATGGAATGACAATGCAGGGACTAGCAGACCAAAAACAATATGGCCACCGTGTAGTGGTTGCCAAGGGGGGGAAGCTCAGTGTAAGAGATGTAACTAATCATTACTAGGCAATCCTATGTAAATGAGGGTTACAATACTGAATCACACTGCCACATAGGTAATGAGCACTTTCCGAGTAGTGTAAGAGTTACAGAAGGGGGAGGAATAGAGTAAGAGGTAGGTGACATCACGGGGGGGAATGATAGAAATAAATGTATCACATTGGAGGGCAGTGTAACGTGACAGATGACAGACAGACATCAGGGAGAGAGGTGTGTCCCAACAGAACACTAGGAAAGTCAAGAAATAGAGGGTGCACACTATCCCTACACTCAAACGTTCTTGATATACGTGCATGCACGCGTGTGCATGCGTGTAAGGCAGGTTCAACATGTGGGAGCATGTTGCAAACCGTTTACAACGGTTTGTGCGGGCGTGCATGTGTATAAGGCAATGTGCGTGCATTTTACCATGAATCAGCCAAGTCCACACCATGTAAGGATGTGTGCGCGCGTTTAAGTAACTGTGAGCGTGCTTAAGCTGGTGTGCACACTGCTCCCCCTGAGGAAACAGAGAGGAAAAAGGAAACAACCAGAATACAAGGAAGCTGCCAGAGGATACTGCTGGAGTTAATTGGTGATAACAATTGGAAGCAGGCAATTACACAGGCAGACTAGAAGCCCAACCCAGCACTTAAAACAATGCAAACAGCAGTGCAGGGTGTTTCTCTCAAGAGATACTGCAAGAAAGGAGTAAGCTATCAGAATTGAAAACTGAAAAAAGCTGAACTCAGAGCAGAAATGCTAGGGGCTGCCATAGCTGTTATAATCAGGCATAGGCGAATTGCTGAGTGTGGTGACAATGCAGATGCTGACAGACAACCCAGAGTGAGGAGAAGGAGAACAGTATACAGGCCCAGGGTCACCTACCATGGGTTACATGAGCTGGAGATAGTAGAGTGCTACAGAGTGGACAGAGACCTTCTGCAGCAAATTGCTGAGCTGTGCAGGCCACGTCTCACACACAGAACCAACAGAGGGGAACCCATCCCAGTGGAAACCAAGGTATGTGTTGGCCTAAGAATACTAGCAACAGGTACCTTCCAGAGACCAACTGGTGATATGATGGGGATATCACAGGCATCAGCCTCCAGGGTACTGCCCCAGTTCCTGGATGCCATGTCAGCACATGTCGGTGATCATGTATATTTCCCCAATGCCCGTGAGGTATTGGCCAGCAATATGCGTCTCTTCCAGCAAATAGCGGGATACCCTGAGGTACTGGGTACAATAGACTGCACGCACATACGCATCAAAGCACCAGCCGGTGAGCGGGTTAGAGCCTATATTAACCGCAAGGGATTCCCCTCCATCAACTGCCAGGTCATGTGTGATGCCCAGGGCATAATAATGAACGTGTGTGCTGGCTGCCCTGGGAGCTACCACGATTCCCACATCTGGCATCTGACGCAGCTGTACCAATCATTTGCCAGTGGGGACTTCCCACACGGACACCTAGTGGGGGATGCAGGTTATGCACTTGAGCCGCGGCTGATGACACCCATCAGAAATGCACACACACCTGAACAGGAACGCCATAATGAGGCACACGCACAAACACGTAATGTCATAGAGCGTGTGTTTGGGCTGCTCAAGTCACGGTTCCGGTGTCTGGACACATCTGGTGGAGCCTTGCAGTACACACCAACTACATGTACCCAAATGATCATGATATGTGCTATGCTACATAATATGATCCTGCAGAAACAGCTGCAGCAGGACCAGCATAGGGCTGAGCCAAACATACCCCAACCATTGCCAAGGCCACCACAGGCAGAGGGTGACTCAGAGGAGGAACAACCTGACCTTGCCCCAGTAGGCAGAAGGAGGCGTGCCCAGTATGCCCTGGCCTTGGCAAAGAGGTAACGCATAGCACATACACTGGCTCAGTAAGAACACTGGGACTGATACCCCCTCCGACTCACTCATATAGTAACAGGGACGCCTAACATGACACAACCTGCTTCCAAACATGTACAGGGAGTGTAGTATGTGCATCCGACAGAGGCAGCCCTGCAGCACCACCTGAGGCATGAATGTCATGTGTTAAGTAATGTAACACCATGTACCAAATGCACACCTGAGGACCCTGACTAACATCCACCCTCACCAATCATAAACCACAGAAACAGAAACCCACCTTCATAGGTACCACAAGGGATAGGAACCTAGATGTAATGCTACCCAATGCCAGAAGTATAAACAGCAAGATGCGTGCAGTGTAAACGCACACAGTATAGAGAATGTAGATATCCGTGCTGTAATAGAAAACTGGGTCAAAGCCCACATCAGCACCCTAACACTACCAGGTCAAACCTCATACAGTGATTTACAGCTGCAAAAACATGGAACAAGCTACAAAACGAGGGTGACTAGCAATAAATGTCATGGATAACCACACCCCCATGTTGGTACCACAACAAGAAGCAGCATGGATTAGCCATGGTCAAATACCAATGGATAAAACTGCCTACTACTATATAGCTTGCTGCAGACCACTGTCCTAATAGCAGGAACTGCACCAGGCCTATGTTGGAATACAGGAAGATATCAAGCCCCCCAAACCACATTATATTGCTTGACTGAAAATACCTACACATACACCATAGTTTCATAGTTTCATAGTTTACTACTAGGCTATCTGCCCTAGTGCATTTATAAGCCTAGCCATAGTGATGTGGCTATTGCCACCACTTATAGTGGTAATAAGTGTACAGAATAGATTCTGAATATTGTGCCTCTGACTTAGTAGTGACACATTATGACCCCCTTACTTAATTGAATAACTTGACTGTGCCTCTGTCTAGTAGTGACACAGGGAGGACCCCTGGGGTAAACCTACAATCTCACATCCACTTGTCCAGATTTCTCTTGAAGAGAGTCAGTGAGGGACTCTGTCTAACATGAACTGGGATTCTTTGTTAGAGTGTGAGAAGCCTCTGAGTTATGACTCTGTCCCTCCAGCATGTCCTATACATGTATGTGCTGATGTTCAAATCTTTAGCTCTCATGGTTCTGGTGGATTTGGATTGCTTGCAGTGGAGCATGTCCACCAAATCCTGATTGGACATGGTCTTGTATGTCAGGCATAGGTCACCTGTACGTAGGCGGTATGCTACTGAATAAAGCTGGATTTCCTTTAGTCTGGAAGCATATGACATGTGTTGTAGACCCTTGATCCTCTTGGTAAGGTACTTTTGGGGTCTCTCCAGCTGTTGCAAGTGCTGGGTGAGGTACATACCAAATGGGGCTTTGTATTCAATCATGGGCCTGATAAGGGAGAAGTATAGGGGTACAATGACCTCCTTTGATCTGGATGGAAAACCCTTCATGATAAGGTGGGCAAGATAGAAAGTCTTTCTAACCACTTTGGCAACATGGGTGTCAAACGATAGGTCACTATCTACATGGGTCCCCAGGTGTCTGATTTGTTTTCTGTGCTCAGTGGGTTGCTGTCTATGTATTGATTTGTGGGTACTTTGTTCCTCCCAAAGGGGATGACTACACATCAGTTGCATTCAGTTTCAGGCCATGATTCCGGCACCAGCTATCTGTTTTTGTGAGGGCATTCTGTAGGATGTGTGTGCCGGCTGATGTATTCACTATGGTGCCTAGTTTGCAGTCATCTGCAAACTTTGTCAGCCACAACCCTCCTATGTTTGCTTTCACATCTGAAAAGTAAATGCCAAATAAGAGGGGTCCCAGGACAGATCCTTGTGGGACACCACTTGTGACTGGCTTTGAATCTGACACGGCACCTGCAATGTCGACTTTATGGGTTCTGTTTCTTAGCCATTTTGCAACCTATCCTGTGACATATGGTTTTATATTTCAGCTGTTGAGCTTGTCAATGATGCCTGAGTGGGGTATTGTGTCAAAGGCCTTAGCCAAGTGCAGGTAGGCTGTGTGGACCGCTTAGCCCTCATCAATGGCCCTACTGACAGTTTCAAAATAGTCAACTAGGTGCAAAAGGCAGGATCTGCCCTGTACAAAGCTGAACTGGGTGGGATCAAGGGTCTGTAGGTCACCAATGTCTCTGTTTAAGAGCTCCATAATGACTCTTTCTATAGCTTTGCAGACAAGGCTGGTTAAGCTTGTGTGGTGGTAGTTCCCAGGGTCTGTGGAGGCATCTCCTTTGCAGAGTGGGACCACTGTTGCTGTACGCCAGTGTTCAGGTACATATCCTGTAGCAAGGCTAAGGTTAAATAGCATTTGTATATACGGGTTTAGCTCCTTCTGGAGTTCACATAGCACACAACTGGGGATACCATCAGGTCCCATTGATGCTGTGTTCTTGTCTTTGCTGAGTGCGGCTCTCACATGGACATCTAAGATGACAGTGAGGTTACATTCAGCTGTGATAACTATCTTCTTTTGGGGGTGAGGGAGGGGGAAAATTGCACTGAACCTGTCTGCCAGAATGTTGCCAATATATGTCAGGTCACTGAAATATATGTTGTTGTGTACCAACTCTGAGCATATCTGAGGGTTCCCACCCAGGTTTCTGACATAACTGAAGAAGGCATTGTGGTTATCTTTATTGTCTTTGGTGATTTTTGTCTCAAAGTTGACCTTGGATGTCTTTATGAGAATGTAGCTTTTTACTAGTGCTGATCACAGCTGCCTTCCCTTTAGGAGATGTAGCTCTGTCTTGCATTAGTATCCTTCATTTGTTATACAGTTTGTTTATGGCTGGGGTCCACCAGACAGGCCACTTTCCCTTGGTGAAGACGGTCTTGGTTTTATTTGTGATTGCATGGTCCATGCTTTCTTGGAGATGTCCGTAGAAAGCGTCTGTGAAGGAGTCACCATTGTGTGTTGTGGTTTCCACTGGCCCAGTGGGCTTAAAGGATACCATCTCAGTCTGAAGAAGTGTGAAGTCAGCTTTTGAGACGTTTGTCACTATACTCTTTGTATTATACTAGCACCGACACATTTGTAGACAATTTCCCAGAATCCATCAAACAAAATGGACATGCAAAGTGTAACACTTCCACAAGAGGGGTAAGCATACTGGATGTGATAATCAGAAATATGTGTACTGGATGTCAAGATGAGAAGTGTATCTCTCACTGGTAAGACAGTAATCACACTGTAGTTACACATCCCGACCCCAGTCCCTGGCCAGAATACCACAGTGAAACACATGTATAAAGCACAGCTTGCACCCCTACAAACCAATGTGGAATCCATGAAAGGCCCTGTGCAAGTCCAGAATATGGGACACACTGCAGAACATGTTATACAGGCATACCATGAACACAGCCAAGAGTGCTTGGAGTCTGCAATCACAAATAACAACAAGACACAATGCCATACACCCAGGCATCTGGCATGCTGGACTCCAGCAATTACTAAACCATTGAAGAGAATGAGGAAGCTACCACATAATAGATCAAACATAAAAAGGGAAGTAATCAGTGATCACTAGTATGACAATAAAATGTGTCCACACATACAATCCACTAAGGCCAGGCAAAAGAAGTAGAATCTGTGAATCCAGTGGCAATGTGACACCTGTCCCAAGTACACACACAACAACAACTCACCCCAATAAATACAAATATATGTGATAGACGCAACCAGGTAGCCAAACCGGAGCCTGAGCACCCCCAAATCAGTACTGTCAACACTAGTCAGGAGGACAAGGTAACCACATACACCACAAACCCAGTCCCACATAGACCTACAACGACTGTAAACCAAACACATAAACACAAAAACATTCCCAGAGGCCCTAATTACAAACACACAACACCAACACAAGCCTCCAAAGCAGACACCCAATAAAACAACCTCCAGACATAGCACATGTAACACATAGTACACAAAGCTGGTGTGCCAAACAGTCACAGGACAGAAGGAGAAACAACATGCCTGATACAGTTGTAATAGGTGACTCCATAGTGAGACATGCTGTTGTTCCAGGGATTGCTTGCACCTGTTACCCATGAGCGTCTGGATACTGCCTAAGGCTTTTGCAACCTACAGAGATCCTTTCGTAGGCAAGGCTGAAAAGACTAACCCACCACCATAGAAAACAAAACTGGAAAGAAACAGAAGGTTAATGCTGATCAATGCCAGATGTGTAAACCTCAATATGCATGCTCCTGAGGCCCTCCCCAGTATGGAGAACATTGATGTCTGTCCAGTGATAGAAACCTGCTGCAAGCCTCATGACAGCACACCAGCACTACCAGGTAATACCACATATCATGTGTTATGGCCACAAAACCTGGAACAAAACATAAAAGGAGGGTGAGTATCCATATTCAGCACAGACACCTATACATCCAGTTAACTGACAATGCTTATGTCATTGCAGTCCACCCATGTGCAACTAACCGTAGGCAAGACTGCTGTACAGTCTGTAGCATGCTACAGACCACACTCTCACACACAGGAACCCCACCCCACTGTCCTGAAGACACTGGACAGTATGAATGCACCACCAAATACAAAACAAGGTACACACAAATTACCACATAGGTGGTAAACCATTATGTGTGGAAGGAGTAATCAGGGACTAAGTGACACAAGTGGACAGTAACCTGTTATGTGACAGTCACATCGCCAATTTGGCAAGGAAGACTGTCTATATTGGACACTGTATCATGAAAGGATTCACATCTACGTCAACAAAGGTCATTGTGCCCCTATACTGTTCCCTTATCAGACCATATTGTAGTACAATGCCTCATTTGGGATATACATTACCTGGCACCTGCAGCAGTTAGAAAGACCTCAAAGGTACCTCACCAAGAGTCAGAAAGGGTCTCAAATATATGTCATATGCTGCCTGGCTGTAGACACCACAGCTGAATGCAGTCACATACTGCTTACACAGAGGCATTGTATGTCTGTTGTACAAGTCCATGTCCAACACAGAAGTAATGGACATGCTCCACCCCAGAAAACTTAAAGCCATCGGAGCTGTGTGAGTCAGAGATGTCAACCTCAACACATAATCAAATAGGATGTGCTAGAGGGACAGATACCTAACCCTGAGTCTCTCCACACCCTGGAACAGAATACCACTACATGTTAGGCAGAGCCCCTCACTGACACTCAACAGGAAGTTTGCAAAATGGATGGATAATTGTAGATGTACACTGGGGGTCTTTACTGTGTCATGTCCAGACAGAGGCACAGCTAAGTAAATCATAAATGACCATAATATTCACATAGCAAGGGGGGGCAAAAGCCACACACACTGTGGCTAGGCTTACAAATGCCCTAGGGTGGATAGCCTAGTATGAACCTATGAACCTATTATGATACAAATTGTACAGGACACTAAGGATAACCCCAAGGCTGCTGCAACTGATGGTAGGAAGCGTGTTGTGAATTCCCAGATATGCTCTGGATCACACAAATATTACAAACAACATAGCAAACACACACATGTATTGCCAACATACATCCTGACAGGTGCAGTGCAACCCCCCCCTCCCCATAATGCAAAATATCTTTCCCAGCAGACTGCTGCCTCCCTGACATTATGTCAGCCTTACCACAGGATATGTACCCAAAGAGCAGTGTACAACAACAGTGGTCGATCTCAAGAAAGGTGTTGCCTGAATGGATACTAAAAACAACTACCACAGAATCCTGAGAAGCTTGGTCTGCACAGCTATGGAAAGGATCAGCATGTACCGCAGACATAAAGATATTGGGGATCTATTGACACCCGACCCTACCCAGTGTGGGTTTATTAAGTGCAGACCCTGCCCCTAAACATGTGTGACTCAGTTGAAACAGTAATTGAGGTCACTGATGAGGGCAATGTGGTCCACACAGTGTAGCCGGACCTTGCAAAGCCTTCCATACAATACCCTACGTGTTCAATATAGATATGCTCACCAGCTTATATATACACCCCTAGGTCACTAGAGGGGTTGCAAACCAGACCAACGAAAGAACTGACATGGTCAGACATGCTGCAGCCATGTCAGACTACAAACCACATATAACAGGTATCCCACAAAGCTTGGTCCTGGGACCTTCCCTGTCTGGTATATATGCCCCATAGGTACAGGCCAACATGTAAGGACTGTGCCTGAACATGTTTGCAGAGGACTACAAACCGCCCAACATATCTGACACTCCAGCTGACACAAGCATCCCACAAAAGGGCCACATAGAAACAGACAACTGGTGCCATAGCCATGTCAGCATGTTAAATGGAGAAAACTGTATAGTCAACCTCTGTGGATATACAGTAAGTGACCACCAATTACCACATAGGTGTTAACCCATTACATACTTAACATGTAATGACAGACCTGGGTACACAAGGTGATAGATATCCTGCATTGGACAAACATGTGGCTGTAGTGTTAACAGAAACAATCCATATACCAACCTAATCATGAAGGTTATGACATCTAGATAAGGGGAGGTTATTGTGGTTCTGCAGTTATCCTTCATCAGCATTACAATTGACTGCAACAGCCCCTGTGGGGTGTACCTCAGCAGACACCACCATCAACTGTAAAGTCCACAACAGTACCTCACCAGGAGTATCAAAGAGCTTGAACAGATGTAATGTGTTGCCTGATTAAACAGAGTGCAACTCCACACACTGCCATGCTGGCCACCCAGATGCAAGCTGTGCCTGATGTAGAAAGCCATGTCCAAGCTGGAATCAATGAACATGCTGCACCTTGTACAATCTGAATGGCAGTGAGCTATGCACATGAGGGACCTGAACCCCAGCACTGACATACATAGGACAAGCTGTACTGCATTATCCATAACACAGTAGCCACCCCCACGCATGAGTAAATTACCAGTACAGGTTATCCATAGAGTCACTCGTTGATTCTCCTCAACAGGAATCTTAATGAGTGGATGGGAGATGGTAGGTTTACCCTGGGTATCACTGTTATGTCACGGGTAGACAGAGGCACAGTATACTAAACAAGACATATGTCATGGCAAACTACACTTACAATGTGTCGAAGGACAAACATACTCTCTGACTAGCATTAGAAATGGCCTAGGGCACATCGGTAGTGTTTGCCAATGTACGCCTATGTTGTGGAATACACTACTGATGTTGGACGAGGCTGTTGTAAGTAGTTAATATCTGAACATAATGCAACATGGTCAGATAGGTTCATAGGTTCATAGGTTTATACTAGGCTGTCTGCCCTAAGGCATTTATAAGCCTAGCCCAGAGTTTTGCGGCTTACGCCACCCCTTATATGGAAACAATACTGTGCCCATTAGTTTGTTGTGCCTCTGTCCAGCAGTGACACAGAGATGATTCCCAGGGTAAACCTACGATCTCCCATCCACAGGTCAAGATTCCTCTTGAACAGAGCCAGTGAGGTGCTCTGCCTCACATGGACTGGGATTCTAATCCACAGCATAGGGAGTCTCTGAGTGATAAATCTATCCCTCCAGCATGTGCTATGCTAAGGTTTAAGTCACTTGCCCTAGTGGTTCTGGTGGATTTGGAGTTTTTGAGGTGGAGCATGTCCATTAATTCCTGGTTGGACATGGCCTTGTATGTCAGGCACATGTCACCTCTGAGCAGACGGTATGCGACTGAATAGAGCTGGAGTTTCTTCAATCTGGCAGCATATGACAGATGTTGGAGTCCCTTTATCCTTTTGGTGAGGGACGTTTGGGGCCTCTCCAATTGCTGCAGATGTTAGGTGAGATACATCCCGAATGGGGCATTGTACTCGATCATTGGTCTGATAAGTGAAGAGTACAGGGGAACAATGACCTCACTAGATCTGGATGTGAATCCCTTCATGATCAGGTGGGCAATGTAGAAGGTCTTTCTAACCACTTTAGCAACGTGAGTGTCAAAAGAAAGGCCACTATCAACCTGGGTCCCCAGGTCACTGATAACCTCTTCTGTGCTTAGAGGATTGCCACCTATATTGTAGCTTATGGGTTACCTTGCTTTTCCCAAAGGGTATGACTATACATTTTTTGGCATTTAACTTCAGGCCATGGCTTTGGCACCAGCTATCAGTTTCCGTGAGTCCCTTCTGAAGGATATCTGTGTCTGATGCACTTTCCACTATGGCGCCCAGTTTGCAGTCATCTGCAAACTTTGTCAGCCAAAGTCCTCCCATGTTGGCCTGTACTTCTGAGAAGTAGATGCCGAACAATAGGGGGCCAAGGACCGAGCCCTGTGGGACACCACTTGTGACCGGCTTGGAGCCTGACATAGCGCCAGCAACTCTAACCCTGTGGGTCCTGTCCTTAAGCCAGTTTGCAACCCATCTTGTGACATATGGCTTTACATTTAAGTTGGTAAGTTTTTCTACAATACCCGAGTGGGGTATTGTGTTGAAAGCCTTTGCAAGGTCAAGGTAGGCTGTATGGACTGCCTTTCCCTCATCAATGGCCTTAGTGACTGTTTTGAAGAAGTTGACCAAGTTCAAAAGGCATGATCTGCCCTTGACAAAGCCAAACTGGGACGGGTCCAATGTCTGCATGTCCCCTATATCTTTGTTTATGAGCTCCATTATGATCCTCTCCATAGCTTTGCAGACTAGACTTGTTAAGCTTATGGGGCAGTAATTACCAGGGTCCATAGAGGCATTGCCTTTGTGCAGATGTGCACAACTTGACCCTAACCAGGCTGTTGTGCTCACTATGGAAATGTAAAGCAGTGATAGGACTAAAGCCCAGGATACTGTCCACCACAGTGAAAGTACTGAACCACTACACTATACAGTACTACAGTGTTAGGTCAGTATGAACAGATGTTGACAATTGTATGCAAAGTATCCCATGCAAAACCTGCAGGCACAGTATAATCCCTGTTGTGTTCACACAAAAAGCATTTGGACAGTAACTACACAACATGACACAGAACACACAACCATAAACAGGAGATATTTGTTGAAGTTCACACTCATCCACAAATGTGATGGGCTGCAGAGTTCAACATATGAAAAGCTCACACTGGGCATGCTCACACACTTTGATAAATGAGACATCTTTCACACAACATGCCATGGGGAGGCTGAACTGGGCATGCTCACACACTTAGTCCAAATATCAGTTTAGCAGTTTGCCACATATATCTGGTATATGTACATGTTATTCCAGTAACCAACAACATTATAGCAATCTGACCAGTGCTCACACTTAAATGACTACAGAGACATACATGATATAGTGGATTTCCCTCACATGCAAACATCGTCCACAGATACACAAGTTGTTCATACAAACAGGAAATGTTATGGCAATAAAGACCTGCAAACACTGCTATCAGTACCAAATGATGTGCATCTGACAGTTAAACATATGGGTGTAGAGGTCAACACTAGGCTGTTTGCCCTAGGGAATGACAGCTTATCCAGAGTGTGTGTGTGTGTGTGTGTGTGTGTGATTGTGGTTGGTCTGTGTGCAAGTCTGTGTGAGGGAAATGTTCCTTTTAGCAACTGGGAAAACACACCACAGGATACTCATTCCCCTTTCTAAACACTGATGATGTCAGCACCCTATAAGTATATCAGGAGAAAAAAAATCACTTAGCAATCTGAATAGCGCGCTCTGCTAATGCGTCCGTCTCTAGTGTCATAGCATAGTTAGGTAGGGGTTTGAATCTGGCAAGTGTGTATGAAGAGGGGTTCGTGTGTAAGTGTCAATGAAAGGAACATCCCTTTTGGCAACTGTGAAACCACACCACAGGATGCCCATTCCCCTTTCTAAACACTGATGATGTCAGCACCCTATAAGTATATCAGGAGAAAAGAAATCTTCCAGTAATGCAAATAGCGCACGCTACTACTGTGTCCCTCTCTAGTGTCATAACATAGTTAAGTAGGGGTTTGAATCTAACAAGTGGCAAATGTGTGTGAAGGGGGGTTAGTGTGTGTGTACGAAAGGAACATCCTTTTTGGCAACTGTGAAAACACACCACAGGATGCCCATTCCCCTTTCTAAACACTGATGATGTCAGCACCCTATAAGTATATCAGGAGAAAAAAAATCTCCCAGTAATGCAAATAGCGCACTCTGCTAATGCGTCTGTCTCTAGTGTCATAACATAGTTAAGTAGGGGTTTGAATCCGGCAAGTGTGTGTAAAAGGGGGTTAGTGTGTATGAAAAGAACTTCCCTTTTGGCAACTGAGAAAACACACTACAGGATGAACATACCCCTTTCTAAACAATATCACAATTATTTATGGCTTTTGATTCCAGACATGTCACGTGTGTTTTGCTCACACAGAATGCCCATGTGTGCGGGTTGTTTCTCACAATAATTCAGGACATCAATTAAACCAGTTATAGCAATGCACACATGATGTATGTGTGTGCCAAATACACATATGTACCTGTGACCTTCAATAGTTACCACGTGTGATGCCTGCCACATGTGAATACATGGTATTTGCACTGGGTAACATTATGACTGTGGTCTTCTGTGTAGGTGCTGCATGTGGGATGTGTATATACAGTGTGAGATGTAGATGCTATCAACCTAGTAGTGAGGGATACACACCTGGTTTGGGGCATATAGTCTACATGTTGTTGATGAAGAGGTGCTGCATGTTTTCACTTGTTGTGGGAGTGGTAAGAAGTTGTTCCATAGCAATGCAGTGACCACATGCTAAGAACCTTTCAGCTAGGGTGTTGTAGCTACAGTAATTCATTAGCATTCAGTAATATGTCAGCATTCCTGGTGAGGGTATGATGCCAACCAAGGTCAGGGTTCTACCAGCCTGTGCCACTTGCTCAGTGAGCCCTTCCATGTTCCCTATCATGTATTCCAGTGAGGGACATCACACATCAGCTATAGTGGCATGGACAATGACTGAGTCATATGTGTCCATGCATCTGACTGACCTGTATGCTTGTGTTATGTGGTGGACCATAGTGCCCCATGAGCATATCACTGTGACCTTCACCTTGTCCAGCCTGGTGAGCATGACCTCACTGTACCGGACAATAAAAGTACCTAACACAACTGCAGCAGTAGTGTTGTATAGCTGTACAGACTGTGCTTGTTTGGCACACAGGATTTGTGTGCTATGTGTTATGCGTGCTGTGTTCAGGCCTAATGTATGCCTGTGTGCCAGCTGCAGAGGTGTCTGCCACTCAGGCAGGATGCCATTCTTAGGCTCCATGAATGGCTCGGTGGGTTCCGTGCTTGTATTGCTGTCAGTGTAGGTCTACATCAGACTGGTATTGCAGTCACTGTAGTATTTCATGCCACCTGACAGATTATGCCAGTACTGGGTTCAGAGTGCTTAGTCCACAGTTTGGCTATGTGTTTCCATCTCATACATGTGTTGTACATCCATGGGTAGGGGATAGGGTTGACTGTGTACATGTGGCAGCTGTGACATTACTACATGACTCACATATTCCACAACTGAACAATAGAGGTGACTGACAACTGACCTTTGCACATGCTACCATAGTATTGAGATTGCATTGGTGATTAACAGCACATAGGGCCAATGGTGAACAAGATACATAGGTTCATAGGTTCATACTAGGCTATCTGCCCTAGGGCATTTATAAACCTAGCCAGAATGTGTGTGGCTTTCACCATGCATTGTAAATCTATCTTGCTATGCCCTTTTCCAAGGTTAGTATACTGTGCCTCTGTCTAACAGTGACACATAAGTGATACCCAGGGTAAACCTACAATGTCCCATCCAGTCATTAATATTCCTCTTGAAGACAGTCACTGAGTGACTCTGCCTAACCTGTATTGGGATAATATTCCAGAGTGAAGGGAGCCTCTGATTTATGAATGTGTCCCTCCAGCATGTCCTATGTATATCACTCCTGAGGTTCACGTCTTTCCAGTGTGTAGCTTGATGGGATTTGGATATTCTGAGGTGCAGCATGACCATTAAGTTAGGGTTTGACATGGCTTTATATGTCAGGCACAGATTGCCTATGAAGAGGCAGTATGCCACTGAGTAGAGCTGCTGTTTCTTTAACCAGTCAGTATGTGGCATCTGTTTGAGCCCTTTGATCCTCTTGTTGAGGTACATTTGTGGTCTTTCCAGTTGCTGCAGGTGTCTGGTAAGTTGCATGCCGACAGGGGCATTGTAGTCAATTATGGGCATGATGAGGGATGAGTAAAGAGGCACAATGTCCTCCCCTGATCTACATGTGAATCCCTTCATGATGAGGTGGCCTATATAAAATGTTTTTCTAACCACTTTGGCCATGTGGTTGTCAAATGAGAGAATGCTATCAACTTGTGTACCCCAAGGTCCATAATTCCTTTGTCTGTACTTAATGGATTAACACATATGTGGTACTTTGTGGTCACTTTGTTTTTGCCAAAGGGGATGGCTATACACTTTTTGGCATTCAGCTTGAGGCCATGGCTGTGGCACAAGTCATCTGTTTCTAAGAGGCCCTTTTGGAGGATGTGTGTGTTGGCTGGAGAGTTGATTATGGCGTCCAGTTTGCAGTCATCTGCGACTTGCTCAGCCACAGTCCTTCCATGTTGGCCTGTACCTCTGATAAATATATACTGAACAAGACAGATCCCAGGGCTGAGCCTTGTGGGACACCACTTGTAACTGGTTTTGAGGCTGACATGGCTCCAGCAATTCTAACCATGTGTGTTCTGCCCTTGAGCCACTGTGCAATATCTGTAGTGACATAGGGGTTAACATGTACACTGGTGAGCTTCCCTAGAATGCACAAGTGGGGTATTGTATCAAAGGCTTATGAAAGGTCCAGGTAGGCTGTGTAGACCACCTTCCCCTTGACAGTGGCCTTGGTGACTGTTTCAAAGGAATCAAACAGGTCTGAGAGGCAGGATCTGCCATTAACAAAGCCAAACTGTGTATGATGCAGTGTCTGTAGGTTCCCAATATCTATAGTTATGAGGTTCATGATGATCCTTGCCATAGCTTTGCAGACCAAGCTATTCAGACTTATGGGGCGATAGTGTCCAGGATACGTTAAGGCACCACCTACATGTAGAGGGACCACTGTTGCTGTATGCCACTCTTTGGCCACATATCGTGTAGTAAGGCTGGGATTGAACAGTAGTGTTATGTCTGGGTGTAGCTCTTCTTGGAGTTCATGTAGGACGCAGCCTGGGACACTGTCTGGTCCCATTGATGCAGTGTTTATTGCTATGGAGAGGGCAGCTCTTACCTGAGCATCTGAGATGTCAGGGGGGGCAGCACTCTGCTGGGAGAAATATTTGCCCCTTTGGTGTGGAGGGGGGGAGAAGTTAGCAGTGAACCTGTCCACTAGGATGTTGGCAATGTCTGTGTGTTTGGTATTTCTTTTGACATCTTGGAGTACCTCTGAGCATATCTGGGAATGACCACCCAGGTTCCTAACATAACTAAAGAAAGCCTTGTGATTATCCTCAGTGTCTTGTGGAATCTTCTCTCAAAGATGGCCTTAGACAATCTTATGAGTGCCTGTAGTTTTCTTCTAATACTCATCAGTGATGCCTTCACATTTTTGGAGTTTGTTGTATCATTTAGTAGCTTCAACCTTCTGTTGAATAGTTTGTTTATGGCTGGTGTCCACCACACAGGACGTCTGCCTTTGGAGGATTGGGTCTTGCTTTTATTTGGGATTGCATGATCCATGCATTCCTGAAGGTGTCCATAGAATGCCTTTATACAGGTATCTGCAGTCTGGTCCATATTTTCAACAGGCCTGGGGCTTTGAAGGTTTCCACATCATTTATGAGGAGTGTGAACATGCTTTACATGAGTTGTTGACTGTATTCTTCTGTGCAGGGGGTGGCCTTGGGATGTGAATATCCAGTGAGATTAGTTTATGGTCTGATCTTACCAGTGAGGGATACATTTCTGGTCTGGAGCATAGAGTCCCCATGTTGGTGATGATCAGGTTCAGTATGTTTTCCCCTCTTGTGTGACTGGTAACAAGTTGTTCCATAGCATTTTGGTATATAAATTCTAGTAATCTTTGGGCTAGGGTGTTGGAGCTACAGTCATGCTCCCAGTCTATGTTTGGGTAGTTTAACTCACCCACTATAATGGTGTATGGACAGATCTACATATTTCCAACTGTCTTCAGGAAGGCCAAGTGTGGTTCTTGTGTTTGTGAGGGTGGTCTGTAGCAGGCTATAACCTGGAAGGCAATTTTACCCATTGTTACTTGCATATGGATAGTCTCTGATGTTTGGTGCTTTGCCACCAACCTGGAGGTGTGGGTATCTTGGATGAATATCAATACACCCCCCTCCTTTTTTGGTTTTGTGCAAGTTTTGGGCCTGAAAAGCATGGTATGAGGTATAACTTGGTAGTGCTGGGGTACTGTTGGTAGCCCTGAATCCGGTATCTGTTACTGCACAGATAACGATGTTCTCCATGCTGAGGAATGTTTCGAGTGTGTGCATCATCAGGTTTAGAGTCCTGCAGTGGCATATATGACTGCTCACGTGGACAGATGCCAGGTAAGTCATATGCAATGTGTCACAGGCAACGTACATGTGAACAGGAGAAACAGTGACACTCTGTCAAGTGAGACATGAACATACATATAGTAAGTTATGCAGATGTCACTAGGAGTCCAGAGAAGCTGTGTAACTCTGCATGGCAGGTCGGATCAGTAATCCAGGGTAACTGCAAGGAAACATGCATGCAAACATAGCTACTGTAAGGTGGGCTGCATGTAGTCCATTGTACAACAAACAAGCTGTACCACTTTCAGTAGGTAACACTGCAAATGCTCACCAGCTGACATATGAATACCTATGTCACCAAAGGTGATACTTACCAGACCACGGACAGAAATGACATGGCCAGACATGCTGCATCCCACATGAACACATATCACAAGCAACACAGACCTCACAAAATCAGTGTTCTTAACAGGCACAGCCCATAAGGCCAAACACAATGTGTGACACACCTATAATAGGTGATGCCATAGTCAGACACACTGACGTCCCACTCTCCAGACTGAGCAAGGTGAGGGTCACATTTAGCTACCTGTCGGGTGATAGAATGTGCCATAACACAAGCACTCAGGTCACTCCACAGCAAGTATAAGTATGAGGCAGTCATTGTCCATGCTGGTGTGAACAACCTGAGACGTACCTCCATGGACCACATGGAAAAAGACACAGAGGAGCTCTTACATCACCCTCTCAAACTCAGGAATCCCACACAGCCTTCATGACGACACAGGAGAGTATAGATTTCTCTGCAAACACCATCATACTGGGTGACTTCAACTACCCAAACATAGACTGTGAACATTACTCAAGCCACAATAGCTCTAGGGTTCCCATAGTTCAGAAACTCTTTAGCTATGGAACAAGTAGTCAACATTCCCACAAGAGGGGAAAATATATTAGACCTGATCATCACAAACATGAGTACAAAATGCTCACCACTTGAAGTATATCCCTCATTGTTGCAATCGAACCATATACTAATCACACTGGAGTACTGATCCCCACATATGCAAACCTCAAACACATCTATGTGTAAAGCGGAAATGCCCCTATTAGCAACTGTGAAAGTACACTACAGGATGCAGATTCCCCTTTTGAAACACTGATGATGTCGGCACTCTATAACTATATTACCTGAATTAAAGCTCCCTAGTAGTTCGTATAGCACGCTCTGCTAATCTGTCTGTCTCTAGTGTCATAACATAGTTAGGTACGGGTTTGAATCCTGCAAAGAGAATGTTTGTGATATAGTGTGAGTGGGGCTTGTGTGTGTGCATAATGCTGTGAAGGAAAAGTCCCTTTTGCCAACTGGGAGAACACACTACAGGGTGCACATCCCTCTTCCTAAACACAGATGATGTCAGCACCCTCTAAGTACAGCATTAGAAAGGACTTCTCGTACTAATGCAAATAGCACACTCTGCTAATGTGTCTGTCTCTAGTGTCAGAACACAATTAGGTAGGGGTTGGAATCTTGCAAATGGAAAGTATGCGTTTTAGTGTGTATGCACAATTCTGGGGGTGGGATGTGGCTTTTGCCAAATGGGGCTACGCACTGCAGGGTGCACATTTCCCTTAACAAACAGTGATGTTGACAGCACCCTATACAAACAACATGACAACAGACAACTGCCAGTACTCAGTATAGTGCTACATGCTACTGTAACACACACATGTACCAGAACATACCTAGATAGTGTTTTGAAACCAGAATGTGGCAAGTGTGTGGATGTGGGATGTTTCTGTGTGTGCATTTCCATATGGAAAACATGTTGGATGTGGCAATCAGGGAACCACAGTACCTGATGCACATTACACTTTTAAACTAATGAGGTTGCCTGCACCCTGTGAGTACAGGTAGAGAGGGGGAATTTGGTAGTAATCCAAATAGTGCACTTTTCAAATGTGTACCTGTCATGTGTCGACAGCTACTCGTGTAGGGTAATAAATAATGGAAATGGCAGGTGAGCATGTGCATGTGTGGGGGTAGCAGGGTGTGTGAAAATGCATGTGTAACAGAACAGATACATATAGCTGAATCTACAATACAGCACATGATGCACATTCCCATAGTCAATGGTAGCATGTGAAGGTGCGCAGGTGGTACACTTTGGTAAGTAGTATGGGTGCAGATAACAATTCAGGACATTCATACAGTTACTGCAGCAGGAATGCTGGGATATACACACAATCATAGTTACTACTTATACACATCTATGTAGTCACCCTGTGCATCAGCAACGTGTTTTCCTTTTCCTGCACTGATGTTGTAGTATGCAGGAGGTGGCACAGTGTCATCATATGCACAGGGTGTGGGTTAAGTATGCCCAAGCCAGCCACTGGTATCACCAATTGACATGTGTGTGTATGTGTGTTTGTGAGGGGCAGCAGTACAGGGTGGACCAGTGTTGGTGCAGTGAGTGTGTGTATGTGTTTGCCCTAGGTGTTAAATTTCTGCATGTCTGTAAGCACGCACACAGTCCCACATAATGGCTGCCATGTACAGGGTTTTGTGGACAGCCACAGACTGCACCTGTCAGGTCATCCAGATCAGTGTCTGTGGGCATGGACATGGTACCTGTGCCTGGCAGGGGTGCTATGGACCGTATCCGGTACTAACCCAGACTGGGTACTGTCATCGGAAGCGGGTGTGTGTTGACTGGACACAGTTCTCTGTTGGGACTGTCCAGAGCCATGTGCACGTGGTCTCCTGGGGCGTCCTGATGGCAGCACTAATCCAGCATTGCTGGGGCTGCTGCTGGCACTTGAGGTGTGTGAGTGGGCCTGTTGTCGTCTGCGGCGACTGCCAGCTGGTGCTGTTGCCAGCATACGGCCACGTCGGCGCAAATGCACACCATCGCCTGGCCCATGGACATCTGGTTGTGGAGCAGCTGTTGTATGTCCTCACAACGCCTGTCAATGACATCTGTGAAATTACTAATAGCATTCACAATGTCACGCATGCCATCTGTCATGGTGTGCGACATGCTGTCAGCTCCCTCAGGCCCCTGTCTGGTGTACCTTTCCATACGCCTGTGCCTGCATAACAGTCCAAAACATAGTGGAGGTTGACATACCTCCTGGGCACGCCGGCCAGAGGCAGTACGACCATGGATGCCCACGAGAACCCATGGGCGTGGTACCATTGGAGGACCCTGCTCATGGCTGCTTTGTGGGGATGCATGTACCACAGGTACCACATTACCCTGATCTATGCCCAATGCATACTGTCCATCACCTAGGGACAATGGTGACAAAGGATGTAACGGCAGGATGACTGTGTGCATTGAAGGGGTTGACAGCTGTGTACTGTCAATTGGCTGACCAATGGCGGACCCAGACACACCTTCCTGCACCATTATAGACATTTCATCATCATTAGTACCTGGGGCACAAGATTCAGGTTCCCTGCTGCAGGTCACCAGAGCAGCACCAGAACCTACGGGTGGAAAACAGGGAACACAGGTTACAGTCTCAACACATATTTTAGGGTGATGCACTTCAATACAAATGCACATATTCAGAAATGGACATATGCACTCATGGACACACACACATGCACACATGGGCACAGGCACACCTGCACACATGCACACCCCACAGTACACACACACATCAGTACTGAGTTACACTACTCTTACTAGTATTAACTTGAGTATTGCAGGTATTATTAAACACACTCACCAGCATGTATACTACAGAGTTACACTACTCTTACTAGTATTATAAATTGTTTTTCAGGTAATGATAAACACACTCACCAGCATGTATGGCCTGCCTGCTGCTAGATGGGAGGGACTGGAAATATGAAGAAAGTAATGTCAGTGGGCACAAAGTGTGCCATTTGTTTTGCATATGATACAGTACAGTAGTACACCAGTTCCCTTATCCACATCAGCTGCTCATAATGTCAGTATCACACATGCACAATTACATATCATGATGACAGATATATACCACGCACACCTTATGCATGCATGAAGTAACAGTGTACAGAACAGTCATATGTACATATGGCATCTTACCTGCACGCTCAGTGTCTTGCTGCTGTGTGGATCCAACCTCCATCATGATGCAAGTCTGATGCGTTGTTGTTCTGGGGCTGGATCCACGACACTTAGCAGTAGCCCTCCTGTCTGGTGAGGGTGGGATGTGGGCCACCTCCCCACCTGTGGCAACCTGTTGCCTGCGGATATCTGCAGCACGCCATGGACATTTCTAATCAAATCACTCGCAGTGATGTCTCACCTGCTTATATGTCCTATCATGCATGCCAACATACTATTTATCCTGTTGACAAGGTTTTGCCACCGTGCAGACCTCTCTCACTGTTGATTCTGGGTGGTGCGTGAAAACAGGATGTCATAGTCACGCAACCAGGCTCTGGTGGATCACTGTCCCTCTGCAGCAGAGCAGGCAGGGTTCCTTTTTGAGCCATATCTCTCCTGGAAAAGGCACACAAGCAGGATATCAACAGAGTATGTCAGCAATATATGTTAATACATTCTAAAATATAAAGTATTAAATTGTAGCATATTAATGCTTGGTTGTAAATTCTGATTAAAGTGTGTAGCTTATCATTCTAAGTCTTTGGATTAAGCACTCTGGCCTTCAGACCAGTTGTTTTACATTAGAAGCGCTAGGTTTGCAGGTAAGCCACTGTGGTGGCAGGACAGGTAGCTTTCATCCTTTCTAAGTTGGGAACTGCTGATTGAGAGCCCCAGTGTCCAAGCAGTATTAGTTCTGGTATAAGCAGTTGGGCTTCAGGCTGAAGTTATTTAACATTAACAAGGTTTGTGGTCTGTACCTTGTGTGAGGAATAGTGGCTGTACTCTGCCATTCATAGCTGGGGAACTTGGTTTGGCGTTTATAGTGCCTGCATATTTTTAACTGTATTCATTGATATTGGTACACTCTTGTTTGCTGTAGCATAAGCACTAAAGCATCTCAAGCCTCCTGAATCGAAGGCTTTGTTTATATGCTTGTTATTTGTTAGCCAGTTTGTTATTTCACTGGTACGCCTAATTCCGTTATTAATACACAGCTTCTCAGCACTTCTGTGAATCACTACTGATATCTGCATTGCTTACTGTAAATATTTCCTCTGGTCACTTGACAGAAAGTGACTGCTTGTCGCTTTTTTGGCATTTACTTAATTGTAAATACATTACTGTACTTAAGTTACCTGGCACTTGCTCACTGAAGCTATTATATCACCCAGCAGTAGAAATTTTCAAATATCAGTGCACACCCTCTACCCCCACTGGACCTTGTTTTAATTATTACGGAATTCACAATAGTATTCTAGCATGTCCAAAGGGGTCAGCTTGCTCAATCTCCTCTCCAGTCCAGCTGGTGAGTGTGTGGTAATCCAGAGGCAATGCTATAACAGCCTCATGTACAGCCAGACAACCTCCTCCTAACAACAAATTCAAACACATGTGAGTGATGCAAACCATACACTCAAACTGGAGGCTAGGGCTCTCTCTCACTCACATACTGACATAATCCGCTAGTTATTAGGGGTGGAGAAGGAAACCACACTCACTACAATTCCAGTCTCACATAGACCTACCACGATACAGCAAAACAAACACATAATCACATGCAAAAACATACCTGAGTTTCTAAAATAAAGACCTTCGCCCAAGCAGCAGAGAGACTCCAAAGCAGACACCCAAGCAAATCATTACTCCAAAACCAAACAATGCAACACACATATCCTTCACAAAGCCAATGTGCTGAACACCACAGCCCTTAACATTGTGCAAACAAACACACCCTATTACACTTGGTAATAGGTGACTCTATCATCAGGCACACTGACGCCACGCTCATCGCTCAGGGCTGAACCCAGGAGAGGGCCCACAGTGTGCAGCCTGGTCGGGCACTCACGACCTGCCACATAACACAAGCAACTCAAGTAACTCCAAGGCAAAGTACAAATATGACTCACCCATTGTCCATGCTTTTGGTG
>NC_056728.1:1286521515-1286606515 GCF_019279795.1 Protopterus annectens
CCGTAAAATTTTCCGGTACTAACCCAGACTGGGTACTGTCATCGGAAGCGGGTGTGTGTTGACTGGACACAGTTCTCTGTTGGGACTGTCCAGAGCCATGTGCACGTGGTCTCCTGGGGCGTCCTGATGGCAGCACTAATCCAGCATTGCTGGGGCTGCTGCTGGCACTTGAGGTGTGTGAGTGGGCCTGTTGTCGTCTGCGGCGACTGCCAGCTGGTGCTGTTGCCAGCATACGGCCACGTCGGCGGCGCAAATGCACACCATCGCCCTGGCCCATGGACATCTGGTTGTGGAGCAGCTGTTGTATGTCCCCACAACGTCTGTCAATGACATCTGTGAAATTACGAATAGCATTCACAATGTCACGCATGCCATCTGTCATGGGTGTGCGACATGCTGTCAGCTCCCTCAGGCCCTGTCTGGTGTACCTTTCCATACGCGCCTGTGCCTGCATAACAGTCCAAAACATAGTGGAGGTTGACATACCTCCTTGGGCACGTCGGCCAGAGGCAGTACGGCCATGGATGCCCCCACGAGAACCCATGGGCGTGGTACCATTGGAGGACCCTGCTCATGGCTGCTTTGTGGGGATGCATGTACCACAGGTACCACATTACCCTGATCTATGCCCAATGCATACTGTCCATCACCTAGGGACAATGGTGACAAAGGATGTAACGGCAGGATGACTGTGTGCATTGAAGGGGTTGACAGCTGTGTACTGTCAATTGGCTGACCAATGGCGGACCCAGACACACCTTCCTGCACCATTATAGACATTTCATCATCATTAGTACCTGGGGCACAAGATTCAGGTTCCCTGCTGCAGGTCACCAGAGCAGCACCAGAACCTACGGGTGGAAAACAGGGAACACAGGTTACAGTCTCAACACATATTTTAGGGTGATGCACTTCAATACAAATGCACATATTCAGAAATGGACATATGCACTCATGGACACACACACACATGCACACATGGGCACAGGCACACCTGCACACATGCACACCCCACAGTACACACACACATCAGTACTGAGTTACACTACTCTTACTAGTATTAACTTGAGTATTGCAGGTATTATTAAACACACTCACCAGCATGTATACTACAGAGTTACACTACTCTTACTAGTATTATAAATTGTTTTTCAGGTAATGATAAACACACTCACCAGCATGTATGGCCTGCCTCGTTGCTAGATGGGAGGGACTGGAAATATGAAGAAAGTAATGTCAGTGGGCACAAGTGTGCCATTTGTTTTGCATATGATACAGTACAGTAGTACACCAGTTCCCTTATCCACATCAGCTGCTCATAATGTCAGTATCACACATGCACAATTACATATCATGATGACAGATATATACCACGTGCACACCTTATGCATGCATGAAGTAACAGTGTACAGAACAGTCATATGTACATATGGCATCTTACCTGCACGCTCAGTGTCTTGCTGCTGTGTGGATCCAACCTCCATCATGATGCAAGTCTGATGCGGTTGTTGTTCTGGGGCTGGATCCACGACACTTAGCAGTAGCCCCTCCTGTCTGGTGAGGGTGGGATGTGTGGCCACCCCCCCACCTGTGGCAACCTGTTGCCTGCGGATATCTGCAGCACGCTGGCGGACATTTCTAATCAAATCACTGCAGTGATGTCTCACCTGCTTATATGTCCTATCATGCATGCCAACATCATTTATCCTGCTGACAAGGTTTTGCCACCGTGCAGACCTCTCCTGCTGATTCTGGGTGGTGCGTGAAAACAGGATGTCATAGTCACGCACCAGGCTCTGGTGGATCACTTCGTCCTCTGCAGCAGAGCAGGCAGGGTTCCTTTTTGGAGCCATATCTCCCTGGAAAAGTACACAAGCAGGATATCAACAGAGTATGTCAGCAATATATGGCACACATTCTAAACATAAAGTATTAAATTGTAGTTATTACTGCTTGGTTGTAACTTGATTAAAGTGTAGCTATCATTCTAAGTCTTTTGGATTAAGCACTTGGCCTTCAGACCAGTTGTTTTACATTAGGAAGGTTTGTGGCAAGCACTGTGGTGGCAGGACAGGTAGCTTTCATCCTTCTAAGTTGGGAACTGCTGATTGAGAGCCCAGTGTCCAAGTGTATTAGTTCTGGTATAAGCAGTTGGGCTTCAGGCCAGTTATTTAACATTAACAAGGTTTGTGGTCTGCACTCTTGTGTGAGAATAGGCTGTACTCTGCCATTCATAGCTGGGAACTTCTGGTTTAAGGTTTATAGTGCCTGCATATTTTAACTGTATCTTACTGACATTGGTACACCTTGTTTGCTGTAGCATACACTACATCCAAGCCTCCTGAATCTAGCTTTGTTTATATGCTTGTTATTTGTTAGCTTGTTATTTCACTGGTACGCCAATTCCACATAATACACAGCTTCTCAGCACTTCTGTGAATCACTACTGATATCTGCATTGCTTACTGTACTTATTTCCTCTGTCACTTGACAGAAAGTGACTGCTTGTCGTTTTTGCATTTACTTAATTGTAACACATTGCACTTAAGTTACCTGGCACTTGCTCACTGAAGCTATTATATCACTCAGCAGTAGAAATTAATATCAGTACACCCTCACTCCCCACTGGACCTTGTTTTTAATTATTACGGAATTCACAATAGTATTCTAGCATGTCCAAAGGTCAGTTGTCAATCTCCTCTCCAGTCCAGCTGGTGAGTGTGGTAATCCAGAGGCAATGTTATAACAGCCTCATGTACACAGACAACCTCCTCCTCCTAACAACAAATTCAAACACATGTGAGTGATGCAACCATATACCAAACTGGAGGCTAGGCTCTCTCTACTCAATACTGCCATAACCAGTTAGGTGGAGAAGGAAACCACACTCACTACAATTCCAGTCTCACATAGACCTACCACGACAGCAAAACAAACACATAATCACACAAAAACATACTCTGAGGCTCAAAATAAAGATCTGCCTAAGCAGCAGAGACCTCCAAAGCAGACACCCAAGCAACCGCTACCCAAAACCAAACACGTGCAACACATATCTCACAAAGCCAATGTGCTGAACACTCACAGCCCTTAACAGTAAACAACACACCTCATACACTTGTAATAGGTGACTCTATCATCAGGCACACTGACGTCACGTTCACCAGGCTGAACGAGGAGAGGGTCACAGTGTGCAGCCTGTCGGGCACTACGACCTGCCACATAACACAAGCACTCAAGTAACTCCAAGGCAAGTACAAATATGACTCACTCATTGTCCATGCTGGTGTGAATGACCTGACACATACCTCCCTGGACTACATGAAAAGAGACAGAAAGGAGCTCTCTGAGCATGTAGCCCAAGACAGTATGACCCTGACCTTGAGTAGCATCTTACCCTCACCAAGAATGATGCCACAATATCAAGGCAAGATGATCACTTTCAACAATTGACTGAAGTACTGGTGTCATTCAAAGGTGATCCAATGCCTGTCAGCTTGGGATGATATGCTGTACAAGCCACGATGCTTTGCTAGGGACAGCTTGCACCTGTCACCCCTGGGCTTTTGGATTTTGGCAAAGGCTCTTGCTACACCCATAGTGCCTTTATTAGGCAAGGCTCATAAGGCAAACCCACATCCATACGTATCACAAAGGATGAGGAACTAAGAGTAATGCTACTCAACACCAGAAGTCTAAACCTCAAGATACATGCACTCAAAACTCTACTTAGCATTATGGACATCGATATCTGTGCAGTAACAGAAACCTGTTTCAGGTTTCCCAAGAGCACACCAGCACTACCAAGTTATACCTGTTACCATTCTTGTCGGCCCCAACACTTGGACCAAACAACAAAAGGAGGGGGAGTATCAATATTCATCAAAGATACCCACACCTCCACATTGGTGGCAAAGTACCACATAGGTGTTAAGCCATTAAGTACAGAAGAAGTAATTGGGGACCTGGGGAACAAACTTGATAGCAATCTGTCATTTGACAACCACATGGCCAAAGTGGATTGGAAAACATGTTACATAACCCAGCTAATCATGAAGGGATTCACATGTACATCAGGGGAGGTCATCGTGCCTCTTTACTCATCCATCATCAGGCCTATAATTGAGTACAATGCCCCTTTTGGGATGTACCTAACCAGACACCTACAGCAACTGGAAAAACCCCAACAGTACCTCATCAAGATGATCAAAGGGCTCAAACAGATGCCATATGCTGCCCAGTTAAAGAAAATCCAGCTGGACTCAGTGGCATACTGCCTGTTCAGAGGCAGTCTGTGCCTGCCATATACAGCCATGTCCAACCCAGAAGTAATGGACATGCTGCACCTCAGGAAATCAAAATCCCATACAACCACACGCTCAAGAGACCTGAACCTTAGCACTGAAATAAATAGGACATGCTGGAGGGACAGATTCATAACCCAGAGGCTCCCTTCACTCTGTAATGAACTCACAGTACAGGTTAGGCAGAGTCCCTCATTGACTCTCTTCCATAGGAATCTGGATGAGTGGATGGAGATCATAGTTGTTCCCCGGGTATCACTTCTATGTCACTGTTAGACAGAGGCGCAGTATACTAACCTCGGAAAAGGGCATAGCAACATAAATTTTAATTGGGTGGCAAAAGACAAATACATTCTGCTAGGCTTATCAATGCCCTAGGGCAAATAGCCTAGTATAAACCTATGAACCTATGTGTACTGCTATACTACTTCTGCCATATGTTGCATGCGTGTGTGTTGTGGGGGATGCACAGGTAATGGCCAGATATTTCTGCACAGGCAACACTTCCGAAGCACTTAGGTTGTTCATCCCAACATACTGTATGTGTGTTGCCATCCAACACTGTGATGTGGACACACATTACTCAGCCTGGATATACATATCCCAACAACACCACAAGCACAGTACACTACCTTGCTATGTATGTATGTAATTACACAGTTATTCACTAGTTAGGACTGTGATGCTATCCATGCAGCCCACTGGGCCAGTGGAAGCCACAACACACACTGCTGGCCCCTTTGCAAAAGCTTACCACAGACATCCCACATAGTGCATGTAATGTGCACAAACATATCTAACCCAGACCGTATGCATACAACTTATTTATCCTGTCCAGTGGACTACAGATACAGGCACATTGTATAACAATAGCAGGAGGCTACTGCAGCACAGAGCAGATTCACATGAAGGCAAGGCATCTGTGGTCAGCAGTGGTAAGATGCTTCACATTCACCAAATGCACAGATATTGGCAACATTGTTGCAGGCAGTTTAGGTGCAGGTATCCCTCCCATTCTCCTACACAAGTGGAATTAGGTATCACAGATGAATGTAACCTCCCTATCATCTCACATGTCCAGGTGAGGGCCACCCTCAACATTGCAGAACACACAGCATCACTGTTACAAAATGGTATCCCTGGATGTGTGATACGTTCACCCCTAGAGGACATAGCACCACATTACAGACTGATATTAAACCCTGGCCATACTACAGGATATGTACCTGAACAGTGCCATACATACACAGTGGTCCCACACCAATAAAGAGGAACCTCTACTGACCCTGGGAACTACTGCATCATATGCATAACTGGCCTTGTGTTCTAAGCTATGGAAGTTTTAAGTATGGAAGACATGTACAGCAATATTACATATGTATATATATCAGGACTATGTACACGCAACCTATCTCATGGACATACCTATAGATAGTGACCTATGATACATTTGGAGGTTTCACAATAAACACAGTATTAACCTGCTACTTTGCATTACCTGTGTTTGTGTCAGCTGTTGCTGTATCACTGGTGCTACTTGCTGTTTGCTGCTGCTGCTGCTGGTTTTGTTGCTGTGATGATGCAGTTTTTTTATCACTGCCTTTATTGCTTTATTTCTTTCTTTCTTTCTTTCTTTCTCTCTCTCTCTCTCTCTCTCTCTCTCTCTCTTTCTCCGTCGGTTTGGTGCAATGAATGTATTGCATGTGTGGAGTGTTAGTACTTGATGCTTTTGTAGGTATCTGCATAGGTCCATGTGATGGCCTCTGCACCAATTGTAAGGCAGCATTTGCTAATTGCATGCAGCCAGTTGTGTACTGATTGCATGTCTCACTGTGATTTCAGGACAGTGCTATAAAAGGGCATGTGAGATAGGCGTTGCCCTTTCAGATTGTAAGGGCGTGAACCAGGCTGCTATGCTGTCGACAGTGTTCTGTGAGTGTGAAGGTTAGTAAGTCTCTCATGATTCATGCTGTGTTGTAAATTCAGGTTGCTGCATTTCTCTCACCTGTTCCCTGTAGTGAGTGTGTATGCATATATATATATATATATATATATATATATATATATATATATATATATATGTGTGTGTGTGTGTACATATACATACTTTCATATATGTACATTATCTGACATTATTAAGTACAAGCTAACAATTAGCAGGGCTGTTTCTGTTAACACTAAACTAGTATGGGAATCCAGTAATTAGGACAGTAAAAGTCTACTTGACATGCTTTGGGTAGTACACATCCTATATTGCCTTTATCTTCATTCCTACTATTACATGTTCTACTTATTTTAGCACTATATTCCTGTATGAGAGTCATGGCTTAGTGGTAGGTCATACAGACTAGTGTTACAATGGTCTTGTGGTAGGGCCTAATAGTATGCTTTTATTTTGCTCTCAAATTGAGTACAGGGTCTATCAATCAAAGTGCTAAAGGCACCTTTAAGCAGTTAAAAGGGTTAGTAAGTCTCACAGGAGTCAGGCTGTGTTGCAGATTCTGGTTTCTGCATTTATCTTCACTGTTTCCTGTAGTGAGTGTGTATGCATACTGACACCTACCACTATATTTCATATGTATTAATATATATATATATATATATATATATATATATATATATATATATATATATATATATACATATATATATGTATGTGTACATATACATACTTTCATATATGTACATTAACTTGCATTATTATGTACAAGCTAACAATTAGCAGGGCTGTTTCTGTTAACACTAAACTAGTATGGGAATCCAGTAATTTGGGCATAAAAAATCTACCTGCATGCTTTGTGTAGTACACATCTTATATTGCCTTTATATTGATTCCTACTATTACATGTTATATTTATTTTAGCACTATGTTTTTGTATGACAGTCATGGCTTAGTGGTAGGTCATACAGACTAGTGTTGCCAAGGTCCTGCGTTCAAGACTGACAGTGGGAATTTATTTTTCTTTCAAAATGAGTACAGGACCTGTCAATCAAAGTGCTGAAGGCACCTTTATGCAGTTAAAAGGGTTAGTAGGTCTCACAGGAGTCAGGCTGTGTTGTAGATTCTGGTTGCTGCATTTATCTTCTCTGTTTCCTGTAGTGAGTGTGTATGAATACTGACACCTACCACTATATTTCATATGTATTAATATATATATATATATATATATATATATATATATATATATATATATATGTGTGTGTGTGTGTGTGTGTGTACATATAATACTTTCATATATGTACATTACCTTACATTATTATGTACAAGCTAACAATTAGCAGGGCTGTTTCTGTTAACACTAAACTAGTATGGGAATCCAGTAATTTGGGCATTAAAAATCCACCTGACATGCTTTGGGTACTACACATCCTATATTGCCTTTATATTGATTCCTGCTATTACATGTTATATTTATTTTAGCACTATACTCTTGTATGAGAGTCATGGCTTAGAGGTACGTCATACAGACTAGTGTTACCAAGGTCCTCGGTTTGAGACTGGCAGTGGGAATTTATTTTTCTTTCGAAATGAGTACAGGACCTGTCAATCAAAAGTGCCAAAGGCACTTTTAAGCACTTAAATCCAGGTCTGCGCTCGTTTCCGCGGAGCTCACGCATGCACACTGGCGTTTAGCTCCGCGCACACAAGCGCACACCCGCGCTATTTTCTTTGAAAGAAAAGAAAAAGGGGTGACAGGAAAGTGGTGAAAAAGGGGTCACAAAGAGGGTAAGACAGTAGGGGAAACAAGCTTGGGATTTGCAGGAAGGATGTAGGTGAGGCCCATAGCTGCGCATGTCTTTCTCAACAACAGCTGTGCATTTGTATGTAATTTGGTGTGACATTTGAAACCTTCCACCCCTGAGAGAGGTGTCAGGACAACATTAATACCTGTTGTACAGCCAATTGTAATTAACAGTTTCAATGTCCAGCAGACATGTATGCAACATGGACAGCTATGTATGGGGCGTAATTTTTTTGTGGGTACAGAGTGCCCTTTTTTTTTTTTTTCAGGTGAGAGTGGTATGTCATTTGAAGATAGCTGGCATAGCTGGGGAGGTAGGTTGGGTAGGTTAACAGACAAGACAGACAAGACGCATACAGGAGCGGTGTATGACACATGAGGGGGGTTACACAATTGACGGGGATGGAGGTTGGGATATCCAGGGCACATGAGCCCACAGATGGCAACAGTGGAACTGATATCCCCACCCATAGGCAGTTGCCACTGTTCCTTCACAGCCCAGGACGGGGCTGTGCTGGGGGCTGTGCAGGCGGGAAAATGGGCATGCCCGTAAGCTGTGCCACCCGGGCCTCAAGCTGGCGTAGGGGCCCAAGAACAGAGTCTTGAATCTCCCTTCACACCACAGACCGGACACCTTGGAGGGTGAGTGGACGGGCTCCTCAGGCCACACTTGCAGTGGGGGGACAGGCCCCATCCCCTGCAGCGCTTCCACCCGAAGGTGGCACAGGGCCACCGGAGGTGGGTCCGGCCTGGGCACTAGTGCCAGGTGCAGTCGCCAGATGAGGTGGGAGAGGTGGGTCCGCTGGGACCTGCTTTCCCAAGCGTTCTAGGTTTGTGAGTATGTTATGTTAGTTTGGGTTAGTAGCATATTATTCCATTCAAATTAGTTGTAACAGCATGCATTGGTATTCCCATTAAACAAACACCCAGATATTAACACCATTGAACAACAGGCATATCAATATCACATGCATTATTTGAACAGAAATACACAATCAAACAACATGTAGGGTTGATTAATGGCAACAGGCCATCAGGTTTGCAGGTATGAATAGGGCACATGCAACAACGGACATGCATATATTTTTGTCACAACAGGACAAATGTCCATGGTTAATGAAATGTTCACATACCAATATTTAGTGAGTTTTTTAATTTGCAATTATAGGGTGGGGTGGAGAAAGAAAATGATGACACATTCATAAATTATACATTAATATACATTTGTAATAGAAACACAATTAACTTGTGGGTGATAGTTTCCAAATGATTTTTAATTGACTGTCATGCTAGACCTGTTACAGATACATCACTATCCTAGTTATTTTGAATTTGATCAGATACATCATCCTGCTACACTTTGATGACAGGGCAGGGGACAACTATGGATGTTTAGTATGTCAGACAATCATTCATTCTATCTGAAAATTGTTGACTGTCATCACCATATACAGATTTTGGCTTAAACATTCAAGATTCAGACACACTGAAATCAGTTTGGGATGTTAATTTTAATTCCCACATGCATTTAGTTCTGTAGAACCACACTGAGGCTTATATATTCAGGAGTTATTACTACTTTATTTATTGATACATGACCCTTTCTGTCACTCTCACACATCCTGCTATTTCACAGTTCAGGTTGGTACTTCTAGGCTTTGTTCACATATTAGACCTGTGGTGATTCAAACACTTTCCAGCAGCCTCACTTCTGCCATGATTCAGCATTTCAACAGGGGATATATCTCACATGTGATTAACTCAGCTTCTGAAGCTGTACTCTTGAGACTACTGCAGGTTATACTACATTTAATTAATGGTGGGACATCTGTATTACAGAACTATTTATTTATATCAATTATATTTCCAGTTTCACTTGCATACTGATGAACTTGTTGCAGCCATACCTGCAGACTTTCACTTGTTGCTTGCACATTCTATTACTTTTAATCAATACACTGCAGTGTTCTGCTACGTGCTACACTATAATATTTATTTACAAGTACTAGGTGGGGTTACTAACCTGCATGGTGGTGCAGCCGCAACAGCCTGCGGTCATGTGCCCTGCGATTCGCAGAGCGGACACCTGCAGCTGTAATACAAAACAAGTAATATTGGAATACACATCTCCATGGTATCAGCTAGTTGAATTCCTTACATACATAAGTAAAATGTAACTTACTCAGTAGTGGGGCATTGGGCATATCCCAGGCTTCCTGGATCCATTGGGTCAACTGGTCTTCTTTACGTCGCTTCAGGTCCACATGGTGGTGACGGACCTGCTCACCAGTACGTGGAATCCCAGTAGCACTAGTGAGATCATGAGCCAACTGGTCCCATGCCTCCGCCCTGTATGCTCCCCATGAGACCTGGCCCTGCATGAGTTGGGCCTCATGATGGTGAACTAGGAGCCAGACCATGTATCTGGACTCCTCAACTCCCCACCACTGTGCTCGAAAGCAACGTCCCTCCCCTACTCCACTCATTCTGCCTGCAGGTCAATTCTACAATCGTTTATGCTGTGTATTCCCGCCTATGCGGCTTATATATGCCGATTTTCACGCACATTTCTATGATTGGCCATTTTGGAATTGTATCTACTTCACAGAAACTGCTTTATCATGCTCCATTTTGGATTATATCCTATATATATGCTATTTCTGCATTTCTAAGTGCTGTTGTCGTGTCTTAGTGGTTTAGTACCTTGACTTTAGTGCATGGTATCCTGGGTTCGAATCTGACCACTGACTTTTAATTTTCATGACTGTCTAGAAATGAATTCAGGAACTGTCAATCAAACATGCCAAAGAAACTTTTAAGCACTTAAATCCCGGTCTGCGCTCGTTTGCGCGGAGCTCACGCATGCACACCGGCGGTTAGCTTGTGGGCACCGTGCGCACCTCCGCAAAAATGGTGTGCGCAGGGTTAAACCTTAATTGGCTAGTAACATGCATGTTAAGCTAAGCACAGCTAGTTGCACACAGTTTGAGCCTGTTAAACCAGTGCTTAGCTACGGGCAAGCAATTTGCAGCCTTTGAAACACTACTCAGCTACGGGCACTCTGTCTCACAGCAGCTTAGCTATCAGTACATTTCTAAATATTTTTATTATTGTATTACTTGAAAATATGTGCTCCATTTCATTCCATTTTACAAAAGGAAATACTTTTACATTTGTACAATACTGTTAGGGGCCTTTTTAGTGCTTATTTACAAAAAAAAAAAAAAGGTTGTTGTGTGGATTCGAACCTTGCCTGCCTGCTCTTAAGCCAACAACTCTACCGCTATGCTATTACTTCTTGGCTTACTTTGCATATTTAGTTCTTATATCCTTTTCCCCACTGATTGCTAACTGCAGTTGTGCTAGTAGCACACCCGCGCACACGAGCGCACGCAGTAGCAAACATTTACAGGGTTTTAAAAAAAATAAAACAGTTTTCATTTTCATTTTATAACATCTGTTCACTTTTTACATTGCTGGTCTGTGGGGGCATGTGTTATGTAGTGTGTTTATTCACATTTCCATGGCCTCTCTCGTGGCTGTTTACTTTCTGCCATTCTAGACTTCCGGGGGCGTGTCCGCTTGCAGGGCTTAGCCTACGGACATGCCCCCTACTGTCTTACACGGACCGTGTAAGAGTTACAGTGTGATTCAGCATGCCTCATGCACCTCATGCATATGCTTGACATGCTGACATCACACCGTTTAACTGCAGCATCCGTGTAAGAGTTATAACTCTTACACGGAGGCTTCCTGAATCCTGCCCTATATTTTTACGTGATTTTTATAGTTCTTGCATATTAAAGTTCATGTTTTAACAGACAGACTGTGGCTGTTGTAGTCAGAACATTCTTGTTTTTTTCTAAATTCCATATTCAGTTTATCTTTTTAGCAGATTTTAGCCCCTAGTAAAAATTCTAGCTACATTTTTTCCTTAAGAGCATCAATTTTAAGAGAAAAGCTTCTTAAAGTAGTGACATTATTGTTTATATTGCCCCTTCCTTGTTTGCATCTAAGAAAATGTGAAAATGTAATCATGTTTGAAACAGTGACATGATTGCAGAGATAGAATTCATTTTGTTCTTCCATCGGTATGGTATCGTACCTCCTCAGAATGGTTTAACTGAGCTGCTCTGTATACTTACAAGAGCAACATGTTTAATAACTGTAACCGACAACAGTGTACAGGCTAACTAGGAGAACCTGCAGTTTAAAAGTATTAGTTCTGGATAAGAAATTATGTCATAAAGCATTCACCTGAGAGTAGAATGGTGAGTCCAGATGTCTGCAAAGTTACAGAGGAGCCCTTTAGTCCATAATCAGGGGATAAATATATTCAGAAAAATGCACAAGACAATGCAATTTAAACAAGTGCTCACTGCTTCTAAGATGATCCGTCTACTAATTGCACATTTCATTTATTTCTGCAGCTCAGTTTTTCTATCTCTAAAGTCAAGTCATCCAAGCATGTGGTCTGATGGTGCATCTGTGGAACTACTGTGTCTTGTATGCAGCAAGTTCACAGAAAAAATGGTTGTTGTGTCTTTCGGCTTTTCCCAGTTAGGGGCCGCCACAGCGGAACTCCGGTCCGCTAATGATTGGCAGCAGATTTTTACTTGCTGAGTTGCCAGCTCTGACGCACAACCTTCAACGAAGGTACGCCTATTCACACATGTCTCCACACAGAAGACACTCTAGCTGAGAACTGAACAGGACAACGTCATACTGTGAGGTGACAACACTACCACAGCAACACCACCGCTCATTTTTTTCTTTCAACAACACAATTACCTATTTTTAATTTATACTAATACATTCTGAAACTGGAATGAATGGTTGATAGCTAAGAGCAATTATACATCACTTTCAACATTGCTTAAAATGTTTGCATAAGATTTTTACCAAATTGCATGCATTTTCATTGAATAAATGGTATGATAAATATTTTGTGTCCACTAAAAAATTGCCTGATCACTAGAGAACATTATTTATTTATTTAATTTGCTAACCAGGAAGAGCACAGATCCAAATGGACCTATTTCAGTCGCAGACTGGAAAAATATAAATGACAGTCGACCAGCAAGTTAACATGAAATATGAATACAAACAAAATGCTGTGTGAAGACAACAATGATCAATAACAGTATTAATAATAAAGTGCATAAAACAGGGGACAGTAGAAATGAATGGTTAGCGTGAAGGAGGGAAGAAGAAGAGAGTGAAACAGTGAAGGGATAGACCACAAAGTGCAAAGGTAAGGACTCACTTAACTTACAATATATGTAACGTAGAAGAGATGTCACATGTTAATGCTAATAAATAATAAGAGCAAGACAAAATGGCCTGAGTGCTGAAGGGAAGAGCTGGGGATTAGTAAATAATATGTCCTGAAGGAAAGTGTTTACAAACTGACTCGAACCTGAGATGATCTTTAAGCTGAGTATGAAATGATGGCCTGAGTGGTGATGGGAAGAGCTGGGGATTAGTAGATAATATGTCCTGAAGGAAAGTGTTTACAAACTGACTCGAACCTGATATGATCTTTAAGCTGAGTATGAAATGCTGGCCTGAGTGGTGACGGGAAGAGCTGGGGATTAGTAGATATGTCCTAAAGGGAAGCATGTAATAAACTGACTCGAACCTGAGGTGATCTTTAAGCTGAGTATGAAATGATGGCCTGAGTGGTGAGCTGGGGATTAGTAGATATGTCCTGAAGGAATGTATTTACAAAGTGACTCGAACCTGAGATGATCTTTAAGCTGAGTGTGAAATGATGGCCTGAGTGGTGATGGGAAGAGCTGGGGATTAGTAGATATGTCCTGAAGGAAAGCATTTACAAACTGACTTGAACCTGAGATGATCTTTAAGCTGAGTATGAAATGATGGCATGAGTGTTGAAGGGAAGAGTTGGGGATTAGTAGATATGTCCTGAAGGAAAGCATTTACAAACTGACTCGAACCTGAGATGATCATTAAGCTGAGTATGAAATGATGGCCTGAGTGATGATGGGAAGAGCTGGGGATTAGTAGATAATATGTCCTGAAGGAAAGCATTTACAAACTGACTCGAACCTGAGATGATCTTTAAGCTGAGTATGAAATGATGGCCTGAGTGGTGACGGGAAGGGCTGGGGATTAGTAGATATGTCCTGAAGGAAAGCATTTAAAAACTGACTCAAACCTGAGATGATCTTTAAGCTGAGTATGAAATCATGGCCTGAGTAGTGAAGTGAAGAGCTGGGGATTAGTAGATACGTCCTGAAGGAAAATATTTACAAACTGACTTGAACCTTAGATGATCTTTAAGCTGAGTATGAAATGATGGCCTGAGTGGTGTTGGAAAGAGCTGGGGATTAGTAGATAATATGTCCTGAAGGAAAGCATTTACAGACTGACTCTAACCTGAGATGATCTGTAAGCTGAGTATGAAATGATGGGTAAGAGGTGAGGTTATTATGTTAAAAAAAACAAGCAGTGTTAAAAAAATATGTTGAATAACTGAAAACCTTTATTTTCATAATTTTCTTAGCTCAGATGGAAGTCAGGAAGATGTAGTACATACTTGCAATTGTCGAGGAAGGGGTTAAGGAACAAGAAGAAACTGTGCGTCATCGAGCTGCTCAGCTACATAAATAACCATTAAATGATCTGGTATGTGATGAGAGTTACTGTTCATATTTTTACTTTTAGAAAGGTGATTTTGGTCTGATGCTACTGTACTGCGCAAAACTAGGTGATTTTAGGCATGTCTGAATATTTCAGTAAAGAAATATCCATTCCTATGGGAAATATTTGTTTACATGGGAACTCAGTGAAACTTTCTGAGAGAGTTAATGTACTGGCCTAGCACATTGGGTTGGGGCTAATTAACTCCTTTGCAGTAACACTTGGAAGGAAGTTGAAATGAGGTACCAGCACAAAATACTGACTTATTTTTGTAAAAGTAACTGGCAACTAAATCAGTAAGCAATGTATGATATGTTATTCCCAGCAAATATGGGATTAAGGTGTCAAATTTTATAGTACATGTATAAATTGCATGTGTAGATGGCTCACAGAAGAAAAAGTCTGAAATTTTTTCAAGTCTGTTGAGTAGCAGTTGGTATCATTGGGCAGGTGCCTTGCATATTTCTCACCATGTTTCCTCTATCTGTTCCAGATCTAGCTGAAGGTGTAAATAGTCCTTTTCTTCTAAGATACTGCTTTTGCTATTCATTACACTGTCATTGATAAAGTACTTCCATGAATCCAAGTTCTTACCTCAGTATGAAGATCAAAGATCGTCTTTTTAACTCCACTTCTTTAGAGGTTAAACTGGTTATTTAATGGCCTCAGATCAAATCCTTACTATTCCTCCTTTTCTCACGCTAGAAAGAACCTAGGTCTTTTTGCCTCTCCCCATTGATAGCATTTCTCTGGACTCTTTCAGGTTGCTTTATTTCTTACTCCTAGGTGACCTTTAAAACTGTTCAGAATGTGATATCAGTTAGACAACATCACTTAAAAAGATAGAGTAGAACCAAAATGATTGTCATATTATACCTAAATGTATGTATCTACATAACTTTGCAAGCAGTCAAGGAAGTTTGCTGTTTCCTTAGAAAATAAACTTCAGAAGTGCTTCAGGGTAGCTAACTGTAAAGATTTCAAAACATTTTTATATGGCTCTTGCAATTGAAAGTACATTATTTTTTTCCAAATGTATCCAGTAGTCTACCTTATTTATTCATGTATGTGTGTATGCATTTAATTATTTATTTGTTTATTTATTTAATCATTCGTTGATTTAATTATATAGATGATGGGAAAACCCCTGCATGCATATCAGAGGAATTCACATATAGCGCTTCAGATTTTGTCAACAGTAGGACAGTAGCATAACTGCCTGGAATCCATGCCCCTTTGTTTGTAGTCTAGGATCCTTGATGACAAAATGCTATAATGCCATAACGGAAATTTCTGTTCTTCTTCTTCTTTGAATTATTCTGTTGTGTTTACATTTCTTTTAATTTTAAAGAGGTTTCATACAGTATCAACAGAACTAAAAAGATAAGAAAACAGTATGTGCATTAATTGTTTAAAGGTATTATTAGCATTTATATATGTAATATTTAAATTACATATATTTCTGAAATAGGCACAGTTTTTGATGGTCACTGCAACTCCTAATTGTTTGGTAACATATCATATTATGTTTCTGCTACTGGTTCAGTTCTTTAATCCACTGGATTTAAATCAGTTTGATTGTGGCCCCTTTGACAAAAGACTACACAGGTCAATCTGTCCCAGATGACCCCGATACTTTGGCTTCTCTAACTTCTCTTAAGTGGTCGATTATTTCACCAGTGAGACAGAGATCTACACTCTATTCCAAGATGAGTGACACATCAATTCTTTGGTAGTGCTGGTTATTTCCAGGAGGAATGTAAATCCCAGTTATATATAGGGTTTTGTGGGGGGGGGGGGGGTCAGCCTCAGCAAAGTCCTAATGATTTTGGCATTATCAAAGGATAGGACGGGGTGAGGGTAAATCTATATAACATGGCTACATCTCCTGCTTTTTTGTTTTGCCTGTCTACCCTTAGTGTGCTGTGAATGGTGGTAGTATTTATTTGTCTTTAATATGGGGCTTTAGCCAAATTTCTGTAAATATTAGTATGTTAGGACAGTGTTGGGCTATCCATGCATGTAGTTTAGTTATTTTCTTGTAAATGCCCTGGATTCTCAGGTGGAAACTTTGCTGTAATGATGTGTTGGGAAGTGTGGGAGGTATGTTTGGTTTTAGGTTAGTGTTAGAGTTGGCAGCAGATGGTCTTGGATTGGGGTGTAGGTCACTCTCTAATGTTAATTCGGTAGGATATTGGGTGCATGTTGAGGTGAATATGAGTCATAGATTTTGTTCGAGGTGTACTTTTGTTTTAAAGTTTGTAGAGTTTGGATCTTAAGTATGAAGCAATGAGTGAAGGTGGTGGGATAGAGTGACAGAGTTATGAACAGTTGGGTTACAGCCCTGTTTATTGTGAAAGACTGAGCATCTGAAAAGGTGATTTTTTTGTGGTGGAAAAATATGGTTTGTTTGGATGTGGCTGGGAAGAGGTGTAAGATGGGCTAGAAAGTTATCAGGACTGGTAAATGTAGAAATGCCATAGCTGAATGAGAGTGAGGGTATGGGAGAGTGTGGTAAAAAGATAATTGATGGTTGAGGGAGTTTAGGTATATGATAATTAGCTGTTTGATTTAATTAGTTATTTGCCAAGATGGGTGTAGCTTTGGATGTATAAGTTTAGACTATGTGGCGATGGGTGGGGATTGCAGGTAGTGTACAGAAGTGGAGTGGAGTAAGCCTGTGCAAACTGAGCAGGAAGATAAGGCCACAAAGAAACAATCAATGAAGTGGTCTTGAAGCAAAGGCAGGTGCTTCCATTCCGATAAATCCTAATATGATTGCTCTTTATATTTGTATCTTTAGTTTGTAACCTAAATTAATAACCCGCTGTTAGTCCAATATCAAGTTATCCTGACAAATAGTAATATACAACACTAAAACTGCACTTGTCTGTTTAATCAATTTTCTAATGGTAAAGAGGTTTCTATGGACTTTGAATTGCTAAATTCACAGGCTAAGCTACCACCCTCCAAAAAAGAGCATCAAAACAATGAGAAAAATTAAGCCCAAAATATAGAACTGAAGCTCAAGAAAAATGCAATACTGGCACAGAACTGAAAGTGGTTTAACAAGTGTCTGGGGCAGAGAAATAAATTTAAGGAAGGGAGACAGTGGATGAAGGAAAGTATACCAATGGAGCTCCTGAGATTTAAAACAATACAGCAATAATACTGGACACAATTTTTTGTTTTGGGCTACCAAAATGTTTATAAATAACTAATGTAAACATATAGCCCGCAGAAAGATGTTCAACTTCAAACTTCACTGTTACATAAATGATGTATCTATTTACTTGAAGGAAAATGTCTATTGAAAAATAAAAACATACTTTTTTTTAAATGAAAGAATATACAGAATTAATGGTGATGGGAACAGATACTGGCTCAGAGCTGAAAGTGGTTTAACAAGTGTCTGGAGCAAGAATAAATAAACTTAAGGAGGGGAGGTAGCAAAGGAGAAATAAACTTAAGGAAGGGAGGTAGCAAAGGAGAAATGAACTTAAGGGAGCAAAGAGTAAATAAACTTAAGGAAGGGAGGGGCAAAGGGGAAATAAACTTAAGGAAGGGAGGTAACAAAGGAGAAATAAACTTAAGGAGTGGAGGTAACAAAGGAGAAATAAACTTAAGTAAGGGATGTAGCAAAGGAGAAATAAACAAGGGAGCAAAGGGGAAATAAACTTAAGGAAGGGAGGTAGCAAAGGAGAAATAAACTTAAGGGAGCAAAGGGGAAATAAACGTAAGGAAGGGAGGTAACAAAGGAGAAATAAACTTAAGGAGTGGAGGTAACAAAGGAGAAATAAACTTAAGGGAGCAAAGGGGAAATAAACTTAAGGAAGGGAAGGGGAAAAGGGGAAATAAACTTAAGTAAGGGAGGTAGCAAAGGAGAAATAAACTTAAGGGAGCAAAGGGGAAATAAACTTAAGGAAGGGAGGGGGCAAAGGGGAAATAAACTTAAGGAAGGGAGACAAATGGTGACTTCCTTGAAGGGAAGGCGATAATGCTATTCGTAAGTGCACAAGTTTTACAGGTGAGCATGAACAACTTAGTAAATAAGATGAGGTAAACGAATGAATGATCAGGTAGTTGGTGTCCGCCAGTGGCCTTAAAGCATGAGCATCTATATTAATCTTAAGGTTCTCTTTCATTTGTTTTGTAAATTGAAAAGACATTTTGCAAGGCTGCAATCTTATCTGGAAGGCTATTCCAAGAGGCTGGTCCAAGCTTCAGGAAAAAATGTTTCACAAATAGCAAGGAAGAAATGAAGTATTTTTAGTCTGTTTCTAATGCTATGGCATACATCATAAACAGATACATTAGCCCAATTGCTAAATATGGACAATATTTATCACTGAGGAGTTTGAAGGAATGTGTATTCAGTAAATATGATGACCTAGTTAAAACTGGAAGCCTCCTTAGCGTTAGATAATGTAGAATAATTATCATAGCCCACAAACTCAGTATGCCACTCAACCACAGCCCATAAGGCATAACAACGTACCCAACACTCTAGTCATAGGTGACTCTATAGTCAGGCACACTGATGTTCCACTCACTAGACTAAACAAGGAGAAAGTTGCTGTCAGCTGCCTGCCAGGTGCCAGGATCCGCCACATAACGCATGCACTCAGGTCACTCCACAATAAGTACAAATATGAAACTGTCATTGTCTATGTTGGTGTGAATGACCTGAGATGTACCTCCCTGGACTACATGAAAATAGACATGGAGGAGCTCTCCGATCTTGTATCCCAGGCATGTATGACCCTAACCCTGAGTAGCATCCTGCCATCACCCAGAATGATACCACAGTACAAGATCAAAATGATTGACTTCAACAATTGACTAAGCTTCTGGTGTCATTCTAAGGGGATCCAGTATTTGTCTGCCTGGGACGACATGATCGACAGACCACAATGCTTTGCCAGAGATGGCCTGCACCTGTTGCCCTTAGGATTCCGGATACTGACTAAGGCTCTTGCCACCCCTATAGTGCCTTTTTTAGGCAAAGTTCAAATGACAAAGTCACCACCGGAACAGGTACAAGTAAGCAAAATCTGAGGGTAATGCTACTCAATGCTAGAAGTCTAAACCTCAAAATGCACTCAATCGAGGCACTCCTTAAAATGGAGAACATTGACATCTGTGCAGTGACAGAGACCTGGTTCAAAGCTCCAGAGAGCACCCCTGCATTACCAAGCTACAATTCATACCACACCTTTCGGCCACCTAACCCAGAACGAAGCACTAAAGGTGGAGGCGTGTCCATATTCATTAAGGATATCCACACCTCCAGGCTAGTTGCACAGCATAATGCATCCGAGATTATCCAAGTGCAACTAACTCTGGGCAAGACCGCAATCCAAATTATAGCTTGCTACAGACCCCCAACCATGCCCCAGGATTCACACTCCTCATTTCTTGATACACTGGAAAGTATTAGGGTACAACCCAACACCCTAATAATGGGCAATTTCAACTACCCCACCATTAACTGGAAAACTACTCATGTACCAACTCTTTTGCTCAACGTTTTCTAGAATTCATAAATTCCAATGCCTTGGATCAACTTAGTCACACCCCCATCAGGGGCAGCAATATCCTAGACCTGGTCATTACCAACATGGGAAACCGGTGTTCCACACCAGAGGTCAATTCCTCGTTGGTCAGATCTGACCACAAGCTAATCAGCCTAGACATCCACATCCCACCCCCACCCGCAATTAGGAAAACCATCGTAAAAAACTTCTCCAAAGCCAACTTCACACTTCTTAAGACAGAAGTGGCAAACTTCACAAAACCCATGCATATGGACAATAGAGGTATGACTGCTGAATCCTACACAAATGCACTTTATAAGCACTTACACGAGTGCATGGATCATGCTATCCCTAATAGAACCAAGATGTTATCCTCCAAAAAAAGGAAGCCAATCTGGTGGTCCTCTGCCATAAACAAACTCTACAACAGAAGAAAGAAACTGTTGCAAAAAAGAGAAAAATCCCATGACGGGAGGAACTCCCTGTTCAACCTCATTAAGAAGCTTAGATCCCTCATAAAATCCTCTAAAGCTAGTTACGGGAACAAAATTGCCACTGACTCTAAAGGCAACCACAAAGCATTCTATAGCTATGTCAAGAATCCGATCTGCTCTGAGTTACAGCACAATGATGCTAAATATACAGAACCAACAGATATTCCCAACATCCAAGCAGATAGGTTCTGTGCTAACTTTACCCCCCCCCCTCTCACCCCCTAGAGGGCCCATCTCTATACTGGAAGAATGAAAAGTTCCTATAATCACGGCTGCACAGGTAAAAAACACACTCTCCAAAGCCAAGAACACAGCATCCATGGGACTTGACAATATCCCAGGCTGCGTACTACATGAACTACAGAATGAACTGGCACCCTACCTAAGTACCATGTTCAATCATAGCCTCACCTCAGGCTTTGTACCCACTGAATGGCGCACTGTGACGGTTATCCCACTCCACAAAGGTGGAGCCACGACGGACCCCAGGAACTATCGCCCCATTAGTCTGACGAGCCTGGTCTGCAAGGCCATGGAACGTATCATCATGGAACTCATAAACAAAGACATTGGTAATCTCCAAACTCTGGACCTTACCCAGTTTGGACTTGTAAAAGGCAGATCATGTCTCCTAAACCTGATTGACTTCTTTGAAGCAGTCACCAAAGCCATAGATGAGGGTAAAATGGTTCACACAGCTTATCTAGATCTCGCCAAGGCTTTTGACACCATCCCCCACTCTGGAATTATAGATAAGCTCACTAAACTAGGTATAAATCCCTATGTCACAAGATGGGTTGCCAACTGGCTCACGGACAGAACCCAAACTGTGAAAGTAGCGGATTCCAAATCTGACTTCAGAGCAGTGACAAGTGGAGTACCACAGGGTTCAGTCCTGGGTCCTCACCTGTTCGATATCTACTACTCTGAAGTACAGGCTAACAAAGTTCACAGATGACTGCAAACTAGGAGCCATAATCAAAACTCTTAACGATGTGGACAAACTACAAAAGGGCCTCACTGAGACAGATACCTAGTGTCAAAGCCATGGCCTGAAGCTCAATGCCAAAAAGTGTATTATCATCCCTTTTGGTAAAAACTCTGTACCCATGAACTACCACATAGCTGGTAGTCTACTTAATGCCGAAAAGGTGATAAGAGACCTTGGGATACAGGTGGATAGTAGTCTCTCCTTTGATAATCACATCGCCACAGTGGTCAGGAAATCCTTCTATGTGGCTCATCTCATCACAAAAGGATTCTCATCCAGAAAAAAAAAGGTCATTGTTCCCCTCTACTCATCACTTATTAGACCCATTATAGAGTACAATGCCCCTTTTGGTATGTACCTCAAAAGACATCTACAACAACTGGAAAGACCACAGAAATACCTCACAAAGAGGATTAGTGGCCTCAAACAGATGTCCTAAGCAGACCATCTCAAAAAACTCCAGCTTTACTCCATTGCATATCGCATACTCAGGGGTGATCTCTGGCTAACATACAAAGCTATGTCAAACCCAGAGCTGTTGGACATGCCCCACTTAAATAAATCCCAATCCCTCCGAGCTACACACTCTAGGGACCTAAACCTTGTCACCACAATAAACAGAACATGCTGGAGGGATAGATTCCTGTCCCAGAGACTTCCCATACTCTGGAACAGACTACCTATGTCAAACAGAGCTCCTCATTAGCACTCTTCAAAAAAAATCTTGATGATTGGATGGGAAATGGGAAATTCACCCAGGGATCACTTCTGTGGCTCTGCTCGACAGGGGCACAGGAAAATAATTTTTTTTGGGTGGCGAAAGCCTTGGTACATTTTTTGGCTAGGCTTATAAAGGCCCTAGGGCCAATAGCCTAATACCTATCTATGAACCTACATATGAACTTATGAATAATGATGTTCACTAGGGCTAGCCAGATGAATAAATCTAAACATTGTGTTTCCATAAGTTGATGTAAAGTGTTTTTCTTATCTGATACTGGGACAATAACGGGAAGTGCATATTCTAGCCTAGGAATCAAAACATTGATGGCAATAGCATGTGTAGTATCCAAGATGAGTAGAATAAAATATTTTAGGCAGCTCTAAGTTGTAAGAAAACTTTAGTTATTTTAGTATCCATAAGATGTTGGAAGGGCAACATGTCATCTATTATCACTCTTACATATTTTTTGTTATTTTTGAAAGGGATGGTGTCATTAACAGTATTATAGAGCTGAAGAGTGGAATTTTTCACTAGCCTTTTAGCATTACCATATAGAATGATAGAGGATTTTGTTATATTTATATAGTTTAATTTAAGTTAGCCAGTTCTTAAATCTGGGAGATGTATTTCTGTAAAACAGTAGCTACCTGATGGGTAGATTTGTTTGCTGTAGTAAATATTATCTCACCAGCATAGAGTAATATGCCTGTGTCAAATCCCACAGAAGGTTTTTAATGTATTAAGATAACAGTAAGGGTCAGAAGACAGAACCTTGTAGAATGCCCATGTTTATTGAACAAGGTGCTGGTGAATCATTTTGACTAAATCTCCAGAATGTCCTGTCTTTTAGGTTACTTCTGAAACAGTATATGACCTTTGAGGAGAAACTGTAGTCAGCTAAATTGGAAAGTAAAAGGTTATGCTCATCATTTTCAAAGGCATGCCCCCTTCAAAATGCATTTGAGAATGGCTGATGGTCAATATGTGTGGAGGCAAAAACTTTGGAAAAATATTGCTTTATTGCCTCTGTCATAAAATATACATTGTCATCATTCTGACATCACTGTGAATATATCTTTGACTTAGCAGACACAATGTTCCCATACAACAGACCTTGTACCATTATGGTGCTTTAGGGGTTACAAAATGGTCTTAGTACCGGTTTTGATGTAAACATCTACAAGGTCAAAAATGTAAAACTTCAGTGGGAACTGTGGGTGCTTAAAGTGAAGTTTCTGTCCACAACCAAAACTAGTGCACATGACTTTACGAAACAAATAGAACAATAGATTTCTACCTTACAGGTTATGTTGCCAAAATATGTTTATACAGAACACAACAAAAATCAACAGTTTATATTTCCTGCACCTCCCTGTCATGCTAAAAAGGTTAAAAAAACAGGAGGAAGAATTAGATGATGACTGTTTTATTCAAGCAGTAAAGGAAATTTTTCAACAATAGCACTATCATTTCCTGATATGAGAAAAATCCATCATCAGGCAGCAATTACTTGAATCTACAAAAAGTTCACTTGCAAGTCAACTCTTGTTGACAGATTAATTCCTAAGTTTGTTATTAGAGATTTGCATTTATTTAGTTAACAAAGCAGTCTTCATTTGTAAAATAATTTACTGGGCCACAGCCAAATAAAAAGTAATGTTACAGAACTGAGGCAATATTTTTAACCACAATATGATATTTAATTTAAAAATTCAGCAATCAGTACTGCATGTATAACTCTGTACACATTTTGGCTTTGTAAATGAAATGCATTCCCGGACTGACATTACAATGAATTCATTCAAAATAACTGGAAAGGATCTCTGCAACACTGGTATACTTGGGAATAAAGGAAGACAGACTTATTATACCATTATCCAAAAGTTAGAATGCTTATATAAACATCATATTGAAAGATTATTATTAAAACAGTTGTTAAAAATGGATGAGACTTAGTAAATAAAGTTAATTGATTTGGTTATAATGGATGTGTGGCAGCATCCATGGCCATCCCAAGCTGGGAATCAGTGTGAAATCTGCAATCACATAGGTGAGGCAGAGAAAAATAACACTGGGATTGAGGGTGCATGAATATTTCAATGATGTAATAACAGTTTTGGAATCATGCTGAAATCATAGAATAAACCTATATTCTTTCTTCATATCAACAATGTGCAGCTTATGTGCTGAACTTGCTGACGGTAAATGCTACAGAGACAAGCATATAGCAATCTGTCTTCTGAAACTAGTATAGAAACAGAATAATCAAGTTATCAGTTCCTAAGTTGGTACACCAAATTTCCTTCTAAGTGATCCTGTACTTGATAAAATGATTACCAAACTACTATGTCCTAATTACACAAAGTATAGTCCTATCTTAAGGCTGTGAGAAATTAGATCCATTCTTAAAATAACATTGAAGGTTATTCATCTGTAAACCATAAGCAAGAAACCTGACAGAATAACATTTCAATCAAGCAACACTCTCTCCCTGTCTCCATCCAAATCCAAATGAATTCTGGTTAATGTCAACTGAAAAATTTGTCCTACCCATGCCCTGATTGAAGAAAACTACCTAGGCAAGTGATGTTCATCTCTGTCAAATAGACATACTAGCAGTTATGTCTGAGGCAATACTGCTATTAGCATTTGAATCTTAAGGATAGGGTACAATACCTCTTTATATCCCAAAGCTGCTGTCATATTAAAATAACTCAAAATAACTCAACACTACCATGGTAGTAACCTTAGCAGCTCTCTCTTGTGGCTTTTATTTCCTGTCATGCCAGTATGGACATTTGACAAATACCATATTTGATTATACTAGAAACACTTTATTCAAAGACTTTGACATATGCTCATGCCAAGGTTATTCAGTTTGCCTTTGACAGCGTAGACCGCCCCATGTTTTTATTTTAATGTAAAGGGCTGTGTAATACCTTTGTATAAAAATCAATAAAAAAGGAGTGCAGGAAGATGTAAAACACCAATAAACCAATTTAAACTGTTGCAAGTAAAATCAAAATATTTTAATAATAAAACAAAACAAAGAAAAGAACAAGTGCTTTCTTCTCCACGTTAGGAGACTTTATAAAGTTCAAATGTAAAACAAACTGACACCATTTAAAAATAAAACATGACCACACTGCAACCCAATCAAAAAGGGTCACCAATGAATACATGAATAAATTAACTAACGTCAGCCCACATAACATTCAAGGAGAATCTTTTTTAAAATTAAATCAATACAAGCCTATATTAATGAACCGTATAAGTAACATGTTTGGCAAAAAAGAAATATCACTAAAAAATCTTGCTAATAGGACAAATTCACATATATGGATTAGCTAAAAGTAGATTTAAAACTCGAAATGCCCTTAATCAATGAACACAAATGTGCAATGCACAGAAATGCATCTATACAAACTGAATACAACATGAAATCTCACTCTACTGTGCAACACACATGCGTCCTTGTGAGATTCATGTATAAAAATATTAAACATACATTAAACATATAAAAGGGGGACATACTCAGGACAGGGAACAGTAGATAAAAATGTGTGCTAAATCATTACACAATGATATAAATACCAATGTAAAATTCATCAGAATTCCAAAAATATATATAAAAAATAGAATATACAACACTTATGCAGGTAAAAGTGTGCATAATTAAAATTAATAAATAAATGCAAGAATATGTACAATAAATATATATAACTAACCACACAAATATATATATATATTTCATAAAAAAACTATTAGTCTACCAAAAACATACATATATATAAACAAGTGATAGAGAATTACTCATTTAAACCTGGCCATTGCATGGCATTAGTCCTAAGCTGCCATAAAGCTTCATTTCTCTCCAATAGCAATGGCCAGGGACCACCTCTTGGGTTATGTTCAAAAGGTTCAATCACAATAAATTTAAAACCATGACTAACATACTCTGCACAATACTTGGCCAAGGCATTAGACTCTTTTATCAATCTTATGTCCCTCAGATGCTCATAAATGCAACTCCTTAATTTCTTCTCAGTTTTCCCTATATAAAAACAGGGACATTTTGAGCAAAAGGCACAGTAAACAACCCTTTCTGTTTGACAATTGCAATTTTTCTTTAAACATACTTTAACGTCATTCATTTTATAGGTAGAAGCATCAAAAATATAATTACAATAGTTACATAAACCACACTTCTTCTTCTTTCAGCTTTTACCAGTTAGGGGTTGCCACAGCGGATCACCTGTTTCCATTTCTTCCTGTCCGCTGCATCTTGCTCTGTCACACCAACCACCTGCATGTCCTCTCTAACCACATCCATAAACCTTATCTTAGGCCTTCCTCTTTTCCTGTTACCTGGCAGCTTCATCCTTAGCATCCTTTTCCCAATATACTCTGCATCCCTCCTCAGCATATGTCCAAACCAACACAATTTCGCCTCTCTGGATTTGTGTCCAAACTGTCCAACCTGGGCTGACCCTCTAATATACTTATTCTTAATCCTGTCTAACCTTGTCACACCCAGTGCAAATCTTAACATCTTCAACTCTGCCACATCCAGCTCTGACTCCTGCCTTTTTGTCAATGCCACTGTTTCCAACCCATATAACATAGCTGGTGTCACTACCCTTTTGTAGACCTTCCCTTTCACTCTTACTGATACTGGTCTGTCACAAATCACTCCTGACACTCTTCTCCACCCTACCTGTACTCTCTTCTTCACCTTTCTTCCACACTCGCCATTAATCTGAACTGCTGATCCCAAGTATTTAAACTCATCCACCTTTGCCAACTATACTCCCTGCATCCTCACCATTCCTCTATCCTCCCTTTCATTCACACACTTCTTCATGGTACCCTTACTCAATTTGTAACTACCATTTTCAAACTATTCTTGAGAGAACAACCCTTTCTATATACAATTAAAGTTATTTCACCCACGCATTGCTTAACATCACCACAAGAGGACAAAATGACCCAATTTTTTAATAAAATATCCACAATGTCCTTGCTTTCCAATCTGTCATAATGAAAGCTGAATGAAAATTGGGTCCATTATTTCCATTTTGTGTGCCCAAAATAGGCATTTCATAATTCCCTGTTGGCAGCAATGTGTCCAGATTATTGTTATTCATAATACTGGGAGATGTCACAACATTATCACAGGCCAAAATTGCACAAAAAAAGTCCCTCTCCCTTTTGTTGATAACCTCCAACATAAGAGTATTCACCAACTCAAAGGAATAGTCCCTTTTCAAAACATATTTTTCAAAAGCTCGCATTCAGAAAGAAAGGACTCAAAATGTGAAACCATATGGGCTGCACTTACAAACTGACCTTTCACCACCCCTTTCTTCTGTCTATAAGGGTGGTAACTATCAAAATGCAAGAAGCTATTTGAGTATGTCTCCTTACAATGGCTCTCAGAAACATATTTCCTTAATACATAATCCTTTTGTAACCTGACATCAAGATAATTAATTTCGTCAACACCAATTGTATATGTAAAGTCCAAAAAATAGGTTGAATCATTAATATAAGCCAAGAATTCAGTAATCATCTGCTCAGATCCATCCCAAAAAATAAATATGTCATCCAAAAATCTTATATACATTTTACAGTAGTTATAAAAGGAGAGTTAAAGAGAAACTTCTTCTCCCACTGTAACATAACAATGTTGGTGTAAAGTCCGCCACAAGGGGAACCCATAGCTATGCCAACAACCTAGATGAAATATTCTTTCTCAAAATATATACAATTATTTTTTCAGGATTAGATTAAGTAATTGTTCATACACATTAATACAAGGCTGAGACATACCTTTTTCTAATAAAAATTCACAAAACCACTCAACCCCAATATCATGGGGGATAGATGTATACAAATCTTTGACATCCATAGTAATGAATAAGCCTGTGTCTAAAAGATCCGTGCTGTTAATCCTGTGTAAGAAATCCCAGAAATCCTTGCATAATGTTACTTATTCAGAAACAAAGGCTTTTAATCTAATATCCAAGAACCTAGCAAGGGGATAAGTAATGCACCCTCTACCATTCACAATAGGGCACATAGGAGGGTCAGAAATGTTTTTATGGATTTTGGGCAAACCAAAAATGCAATTAATCTTGGGATGGGCCACCGACAAAAAATTGTACTGATCAATAGAGATAGAACCATCTATGAACAAATGTTTCAGTTCATTCCTGTTCTTATTATAACAACCACTAAGTTAATTTAATGATATCCTTTTATATGCAACCCCATCCAAAATCAACTTCATTCTAGTATTCTAATCACGTACATCCATAAGTTGTATCCTTCCACCCTTAACATCTTTATTGTTTCTCAAACTGAATAAAGCTTCAGTCTCAGCTTCAATTAAAGTCATATGACATACTTTTCTCTGCATATTTCGTACATCAATTTCACAAAGTTGTTCAAACACCAGAATAGGGATGAACAGGTGGATTATAAGAGCTAGATATATGCAATGGATTGCTAACAGATTCAACAGACTTAAATAAAACATTAAGGTTTAGCTTTCTAATAAACTGTTTTAAATCAATCAGTGTCTGAGCTAAATCAAAATTCTTGAAAGATACAAAAGTCAAACCTTTCACTAATAAATCACAAATATGAACATCAATATTCATGGCAGAGAAGTTAAAAACATTAAAATCACCACTAGAATTCTTAAACACACTGCAGTTTTCAAAATCATGCCCAATAGGTACTAATTCCACCCCCGACGACCCCCCTCCTCACTCCCCTCCGATAATTTGACTGCCCCCCCCGCCCTCCATTCATTGAAAATGTCCCCTGGAACTGATTGTTCTGGTTGTTGTGGTTGAGATCACCTTAAAGGAGGAATTTTTTTTTTTATTATTTTATTATTAAAATATTTTGATTTTACTTGCAACAGTTTAAATTTGTTCCTGCACTCTGTTTTTGTTGATTTTTATTTTGTTAATCCCTTTGAATGCATTTTTTGTTATGCTGGCTCTTTTTGTGCAGTGCTATACTCCAAGTCTGTTAGCCAAATTATTCTATCCCCAGCCTGGTTTTCATATTCCCAGTCAATGTACTGAGTGCTTATCCCTTATCATATGGTCTATCAACATTTCAAAAGTCAGTAACTTGACATTCATTCACTCACCTATTAAAGTAAGTGATTACTTTTGCAATGAAATCACTAATTCTGATATCTGTTTATGTTTTTTTTCTTTGATTTACAATATTTTTCTTATAATCTGCAGAAGTAAGTTTAAACAATTTGAGCAAGGCATGTTAACTGTACTATAGAGTCATCACACTTTAAATATGCATTGCCTTACCATGAACAGAGGAGATAAAACATCACCCACTGCTCCAGCATGTTCAAAGGCTTGAATAAAACTAACAAGGCACACAATGTATTTATACTGGAGAAACAATTTAGTACTCACAATGACCACTGCTCACATGGTTTTGAAAAAAAAGATAACAATTCCATTTCATGAAGTGATTCTTCCTGCTCATTGTTAATCCTTGCTGCTTTTCTCTCTCTGTCTCTCTCTCTCTCTCTCTTTCTCTCTTTCTATCTCTGTTCCCTCTTTCTAAAAGTTTTCAGATCAAGATGCATTCTAAATCATCTGGGGATAGATTACATTGTTTTTTATATGGGCTGCACTCACAGCCACTATCAAGCTCTATCGAGTTTCAAGGGACCGAGTATTATCTCTGTCCAAGAAAGTTGTCGTTCTATTCTTAGTCATGCTGCCAGTCTGGTTTAATTTCAGTTTGCACTATTTAGTCAAGTATGATACCAGACCAGTCGGTAGAACAGGTTGAAGGGGTTGGCTGCCCTAGATGAAAGCTGTTAGGAATGTATTTAGCAATGCAATCGATCAGAAGTGCAGTATCAGCAAAGAAAGAAAGTAGCACTAGGACTGTTAGCACAATGTCGAATTTTAGTTTTAGACCTGCTGCGTAGTTCATTACAAATCTTGATCCTGTACAGGCAGCCCTCCACACTGCCTTAGGGCGGTGGATGTGAAAGCAAGCATTGTTGACATGGTGGCTGCACTAACTATAGGCCACGAGAATCACACGGCAGTTCTGCACTCTGGAGAAGTTCTGATACTGACGACTAAAATGCAATATTTATCTGCAGCACGACTGTGTAAATATGATTTGTCTTTACTTTAATAACCCTTCATTGCAGGGTGTTCAATGTGCACCATTTAACCCTGCTTCTTAAATACCTAAAGAAGATGAACGAGAACTCCATAACTGTGTATTTGTGTATTTGTTACTAACACTGTGCTTCCTCCTAAATTAGATTTGAAAGATGTTCCCTTGCAGAATCTAGATCTAAGTCTTTTTGTAAATGGCTCCTATATCCAAAAAGATGATGGGGAATGTATAGCAGCCTCTTCTGATTGCAAATAGGACAGAATTGTATTAACTGGACAATTAGATAAAAATCTATCTGCTCAAAAATCAATGATTTCTGCTATAAATGAATACTGTAAAAGTGGCAAAGATTGGTCAGTAACTATTTTTACTGATTCCATTACGCCTATGGTGTTGTCCATGACTTTGGTGCACTGTGGAAAGAAAGAAAGAGTTTTTTAGCATCAGTAAGGACAGTTATTAAAATGCTGTTTTTGTTAATAAATTGTTACATACTTTATTACCAAGGTAGATCTCTGTAGTGAAAATGTGCCACACATAGGTCAGATAATTCCTTTGTTACAAAACATAACACTTTTGTTGGTACAGAAGGAAGACAGGCTGCATATTCTTATCATGTTCAGGATATATTTTTGCAGCAATCCTATAAAAATAACTTTTTTACAGGAGTTATTGTCTTTTGAAAACCAGATAGGAGAGTCTGAGAAAAGGAGGTGGATAAGTGACGGCTGCAATCACTCTCCGGAGTTTTTGTGGCACCATCCAGATGGTCGACTAGTAGTCCCACTAAGTTTTCAAAATCAGTTGGTGCAAACCTACCAGTTACCTTTTGATTTGGACAAAATGCATTAAAAAAAAATTCCCACTGTATTTTGTTTAGACCATAATGTGTCTAAATCAGTAATTGCACATTTTCAATCATTAAAAAGCCTTGTGGACCCTTTTGCTTCCTTCAGTAGGATTTTCTGCAACTTCCTCGAGTTCACAAATTTCATCATGTATTATTAATTGTTGACATTTTTTTCTGGATAGGTAGAAGCATACATCTTTGTTAATTATAATGCATGTACAGTAGCAAACAAGTTATTGAATAGCTTATTCCTTGATTTGGTGTTCCCAAGTATCCAGTCTGACTAGGCTCCTATTTTACTAGTCAAGTAATACAGCAGTTTTACATAATATTAAATGTTATATTACAGATTCATTGCCCCTGTAGACTGCAGGCTTCTGTGACAGTAGAGAAGGCTAATCAGACAATTAAGCTTAGTCAAGCTAAACCTTGTGAAGAAACTGATCTTAAATGTCCAAAAGCATTGTCTTTGGTTTTATTTAATGTTAGAAGTGCAGTTAGTGCCCCTAAAAAATGTCCTCTCATGAAATTCTCAGTAGCAGATGCAAAACTGCAAGATATTGCTAAAGCAATGATTTTGTATTGTAAATCCTTCTGTTATCTTTTCTAAAAATAAGAAAGTATCATTCAGCATGCACCCAATGACCACCAGTGCAGGACCACCGTGACCTGCACCACAGTTACTTTGTATTCATCAAACTGCACTCCTGAAGAAATTCACTTAGCCCAAGATGAAAAGGACCATTACTGGTTTTGCTCACACCTGCTATTGCCATCTCTTTTCTGGGACTCCCCACCTATATCCATGTGCGTCATGCCAAAAAGACCCTCCCTTGTGAGGAGTACAACCAGGAAACCACTGATTTTAGATTACATGAAACAGCAAAACCTATCTCCAGCCAAAGGAAACAACAAACCAGGGACACTGGTGCATCCACAAATCACAGCCCATGATGTTTTACCACCCAAATCTAATCCAGAACTACCTATAAACTGTTTGTTATCCAACAGGGTTCCACATCTGCCAACAAGCTGACCTAAAACTTAACTGACAGGGCCCAAATGGAGAGATGATAAATCATAAAGCAAAGGAAAGTAGTATTGCTGGAAATTAATTAATCCTCAAATCTTGGTGAGTACCTGCACGAGATGGACCCTGTTTTTCACAAAATCTCACCAAGATGACACTGATATACAGACTGTATTTTATATAGCATATATCATGGACATAAGTAGGTTAAAAAATAAACAAGATAGGTGGGTGCACAAGATCCAGGATAAAAAGTGACCAATCCTGGTAGGCGCACTGGTGCCAGGACTGGAAAAAATGACAGTGAAGAATCCTTAAGGCACAGAAATAATTCTACAATGGGGCTAGGCCAGGCTCGGGGAGGATGCCCCTCTATTGTAGAAGGAAGTAGCAGTCCACAAAAATCACAAAAACTGGTACACCAAAAAAGATCTATAAAGATGATAGCGTGGACTATTGATGATTAGAAAGAAATTATGCAATGTTACTTTTATGGAAGAAGCCCAGAATTTCCAGACAGAAGATATACAAAAAGATTATGAGAGAAATTAGAGGAAAGAAAAATACTTGCCAAGAAAAACTGTCAAAACGTTCAAATGCAAATTTGTGTTTATTAATTCATCAGATTTATGAAAAACATTATATAGACCAAGAAACCTGGGCTGTTTGGAAAAAGAAGTGATTGAGGAAGTGCAAAAAATATAAAGAACAAAATCTAGAGATTTTTGAAAGATTTAAAAAAGAAATATGGAAATAGGAAAGAAAGAGAGATCTGATATTGTACAATATTTACTCAAAGGAGAAAGCCAAGTTAATCTTTACAAAAAAGCAGCCAGAAAAATACTCAAAGAAATACAGCCAAAGACATTCAGATATGGAAAACTTTATTTATTTATTTACATTTGTTGACCAGGAGTGTCTGACTGGACGTAGGTCCATTTTCAGCAGAGGCCTGGGAAGAAAAGCTCCACAGTTAAAATATACAGACAGTAGTTACATTGGATTTACATAGCAATTAACAATTTGATTAGCATAGCAATTAACAATTACATAGTTACAGATGAAGAACATAGCACATCAGTAGACAACTAGAATCTTTATCTGCGAAGTGCATAACAGACATTAACAATTGTTACAATAACAACTTCACAATACAAACAATAAGATCACAAAGAAGGAAAGTAGAACAGAAGATTCATAAAGTAGAAGTTAAACAAGTGACGCTAAAGTTATGGAATATGAGCAAAGTGAAGGATTTAATATAGAATGTCTAACACAGGTTATATCACAAAATAATGGGATGAGACCCCAGGTAAGGAGAAACGCAAGGAGCAGGAGACATCTGAAGAAGAAATATGAACATGGGAAGGAAAAAGAGATTTAATATGGCGCAATATTTATGCAAAGGAGAAAGCAAAACTAATCTATACAAAAAGGGCAGCACCAAAGATATTTGAAGAGAAATACAGGCAAAGGCATCTGGATAGGGAACATTTTACAATACAAAAAATAAGAAAACAAAGAGGAAAAGTAGAAAAGAGGATTCGTAACTGACAATTTAAAGAAATAGAAACTGAGTTTATGTATTACCCGTGAAGTGCAGAATTTAGTGTAGAAAATCTAGCTCTGATAACACCACAGCAGGATAAAGCAAAATAATGAGAAACGAGTGGAGCAGGAAATATCTGATCAGTTGCCATATGAAGATACTTTGGAGCCTTCCATAAGAAACCAGTTCAGAATTTCAGTTGGTGTTGCACAGCAAGGGCATGAGCAGGAAACTGTGGCAACTCTGACATAGTCAGTGTTGTGGAGTGATAGTCCAGTGAGTTCTCATATGAAAGAGCTACGGATGACACTGGATGAAACTGAAGGAATGTGGCACAGGAAGATGCTCTGGAACTTTCTGTAGAATGTTGCAGGAAATGGAGATCAAGGAATGTGCCCTCAGTTTAGAGGAAAATTATCTAAGAGAAGAGTTGCTTTATTTAATAGAGATGGACAGACATATTAAGATCAATGAAAAACAAACTACAGAAAGTCAATAAAACCCCAAAAGTTAGAAGTTTGATAAAACAAATGAACACAGTAATTAGGACTGTTTATAGAAATTCATGTGGTACAACAGGAGTGAATAGGATATATTACTGTACAGCTAAATTAATAACAGATAAAGTCTTACCACAAAATCACAGGGCAGTAAGGGAAAGGAAGGGAAGAAACCAAATGCAATCAGGGAAGTATAGAACAGAGGAAACTATAAAGCAATTAAGACAAGTGCCATTGTTAGAAGAGCACAGAAGTGGGAACAGATAAAAAAAATACTCAGATAAACATGATAAAAGCACTAGGCAGTATCAGAACAGACCAGGATCTATCATGCACTACCACAAATAATAAAATAAAAATATCAGTACAGGCAGAAAAACTTAGAAGATATGCAGATAAATATAAAGGAAAAGTACTAAATAAGCAATATCTTGATTACCCAAAAAAGTTTTATAGAGAATTGGGAAACAAGGCAAAAAGAATTGCAACACCACCAAAAAAGAAGAAATAGATACATTTTGGAGAAATATCTATGAAGATCTTGTGGAACATAACAAAGATGCTGAATGAAGTTCAGATGTACAGGATATGAAATGGGATGAAGTAATGGTCAGAGAAATTAAAACAAACTTAAGAAAAGCTCCTAAATGGAAAACCTCAGGCCCAAAAGCAGTGCCCAACTTCTGGCTAAAAGTATTAACATCTTTACACGAAGATTTAGTCATGAGTAAGAACTATTTCTATGTCCACCCCAAACAGACACCAACCTGGTTCACAACAGGAAAAACAAAATACTCTTTCTTAAGAGCATACCTGCAAACTATCCTAAAAACTATAGACCAATAATGTGCCTTCCAACGACATCTAAACTATACACTGGAACTGATGCTGATACAGTTTATAGTCACTGAGAAGAAAACTTGATCATGGCAATAGAACAAAAGGGTAGCAAGCCATATTTATTTATTTAACATTTGTTTACTGGGAAAGTCTGACTTGAAATGAAACCAATTTTCAGCAGAGGCCCAGGGAGAAATGTTCCAAGGCATGTCTGTGTAATGTGGGAGGAAACCAAATTACCTGGAGAAAACCCACATGAATGCAGAGAGGACAAGCAAACTCCACACAGAAGGTGCTTCAGCTGAAAATTGAACCAGAGAACCTCTTGCTGTGAGGTGACAACGCTTCCGCTGCACCACTGCACCATATGGAGCAACAGATAATTTGTTGTTAAATAAAGTCATAATGGAAAACTGAAAAAAGGGAAAAAATCTAAGTATAGCATGGAAAGACTACAAAAAAAAGCATTTGACAGTATGTCACATTCATGGATAAAAAAGTGCTTAAAATGTATAAGCTAGACCCTACAATGATCGATTACATTACAGCAAACATGAAACAGAGACAAATAACTTTGCAGTTAAGCCATGACAGAGGAGAAATTATTATTCCAGGAATAAAAATTTGAAGGTGTATATTCCAGGGTGACTCTTTGTCACTGCTGCTCTTTTGTCTTGCCTTTAACCCATTAAGTTGCCTACTTAACAGATCGGGTCATGGCTACAATTGGGATCCCAGAAAACAGCAAAGTGTAAAGATTTTTCATCTTCTTCTTCCGGATAATTTAAAACTGTATAGGTCATCAAATGAAGAACTGAAGCACAACTATAAGTGGTCAGAACTTTTTCCGATGATATAAGAATGTTGTTTGGTCTTGATAAATGTGCAAAGGCAACCTTTAAAGCAGGAAAGCTACAGCACCAACAAAACATCAGTTTGGGAGAGGAATGTCATATAAAAGAACTTGAACAACAGGGAGTGTGTAAATATTTGGGAATTTATGAAGGATCAACAATAAAAGATGAACAAATGTGAATAAAACTTAGTAAGGAATATTTTGGAAGACTAAAATTAATACTGATAACAGTATTAACATCTAGGAAGAAAGTTCAAGCTATAAAGCAATTTGCTCTTCCTGTCCTAACTTACAGTTTTTGAGTGACTGACTGGCCCCAAAAGGTGTTGGATCTGTTGACTTAGAAAACAAGAAGGATGCATCAAGATAATCAAATGATTTATAAAAATCAGTGTATACCAAGAGTATATAGTCCCTGTTCTGAAGGAGGTATGGGCCTCCTCAAAACTGATTTCATGTATAGATCTGCAATTGTAGGACTGCATACTTATCTGCTGACCTCACAAGACCCAAACACAGTGAAAGTTTTAAAACACTAGAAGAATAAGTCTAGGATGACTTCCCTGCTTAATTTAGCAGAAGCACGTCTATGTCAAGCTGGAATGGAAATCAAACCAGAAGTAAATAAAAATCAGAAACAAACAATGTGCCAAAAGGTGAAGGATCAGATGAGAAGGCAAGAAATGTGGAAAATGCATAAATATAGTTGCAAGTATAGAAATGCATAAATATGGTTGCAAGTACAGAAAACTCTTGAAAAAAAGCTCATGTTGATCAGGATTGAATGCAGGAATGGTTAAGAAGAGGTGAATTTATACCAAAAAATGAAAGGATAATATTGGTGACCAAATATAATGGACTATGTACGCATTGATTACAAAGTCTGTTGAAAGTGTGGGAGAAACAGACAAATGTAGGTTTTGTAAACCAGAATTGGGAAGTCACACATCTTGTTGTTGGTTGTGATATATTAATGGCAAAAGGACTAGATAATGAAAGGCATAATAATGTGGCAAGACTGTTGCACGGGAGATTATGCAAACATTATAATATTGAAGTAGCTGAAAAACATCAGAAACATGAGCCATAAAGCATTATAGAAAATTATGAAGTTTATACACATGGGATCACTCACTACCAACAGTTCAAAACATAGATGTGAGAAAACCAGATATACAGAAATAGTCTAGAAAAAGAAGACAAAAGTAGCATTGATAATTGAAATCGCTATACCCAGTGGCTACAGTATGTTATGTACAGAGACACAAGGTCATAAAATACCAGGATTTGCAGGCATAAACAAGGGCAATGTGGAAGAAGGATACCCTTACAATTACAATAAAAGAAGGCACAACCAGTCTTATAAAAAAGAATTTACAGTTGAACTTAGATATTTTACCAATACATGTAACTCTGCATGATTTGTAGAAGGAGTCAGTACTGGGCACATTGCTGATGCTGCGAAGAGCACTTCTGGCTAACCTCAAAGATTTAAACAATACTAATTTCATGAACTTTAATCATACTATGACTTAGAAATGGAGTCCATTCCCATCATAGTATTAGAAACTCAAAAGACGGTCTCTCTTTACGACCCATTGGCAGCAGCACACAAGTAAGCACAGCACCATACTGTTAAAGTGCCAAATAATTTTCACACCAGACAGTTCAGCAGAAAATAACAATCTCCTTTATTGCACAAAAAACAAGTATGTGGGAGACTAAAAAATGATTATCATGTCTCCCAAACTACAAAATTGTCATTCTTTATACCTTTTTTCATTAAAAGCAACATTATTGTAACAATCATTTACCACTGACCAATTAAAAATAAACACTTCTCCATTAATTTTGCTAAGATCTCCTAACTACTTGTTTATGACATTCTGTGTTAGCACGATTTCCAAATTCCATGATGGAGCTTTCTACTCAGAACAAATATTATACTTTTCTAACCCTGTCAGCACTTTCTAATATTAGACAGGAAGCAAATCAACAAATACAGATTAAAACATTCAAGATTTCATTCTGCTTACATAAATGTAATAAAAATAAAATGCATGCACTAGCATTTTTCCCTACTCTGTACTTCTCACCCTTAACACATTGCATAGCTTCAGATCAAAGTTATAATCACTGTCTCCTCCCAATTTCAGCCACAATACTCCACATAAAATGACAACGTACAATAATTACGAACATGAATCACCAATAAAATAACTGGGTAATCCTGCAAACTCTATCCATTTCAAAGAAATGGGGATTCTAACATTCCTGCTTCACTAAAACAAGGTTCTGTTAAATGAAATTTGACAACAAACAGAATCAGCAGCGCTAGTCCAGATTAGGGCAGTCATGACAGACCTTTTCCCTACATTGCTATATATTCTTTTACAAGCTTTTCATCATTTTACTTAACTCACCACATAAGCCTATAATCCGTTCCAATGTCTTTACGTCTACAACTTTTATCATTATAGCCTCACTTCTAGGAGTTCTATACCATTCATGAAACACCTCCATTTGCAGCTTATATACCAATCCTATAGACTTTATATCTTCACTAAATCCTGTGTATCGTGCTAGACCTCTTTGAGCTCCTGTTTTGCATACTCCTTGAGCTACTTACACTGTAATCTCTCAAAACACATCTCAGCTTTTTTCTTACGAGGTTCTTGTGGATTCCTCCATTTTTTCTTATTGTTTTCGGACACTCTTCAATAAGAATTCCAACACCGTATCCTCTCCTTATACCAGTTTAACATACATGCCCTTACATTTTCTAGCCTGTCCTAACTACAATCTTCAAAGTCAGTCACTTCTTGTGTTCCAGTTTTTTCTCAAATGACTGAGCATCGTTCATCCTACTATGTCTATATAGATCAAGTACTCCATATAAAGCAGCTTCTGATTCTCCAAAACTATCAACATTTCCCCAAATGTTTTTCATCTTTCAAAACCTCTTTATTTATTTATTTATTTAGTTAGTTACTCACCGGGAAAGTCCATTTGGTCAAAATCCCATTTTCAAAGGAGGCCCAGCAAGAAAAGCTCCAGTTAGAGATCAAAATGTTTACAACTTGATAATATTTAAAACAGTAAAACAGTGTGCAAAAATGTTTATACACTTTCCTAGATATTTGTAGTACACAGAGTAGAAAATTGTATACAATTTGGTTAGGTGTTAGTACACATTCAGTATTTTTAATATCATTCATTGATTGAAGGAAAAAAAGATAGTAGATACATTCATAATAAACAGTTCATTTATGCACTTCAATACATGCTAAGTTTAGGATTTAGTCTTCTTCTTTCGGCTTTTCCCAGTTAGGGGTCACCACAGCAGATCACCTGTCTGCTCATGATTGGCAGGGGAGTTTTACAGTGATGAGTTGCCAGCCCAGCACCCAACCTTCCACAGAAGGCACACACACACACACGGCCAATTTAAAGTGCCCAATCCACCTACAGCATGTCTATGGGATGTGGGAGGAAACCGGACCACCCAGAGGAAACCCATGTGACCACAGGGAGGACATGCAGACTCCACACAGAAGGCACCCCAGCCGAGGATCGAACTGTAGAACCTCTTGCTGTGAGGTGGCATCACTAACCGCTGCACCACTGTGCCACCCCTAATAATGATTATAGAGACAAGACAGTGGTTGACATACCTTAACTGATGTAGAAAAGTCAAGGAAGTTCAAAGAATTTACAAATTATTACTTGATATCAAAAGGAGTCATACTAGTCAACAAAATCTTAGAATTTGTTTATGGTGGTCTATAGTTCTGGGCACAAGGACAGATTTGATTGTTAAGAAAGTGGCTTTTTATGGCAAATTTGAAAGTTTTTATACTCCATTGGTTCCTTATTTCTAATTCAACCTTCCTTCAGTTGCTGCTTTACCTCCTTAACCATACATTATGCACTGCAACTGCCATTTTTCTATTACCTTAACCTAAACTGGCCTGCCAGTTCTCGCATGTTAATACTTCATTCTTTATCCCTTAGAATCCCATAGTTATATTACCCATTACTGTTACGTTATTGCATACTTCCAAAATTCTGGCATACCCATCGACTTCTCGCTTCTTCTCCTTTAATAAACACCTTCTCCATTTGGGTTCCTATCATATGATTGAAGTCTTACAACTTCGAATCATTAAAGAATGAACTTTAATGATTGAAGTTGTAAAACCTCGAAGTATATAACGGAGATCACCATAGAGCATGGAAAGGGATGATTTCCCTTTACTGCACTGTAGTGCGATCTCGGAGTTGGTATATTATGTAGAGAGGGTTTGGGGGGTGCAGGGGTCTTGCCCCCCACCATAGAGCGTTTTTTTTTTTTTTTTTTTACTGTTTTAACTTTTTTTTTTAATGTGTGTTCGAAGTTCAAAGACTTCAGTAATTAAAGTTTGTCCTTTAATGATTCAAAGTTTTGGAACTTCGATCATATGATATAGACCCCTCCATTCTACACCTTTTCATTTCCATACAAATCTACCATGCCTCTTCTGTTTTCCTACCACATGGCCACATATCTAATTGGTGCCTTTATGAACATATTGATGGCAGAACTATCATGCTCATCATTGTAACCCTTGTTACTAACATTTTACCCTACTGGCACTTGTCCAACTTACACTTTGTGAGTCCTTCCTGAGCCTTCTTCCCTTCAAAATAAATAAAAAAGCTCAGAGTCCTACATATTTTGCTGTTAGGCAGAATGTATGTTCAGTTCTCTTTCTTAATATTTTTCATGTTCACAGTTTATATAGTAGATATCTACACTGCACTGTCTTTTTTGTACATATTATCCCTTTTACTTTACATTAATTTCTGTCAAATGTATTTGTAATGCCTCACAGTGCTTGATATGTCGTACAGACAGTGCTTGTAGTTTGAATAATATCTGCTTCATAGTCGCTTACTATTTAAATGAAAACTATCTTAGCTAGATCATATTACTATTATTCAAAATCATGGTGGAATATTCTGTATACCTCACTAATCAACATACTATGCCACTATTAGTTAGGCTGTTTTTTTGGCATGCATTTAAAAAAAAACTGCTTGGTGATTTGGAGGCATCCAACAGTGAGTTCAACTTTCTTCATAATTTTCAAAATCTACAAGACAAATATTATCAATTATCAAAGATTTACACTGGGTGTGATGAGGGTGGACAGGATCAGGAATAAGTACATTAGAGGGTCAGCTCAGGTTGGAAGGTTTGGTGACAAAGCCAGAGAGGCAAGATTACGTTGATTTGGACATGTGCTGAGGAGGGATGCTGAGTATATTGGGAAAAAGATGCTAAGGATGAAGCTGCCAGGTAACAGAAAAAGAGGAAGGCCTAAGGTAAGGTTTATGGATGTGGTGAGAGAGGACATGCAGGTGGTTGGTGTGACAGAGCAAGATGCAGAGGACAGGAAGAAATGGAAACATATGATCTGCTGTGGTGACCCCTAATGGGAACAGCTGAAAGAAGATGATGATGATGATCAAATCTTTAGTGGATAGTGAAATCTAATACTTGAAATGAAATCCTCATGCACTTTAAAAATTCAGTATAGCTTGATCTTTTATTCCCTGCCTATCTTATGTGAAGTAAATATTTAATTTGATATTGCAGCTGAATAGATTGCTGTTAGAAATATTTTTTTCTTCTCAATATATCAAAGGATGCTGAGGTGTAGCACTGCACTTGCAACAATTATAAACACATTTTCACTGTATGTCATCTACAGAAATATGAAAGTACAGTTGTGTTAGGAATGTACCATGCTTATACATGCTTTAGTAGTTTCAATGCTGCAGTCCTGACTTTTTGGATATACTGCCATGCAAGTAGTCCATGTCTGGCCCATCTTTTGAAGCTCTTTCTCTCACTATTGCATTGGCTGACACCTTCATTCTTACACCAGGACACTGGTAGTATAAAGGGCATGCTGGTTTATGTCAGCTTTGGCTCTGTGATGCTCAGACAGAGGACAGTGGACAAGGCTGTAACTCCAACAATGGCTGAATTTACTCCAGAGTGCTTAATCAGGAAACTTCAAAGTGAAGAGCTGACATAGTAGAGGTACAAACCTAAATCCAAGAAAAAGGTGGGGATGAATAAACAGGGTTGCCACCATAACCATAAAAGAAGAAGAAGTCTGAAAGAAAGGGAGAATGTGGGAGGAAACAATGACTGTAGCAGTGAACCTACTTAAACATCTGCTATTTTGGTAAGCTCATAACACAACTGAACTGTGTTCATTTTAGTAATCACATTTGTAATCTTCACCTTTGAGAAGATTCCCAAAACAGTAAAAGAGAAGGGGGAAGCATTACTTTTTGACTAGTGCTTGCAGGATAGCTATAGCAAATTCTGCCCTAATGCTATATACTGCCCTTAGGTTGTAATGGTTAGAGAATGCATGCCTTAAAAATTCTGCCTAACAGATTCAATAGTCCTGCCCTTCTCTGCCCAGTATTTTGTATATTGCCTGTGCAGGAGTACTGTAGATGAAATCCTTGCTTAAAGGGCATTAAGGATCCCTAAATTCAGATTTTCTGTAAGGAGGGATTTTTCAACCAGGCATTTCTACTGACTGACCCCTTGGTTGCTGTGCAGAAAGATGCATCTACAGTGTCATAGCTAAACTTTCTTGGAAAGTATACATCACTTCCTAAGTACAATGAGCCATAGAAACTGTTACACTGCAACTATTCACATTACCTTATTTCAGTATTGCTTACACACCGATGGTCATCTCAGTTGCACTATGCTTTTTAAGATCTTGGAATGCTTAAAGATTTTTTTCTCCATTTTTCTCCCACAGAATGGAAATTGTCATTTATATGCCCACCAATGTTGCTCTCTGCCAACTGATAGATAATGTATGATCACAGAAAGATGATATTTGCTCTTTTATAGGCATTTTGTGAGTATATTTATTAGTGTCTATATATTTTTGACCTGTTTGAAGGTTGGAAATGAGAATATTGGACCAAGATGAAAAGGTTAAGCATACAGAGGTATAACACAAGGTGAGCTAAGAAGCAATGAGCTGAATGTAGATGAGTGAGGAGCATATATCACAACATCTTACCTCAATAACACTAGATGACTGAATACTTACTTACTTACTTGGGATTTTCTCATCAGTGTCAAGCATGAATTGTTCTCAGAAGACTTGTCTTTTGTCGCTATTGACATTGTTGACTTGTTTTCCGTTATTCCACAGTATCTTGGACTAAAATGGTTGGAGGAAGCCCTTAGGTTGCATGTTGGGGTATCTGAAAATGATATATTTGTATGTATTGAATTGGCTGAACTCATCCTCAAGAACAATTTTTTTTTCTTTGAGGGTGAGTTCTTTCGACAGGAGCGTGTTGTTGCTATAGGTGCCAATTGCACCCCTACATATGCCAATATCATTCTGGCTATGTGGGAGCGCAATTTTGTTTTCAGTAGTTCTTTCTCCAATCCTTGGAAGTTGTATAAAAGATTCCTTGATGACATTTGTTTGTTCTGGGATGACAGCCTACCTAGACTGGAACAATTTATTGAATATTTGGCCCAAACCACTACTTTCTTGGAATTCACCCATGACACCACATTGCACTCGATGCATTACCTTGATGATTCTATAATTAGAACGGAGAGGGGCTTTAAATCCAGAATTCACATGAAGGCTACTTTTTCAAATTATTTTATATGGTTTTCGAATGCTCATCCTGTATTTCAAAAAAGGGGCATCATTAAGGGCCAGTTGGTCAGGGCCAGTCACATGACCTCACTTGATGAGGATTTCCATATTGAATGTGACATTATCACCAAGTTTACCCCTATTTTGGTGAACAGCTCCTTTACAGTCCAACACAGGAAACCTGGTGATGGTGCTGATATACAGAACAATAGATCCTTCGTTACCAATTTCAGTAGTGACTCGTATGTTCTTAGAGGTGTAATTGAAACGGAATGGGGTAAATTTATTGAGTTCACTGACCCTGACATATTCAAGAGCCAGCCTCTTAAGGTTATCTACAGAAGGGGGCAAAATATTAAGGATCTGCTTGAGCAGAACCAAAACCCCGCTGTTTTTTCCCACAGGAAAAAGGGTACATTTAGGTGTGGCACCTGTCCTCAATGTCCCCGCATTACCAACGCTAAAAGTATTTACATTAAGGGAAGGGACAAAATGGTGGCAGGTAAAACTTTCACAAACTGTAATAGTTGTGGAGTAGTTTTCATTGCTTTATGTGGCCAATGCGAGGGGTTTTATGTGGGGAAAACGGAAAGGCAATTAAGACGCCAAATGTACGAACATTTTAATGACATCAAAAAATGCAATACAAACAATGCATTGTATAGGCATACATTATCCTGTAGGGGTGCTGATTTCACTTTTTTGTGTTGGAACTTTTACCTAGGGATATCAGGGGAGGCCCTTGGGAATCCAAGTTGGCTTATCGTGAAACTTATTGGCAAATTGTTTTGGTGGCCAGTAGATTCCCGGGTCTTAATGATCACATTTCCTTGTTACCCCTGTTAAAATTTAGAGCTGCTAAATTATGATTAATTAGGATGGTATATTAGACTACATGTCATTGTATTAATTTTAATGATTTTTATAACATATATAATGAATATATTTTTTTTCTTATTTTTTAAGATATGTTTTGTGTTGTATGTTTCTTTAAGTTAGTAATTGGTTCTCCATTCACTGTGAGTTGATTTGTATTTAAGTGAGGTATCCTTATTATTGTGCATTTTCTGATGAAGTCTGGGAGGAGGTGTCTGGACGAAAATGCATTTTCTGATGTAGCGTTAAGCCTTTTGTGTGAGCCAATAAAGAGTGGAGTTTCTGTCCTCCTTTCTGTCCTGCGTTTTGCTCACTTGTAACTATAAAAATGCTATTTTGTAGGTAAAACTGTCTTACAAAAGCATGTGTTATAGAGGAATGTACATTATGCAATAGTTTAGACAGTTATCAAAAGTTATGCATTGCTTCCATTATACATTTTTTGAGACATGCTAAGAAATTCATTTTCTCACAAGAGTGCATTGAGTATTCCTAACTACATCCATGGTGCAGATGTATGGACCTACACTGCCATTGTCGTGTATACTATGAAAATGATCAAAAGAAGTAATTTACATACACATGATTAGGACATACATACAGGTTTTGGAACTATAACCCTTTCTTTGCCTTATGTGTATGAAGGAAGCAGTAATGAAGTTGGTATGGTAGTACTTGTCACAGTGGGAAAATACTGAAAAGAATCACATATACATGTGAAATCATTCTAATTACAGTATTAATTCAAGAAAAAAGCATTTGTGGCAGCAACCTGCAGGATGTGAGTGGTATAACGTGTCACTCTTCATACATGCTGAGTAGTATGTACTGCAGTCCAAAAGAACATGACCCATTCACAGAACTGTAACTTTGTCTAGCATGTTATCAGAATACAGTTTTGCTATCCATATTTAGAGTTGTCTAAGTATAGAAGATGTGAGATGTGCATACTTGTAAGATGAGATGTATAGTCTTTTGACATAAACTAACATGCACACAAATCAAGGCAAAACTCATGTGTACTCAGTCCCTTGGCAACTCGGTTGGGTGTGTAGGAATGTTAGTATATCACTATGCATAAGATGCATGTATGTGTTGTACAGATAACACAAATGGATAGGCAGCCCATATAAGACTTAGGCCAAACAAACTGACATGCCAGCAGTATTATATAATGATATCAGCTGCAGGGGAAATGTATCTACTGCCATGCTATTTATTTATTTATTTATTTATGTATTTATTTATTTATTTATTTATTTATTGCAGTTGGTTTACCAGGATAGTCCATTGGGCCATAAAGAACCCGTTTTCAATGGAGTCCTGGGGAGAAAAGCTCCACAAAGAAAATGTACATTCAACATTTGACAGAGAAAATGTAGGTACAGAGAGTTAATAATACAATGTAGACAGGATACAAGTGAAAACTTATCAAATATACAGTAGCAGTCATAACAGTTAATACATTGAGAAGAAAAATACTAGTAATCGAACAAATGTTAAACATTATACAGATTAGAGAACAAACATAGTAGCTATATAAAGTAGGATGAGATATTGGAGGACTATGAGTAGAGTTAGTTATGTAGGTGGGAGCATGAGCATTCCCACTGTGATGCTAGATGTAAAAAAAGAGACTTTTTGAAGGTAGAGTGGTTGGAGGTGGTGCGGATGAGTGGGGGTAGGGAGTTCCAGAGGCGAGCGAGGCTGAAGGACAGAAGGCTTTTGCCTGGGGGATGAGTAGGTTTGTGCACTTCTAGTAGATTTTGATTATTTGACCTTAGAACTCGGTTAGGTAGGTGCATTTTAAAGGCAGAGGAAAGGGAGGGACAGAGGGAGGGGTTTTGAATAAGCTTATGGGCTAGGGTTAGTTGAGTGTAAGATAGTTGGTTGGGAAGTTCTAGCCATTTTAGTTTATGGAGGGATAAACAGTGATGAGTGGAGGAGTTATGGCTGGTGGCGAATTTTGCAATTTTATTATAGCAGGAGGTAAGCTATTTTTTTAACAAGGACTGAAGATTAGTTAGTAGTGGGGCACCATAGAGTAGGGAGGGGATAAGGAAGGAAGTAGAGAGAGTGATTTTAGTGGCAGATGTGAGGTACGCATTCTGTCTATAAAGCATGCCAAGTTTTTGATGTGTTTTTTTGATGTTTATTTGCAGGTGAGAATTAAATTTGAGTTGGTTGTCGATTTGGACCCCAAGTAGTTTGGTCTCTGACACTATTTCAAGAGGTGAGTTGTTTTGACTAGTAATTAAGAATGTATTCAGGTCGGGAGGAGTGACTCTAGAAGGAGTAAATAACATTAGTTTGGTCTTGGTAGCATTGAGGCCTAGATGATTACTTAGCATCCATTGCTCTGTGGAAGAGAAGGCATCTTGAGTAAGTTTTTGTAGTGTAGTGATAGAAGAGGCAGAACAGATGATAGTTGAATCATCTGCATATTGGATGATGCTAGAGTATGGGATTGATTTGTGGAAGTCGTTAATAAAAATATTGAAGAGAAGAGGACCAAGTATGGAGCCTTGTGGAACTCCTGTAGGGGTACTAAGGAAAGCGGAGGTGGCTTTTTTCCATTTTACAGCTTGGTTTCTGTTAGATGGATAACTAGAGAACCAGTTCAAAGAGGTGGAAGTTAGGTAAAGTTTGGAGAGTTTAGTTAAGAGCAGGCTGTGTGAGATAGTATTGAAGGCTTTGGAGAGGTCAAGAAGTAAGGTGGAAACAATTTGTCCAGAGTCACGGGCTTTATTTACAATTTCAAGGAAGGAGAGGAGGGCAGTCATAGTGCTGTGGTTAGGTCTGAAACCATGCTGTGTGGGAGTTATAAGATGGTTGTCTAGGAGGTGAGGAAGGAGTTGAAGATGGACACATTTTTCTAGGAGTTTTGAAATGGGGGACAGGATGGCTATGGGACGGAAATTAGTAATGTTGTTATTGTTGCCACCTTTGTGTAGAGGTATAACAAAGGCTTGTTTCCAGATTTGGGGAACTGTACATTCTTGTAGGGAGCGGTTAATTAAGATGCTAATAGGGTAGGCAAGAGTTTCAGCTGCTATACTGAGAAAGTAAGAAGGGATATTGTCAGGAGCATTGGTACATGGTTTCAATTTCTGAAGTAGTTTCTTTATAGTAGATGTAGGTATGGGATTTAATGAGAAGAGGGTGCAGTCAGGAGGAAATTATGGGGTGGTGTAGATGAGGATAGAGTTTGCGTAGAAGAGGGGGTAGAGGAGTTAGTGGGTGGGGAGTAGGGTATAGAAGTAGACAGTGTGGGTGGGTGAGGGAGTATTGGATAGCAGGGAGGTGTTGGAGAATGAGGAGGTCAATTTGGAAATAGAGTCAATAAAGAAAGAATTAAATTGGGTGGCTAAATCAAGTAGTGGAGCATTTGGATCTGGAGAAGGAGTATCTGGTTTGCTAGGGTGGAGGAGAGTAGAGATCCCTTTCCAGAATTTTTGAGGTTGTTTTATTATGGTTTTGGAGTGTAGAGAAGTAGTTTTGACGATCAGAAGTAATGAGTTTTTTTACTTTATTTTGGAGCATTTTATATTCGTTAAGGAGTGGTGCTGTCTTGTGTTTTTGGTAGCGTGCCCAGACTTTGTCTCTCTGTCTCATGGTAGCAAGAGTACTTTTGGAGAGCCATGGGGCTGATTTAGTTTTTATTCTCTTTGTCCGTAAGGGAGCTTGGGAGTCTAGTAATTTTAAAAATGTTGAGTTAAAGTGTGAGACAGCATTGTCTAGGGGTAGTGTTTTTAAACAATTCCAGTTAATTGCTTGTAATGAGCTTGAAAAGGTTATTGGGTTGAAGTTTTTTTGGTCACGGATAGTAATGTAGTTGTGGGTTCGTTGGAGGATAGTGGGAAGCCGGTGGGTAAAGGTGGGTATGTGGTCACCAAGTGGGTCGGGAAGAGTGCCACTGTTGGTGAAATAGTGAGGATGGGAGACTAGAATCCAATCTAATATACTCCCATTGGAGGAGTTTTTGGCAGGGTGAGTTACTGAAGTGATCAGTTGTGAGAAATTGTAGAGGTTGATGCTATAATTAATTATGATACATTTGTGTGTGTGTGTCTGTGTGTGTGTGTGTGTGTGTGTGTGTGTGTGTGTGTGTGTGTGTGTGTGTGTGTGTGTGTGTGTGTGTGTGTGTGTGTGTGTGTGTGTGTGTGTGTGTGTGTGTGTGTGTGTGTGTGTGTGTGTGTGTGTGTGTGTATGTAATCACTTATATTAAGTTTGCCCTTCCTGCTGCTACTGCCAAATTATGCTTTGAAATACAAGTTTGTCAAAGTACACATGTGAATGCAGTATAGTATAGCATTATGTTGTACATCACATTTAGCCCTGAAATCGCCTAATTAAACATATTAGTAATACCTGTCTCACAGTATAGTGACATAAGTCACAACCAGGTGAAACATTAACCTGCATTAGTAAGTGAAACTTTTCACCATTTAAATTTCACATTCACCAACTGTACACCAGCCTGTAACAAATATGTATTACCTTCCTAATGTAGGTCAATTGTTCCATTGCACACTTTGACAAAGCCAACATTCCACAGGCTGTTTTATGACAATGGACAACAAATGACACAATCTGTCCCATAATATTGATTCTTAATGTGATTTCTGCTAAATGGAGCACATCTGCAACATCATTACACTGGGCGTGCTCATACGGAAGTGCAGCAATATCTACAATAACATCAATATCTCACCACAAAACCACAAGAAAGTATCATAACTTCGGTCTGCTCACGCTTTGCAAAAATTTGGCAGCATGGCAAAGAAAAATAAATCATGAATAAGCCATCAATGTGGTGGTGGTGCTGCGGTAGCTTTGTCGCCTCACAGTAAGGCGTTGTCCAGTTCGATTCTCAGCTAGAGTGTCTTCTGTGTGGAGACATGCATGAATGGGCATACCTTCGTTGAAGGTTGTGCATCAGAGCTGGCAACTCAGCACGTAAAAATCTACTGCCAATCATTAGCGGACCGGAGTTCCGCTGTGGCGACCCCTAACCAGGAAAAGCCAAAAGACACAACAACAACAACTGTGAACATGATAATAAAAGGCATGTGTAAATGTTTGCATTAAGTCATTGACTACAAATCAGTATTCTCAGTGAAATAAATAATTCCTGTAAGCATTGTCTGATATACTCAACACTTAAATATTGCCAGACTTAAACACATGACTGAGGTAAAACCTCAAATAGAGAGGTACATCAACCACTGACATCACAGAAAGAAGTAAATCTGCTGTCTAGTGAAGACCATGCTTAAAGGAATTACATCACTATCCTACTGGAATGTTTGCAGGTCCCCTAACATGGAGTCAGGCACTTAAAAAATGTGCACCTATTATTGTGTTATATCACCATTCTTTGGTTAAGCCAATCTTGCCTGTCACAACTGTCTGACAGACATAACTTTCCAGATAAAACTCCCTGCATATCTTGCTCCACACTCTACAAAGATCTGTATTAACTGCATCTACAGCAGGAAGTAGTAATGGAAAAGTGTCAGAAAGAACACACTTCAAGGTGTAAACTAGGAAAGGTATTTGATGTACTGAATATTCTGAGGGATCAAAAGGAATTAGTAGTGTTACTGTTTACACAAGTGTCCTACTGCTTATGGGTAACCTACTATTATTCAATATTGATTTGTGCACACACATTACCAGATTTGAACCAGTGCCTACCTGACTGCATGTGCTGCAGAAGTCAGTATTAACTAGCTGCATTCACCACAGAAGGACTCTTACTGCAAGCCACACAGACTATCAATTGCAATGGCATGAAATCCTCAATGTGTTGAAAGACCTTTTTTAGAACTAAAACGGACAGAATGAATTTTATGCAATGTTGCAGTTGTCTCTGTTTCATTTCACTACACTCAAATTATGTCATCTTTTGCTGGATTTCAACAGCTGCCTATGCAAGTCCACAGTCTAGGGAACTGTGTATTAGTCACATTCCCACAAGTGAAGTCCTCTCACAACTGTGAGAGAGGACATATTTGAAGGCATGACATCATCATTGTGGTGCAAATCAGTTGTTTGTGCTAAACGTAGTGGAGGGCCTTCTTCCACTGTAATTGTATGCATTAGAACTGTGGTGGATGTCATTCATCTCTAACACTAGAGTCACATACACCCATACTACCCAGTAGGTTCTGGTTTCAAACACCTACCTAAGTACTGAAGGTGCAGGATATTGATTCAACTTCATGAGCCACAGAAGAAGCCTTATGACCACTGTGAGACAGATTAAATTCGAATGTATGACATCATAGTGGTACAATTCATACGTGTGGCTTAAATCTGATTGAAAGAGTGGTGTGATTTGACTCATTATCTTTAATTACATTAGGTGTATACAAACATATATGTTACATAATCCAGTCATCTCTGTGACTGTAAAAGCACACACATGCACAATACTTAGAGAATGCCAGCTTCAAGCTCATGCCTAAGTCCACAAGCTAGAGAACATTATATAATTTCTTGATGCTACAAGCTGCTTCTTTTAAAGGTGAGATTAATCACATTTCAGCAAATGGCCTCATTGTTGTTTAACAAAGCAGTTGTCTGGGCTAAAATGGAAAGAAACTACTGAAGATGACTCTCTGGTTATACATATACACATCTGATCTGTGGGTGACACCATTCCTACCTACTTACACATTCGAACACACACACACACACACACACACACACACACACACACACACACACACACACACACACACACACATGCACACATACATGCACTTTGAAACAACGGAGTCTATGGAATAATGTCTGGATTTGAGATGACTACCTGACTAAGATCAGAAGCTACAGGGCATTGCGTGAATTGTAAGCACCACACAGGAAGTTTAACTACAACTGTGAGTGTACATTTGAAAGGATGTTATCACCATTGCTTGGCAAGGCAGATTTATGTGCTAGAAGGGACTGAAAGTGGTGGGACAGCCCTTTCCCACTGTAAAACTGCACATCAGATCTGTGCACTAGAGACTCACACATGCACACACAAGTATTGTAGTCAGTTATTGATGGATTCAAACCACCTATCTAGTCACACGATCTAGATACACAGTATCAACACCACAGGAGAAGTATGATTACAAGAATGAGATAGTGTATATTAGAAAGGATGACTTCATCAGTGCATAACATAGCAACTGCTTGTGTTAAAAGTGGACTAAATTAATGAGAGAGCTCACTCCAGTGTTAATGTTTCTCTAGAGCAAAAGTATACACATGTGATGTGTGATAAAGCCATTTCTACCTGACACTAGAGTCACACACACACAAAAACACACACAAATGCACACACACACACACACACACACACACACACACACACACACACACACACACACACACACACTAGTGCCACACTGCTAGATTCAAGCCAACTACCTATCTAGCTACACACGATAGATTACACAGTATCAACTGCAACTGCAAAGACCCCCCTTGAAGACTCACCCGCTGTATGCCTCCATTGCATACACTATATTCTCACCTGATACACTCACCTGATATGTACTTGTTTTGTAAATATTGTAAATAGGGGTTCTACTCCTGAGTATATTATTGTTTGAGTTTCTTATTGTTTTACAAAATTGTTCTTGTACTTCTTTGTTTCTCTTACCTTGTATACCTGTTTTTTATTGTTATCTAAACCATGCATGTACTCTGTTAACTTCCTTGGAGCTTTTCTCCCCAGGACTCCACTGAAAATGGACATTTTGTGTCCAGTTGGATTTATCCTGGTAAAATAATGTTAAAATAAAATAAATAATGAATAAATAAACACCACACAAGAAGGGAAGTGAGACATAGCACATATGAAAAGATAACCTTATCACTGTGTAGTATAGAAGTTGTTTTGTGTAAAAGTGAACAAATTGAAGAGGGAGCTCTTTCCCAGTGTAAATGTCTCTTTTGAGTGGATGTATACACATAAGTCTAGTTGAATTCATTTTGTCCTGACACTAGACAGACACACACAGATGCACATACACAGACACGCAGACGCACACATACATACACAGACACACAGACATACATACAGATACACACACACACACACACACACACACACACACACACACACACACACACACACACACACACACGCACTCATTACAATTCCACTGTTGGATTTAAACCACCAATCCAACTAGTTCCATGAACGACAGTACACACTATCAGCTGGAAGTGGCACAAGAGAAGTTTAATTACAAGAGTTCGCATTTGAAAAAAATGACATCATCAGTGTGTTACTGAGAAAATATTTTGCCTAAAAGTGGAAGAAACAGATGGATGAGCTCTCTTTCCTTGTAAATGTCTCTCCTGAGTGGAAGTGTACACATCACATCTGTTGTTAAAGCTATTTCGTCCTGACACTGAAGACATACATATGCACTCATAGTACTTCCTAACTGTTGGATTTGAACCACCTGTTCACCTAGTTACACAAAGTAAGTACGCAGTATCAACTGCAAATGGCACAGGAGAAGTTTGATTGTAAGAGTGAGATGGTTCATATTTAAAAGGATGACATCATCAATGTGTTGCTGAGAAGATATTTCACCTAAAAGTAGAAGAAATTAATGGGGGAGCCATCTCCCACTATATATGTGTTTAAGTGTACACATTAGATCTGCTGTTAAATCCATTTCGACCTGGCACTATAGAAGCACAGTATAGCTCCTAACTGCAGGATTAGAACAACTTACATATGAAGTTGCACATTCTATAATAGACAATATCAACTGCAAGTGCCAAAGCAAAAGTCTAATTACAGGAGTAAGAGAGTGCATATTTCACGAGATACCATCTTCATTTTTTTTTTTTTTTTGCAAAGAAGATGTAGGCTAACAGTGAATGAAATTGAAGGTGGAGTCCTTTTCTGGTTTCAGTAGTTCTCCTCAGTGGAACTGCCCATGTCAGATGAGTGGGTAAAGCTAGTCTTACCTAGCACTATAGACACACACACTAAGTTAGTAGTGACTGTTGTATTTGAACACCAGCCTATCTAAGCACATAGTCTTAAGTATATTGCATTAACAACAAAAGCCACAACAGAAGTCTGACTTTAAGTGTGGGATACTGCACATTTGTAAGGAAGATCACATCAGTGTGTTGTAGAGAAGTCAGTGTGCATCACAGGTTTCTGTGAAAAGAAATGTGTCTTGACAAGCAGCAAAAACAAAAATGTGTTGTATTTCTTTTCCTTTGTGGGCATTGTGGTAGAGTGTGTAAGATGTAGCTGTTTCACAGCATAGTAAAACAATAATAATCACAGTTGTGAAACAGAGGATTATTGACAACCAAGCATTCTTGACTGTTCATCTCAGGATGACTTCATGCATATATTCATCATTTGATGTGCCATTGTCAATATCTCCTCATGCATGGACAATGTGCAATATAAATAAAAATATACAGGTCAAACATATGAAATACACTACTTAATACCTTTCAGCAAGCATGTGTGCAAAGGTTCCATACAACTGTTTATCATTTGTAAGTCTAATATGTCAGAGAGCAAACTTAATTTGCAGAATGTAGTGTTTAGACAACATCACAGTGAACTCATCACATCTTGAGGGCAACAGCTCATTACAACATACACAAATAATACAAGCCACTGAAATGACCTTTTTTGTCTAAATTGCTTCCTGAAGTGCACTACTGACAAGCTTATTTGTGACTGATGTCAAGGTACTAGAACATGCATAATCATTTTTTCATGTTTTGAACATAGAATGGGGATTAACAGTGGTCTATGGTACTCCATGTCAACCTTTGCACAAATAAGGAGTACAGAGATACAAACAGTTCTGATTCTCATCTATTTCAGAGCAGATGTGTGTTACATTAATGTTTTCTGCGTCATGGTTTGCACAATTGTCATAATAATTGCAGTAAAGTACTCATATGAATAATTACAGGTGCATACTTAAACTGTCCTCAAATCTTGTACCTATCCATCAATTTAAGGCATGTTGTAGTACTCCTTATATAATTGTATTTGTTCAGATGGCATTACTAAATATATATGTAGATGTCGTACTTAAAAATACTTCAGAAAATGCATGGCAATGCAAAATAATTCTTAATATGATTGTTTCCCCATAAATCCTTTGTTTGACCACATGTCTTGCACATTTTGCTGAGGAAGGTATGATAATTTTGGGCTGATTATGAGCCACATACTAGAATGACATATGTAAATGCTGGTGGATTCACAGATGTATGTAAGAATCCATAGGGCAAAATTTAATAAGAAATGATCATATCCAATACTTTTAGACCTTATTATGCTGGATTCAAACACTTGTCAACCTGCATCAACAGTCTAGAGACATGACCAATAGCTGATCCCACCACAAAGGAAGTCAAATGTCAAGTACCAAAACAAGCACAAATTTGAAGGGACTATGGAAATACTATGAAGCAAGGAAGTTTGTGTGCAGCATACTTCATAACAGTAGTTACAATTGAAATATCCCATATAGTGTACATTCAACTCTGTAGCCTGTTCGATGTATATTAATAACTGTCTCCTTGTAGTGATATCAGTGTGTATTTCCATAGAGTAGTAAGATCTTCCTGTAATCTGATGCTAACTGTAACTAAGCTCAACAAAAGAGCAGGACAGTGTCTGCTCTCCCATAATATAACTAGACTGTCGAATAACCTTTATTTCCATCTGAAATAACCCAAACTGACCACCTAAAACTTTTTAAAGTAGCTCTAAAAACACATTGGGCCGGATTCACGAAGGCTTGCACAGAGTCTAAGAGTAGTGTAAGACCCTAGACAGCCAATATCTCTGTCGAGCGATCCAGAAACAGCCGGCAGGGGTGTGCATGAGAGCTCCTAAAACGACTCTTGCACGGACAGTGTTAGGTTATGCAAATTACCTAATTTGCTGCTGAAAGCTATGCAAATGAGGTAAATCTGTGATCCAGGAAACACTAACCTGTCCGAGTAATAGTAGTGTTATTTGCAGAAATGTACTTGGTTGGTAACTGAGTACAGTTCTGCAAATAGCAAAGCAGAGCAAAGACAGCTCCAAATAAAGGATGCATCTAGTTGAGGAAGCATGCCAATGGCCAAATATAAGGCCATTGGCATTTATATGTGTTGCAAAATAATAAAAATTATTTTTTTTTTCACTGATCCCCGATGTTTAAGCGAAGCGCAGCATCACACAAATGTGGTGCGCTCTAAAAACCAAAAAAAAAAATAAAATAAAAGCCAAAAATAGGCATTTTATTACAAATATCCATCTGCCATGAAAGTGAATGGCAGGCTGAAGACAACATGGCTACTGAGTAGTGGTTGCTAAGGGGGGAAGCTCAGTGTGAGAGATGTAACCAAGCATTAGTAGGCAATCCTATGCAAATGAGTATAAGGATAGTGAATCCCAAATTTCCCTGCCATGTGAACCATGTCCCTAGAGTGTAAGAGTAGGATTAGGGGAGTATCAAAGTAGTTGATAGGTGACATCATGACAGGGGTATGTATCAAAGACTGTAAGCTTATTGGAGCAGAGTGGCATGTGTTTGCTGTGAGCTACTCAGGACTGGAAGAGGTGTGTCTACAGTTGTCTGAACTGAAACCCAGAAACCGAAGGCGTACGCTGTGGCTACAACCAAAGATTCTTGCAAAGATGCTTACACTGTGTGCACGTGTGTGCACCCGTGTAAGCCTGTATAAGGCTGTGAAAGCCTGGGTGCACGGATGTGCACCTAACTAAGCCTGTGTAAGTGTGTGTAAGGCTGTGTGCACGCGTGTGCGCTCATGTGCATGTGTTTGTGCTTGTTTGCACGGCGCCGCCCCTGTGGAAACAGAAAAGGGAAAAGGAAGGAAGAGAAGTAGTAGGAAGTTAACCAAGGAGAACTAGCAGAGCTGCCAGGTGAAATCAATCAGAATCATCCAATTACACAGGCAGTACACTAGCCCAGCCCAGCACTTAAAACTCTGCAAACAACATTCCCCCATGTTTTACTCAGAAACACTGCAACACTGCAGTATACAAAGAGAAGTGAAAACTTAAAAAGCTTAACTGAGAAAAAAAAATGTTAGGGGTTGCCAATGCTATTATAAGGCAACATGTGCAAGATGTTGAGGGTGGTGCCATTGCGAATGTTGCTGAAGAACCCACAGTGAGGAGACGGAGAAGAGTTTACAGACCCAGGGTACCAGGGGCTACATGAGCTGGAGATTGTGGAGCACTACAGAGTGGATAGAGAGCTCCTGCAGCAAATTGTTGAGCTGTGCGGGCCACGCCTCACACACAGAACCAACAGAGGGGAACCCAGCCCAGTGGAAACCAAGGTATGTGTTGGCCTAAGAATAGTAGCAACAGGTACCTTCCAGAGACCAACTGGGGATATGACGGGGATTTCACAGGCATCAGCATCCAGGGTACTACACCAGTTCCTGAATGCCATGTCAGCACATGTCTTTGATCATGTATATTTTCCCAATTCCCGTGAGGTATTGGCCAGCAATATGCATCTCTTCCACCAAATAGTGGAATACCTTGAGGTAGTGGGTGCAATTGACTGCATGCACATACACATCAAAGCATCAGCCAGTGAGTGGGGTAGGGCCTACATCAACTGCAAGGGCTTCCACTCCATCAACTGCCAGGTCGTGTGCGATGCCCAGGGCATAATACTGAATGTGTGTGCTGGCTTACCTGGAAGCTACCATGATTCTCATATCTGACATCTGATGCAGCTGTACCATACATTTGCCAATGGGGACATCCCTGATGGTCACCTAGTGGGGGATGCTGGATACACACTGGAGCCGTGGGTGATGACACCCATCAGAAATGCACACACACCTGAACAAGAACTCCATAATGAGGCACACGCACAAACACAAAATGTAATTGAGCATGTGTTTGAGATGTTTAAGTCATGGTTACGGTGCCTGGACACATCCTTTGGAGACTTGCAGTACTCACCAACTACATGTACCCGAATTGTCATGGTATGTGCCATGCTACACAATATGATCCTGTGAAAACAGCTGCAGCAGGAACAGCATGGGGCAGGGCCAAACAGCCCCCCACCATTGCCAAGGCCTGCACACGCACAGCGTGACTCAGAGGAGGAACAACCTGAGCCTGCCTCAGTAGGCAGAAAGAGGCATGCCCAGTATGCCTTGGCCTTGGCAAAGAGGCAACGCATAGCACATACACTGGCTCAGTAGGAACCGTGGAAATTATACCTCTCCCTCTGACTCACACATAGAATAAAAGGGATGCCTAACTTGACACTACCTGTTTCCAAACATGTATAGGGAGTGTAGTATGTGCATCTGACTTAGGTAGCCCTGCAGCACCACCGGAGGCATGATTGACATGTTTTAAGCAATATAAAGCAGTGCTAAGCAGCATCTACCAATGTTTAGTATATGTAAACAAAATTGACCGTGCTAACTAGCGCAATGTTGAGCAAGGTTGGCCAAAGTCGTGCAAAGTTGAGCAAAGACAAGTAAACATGCTCATATTTGCTTTACTGTTCCATAAGCAATCTGCTCTGCCCAGCATGAAAATAAAAAGCAGTGACAGGGCTCAAACCCAGGATACTGTACACTTGTAGTCACAGTACTGAACCACTAAAACATGGTAGCATTTCAGTGGCGCAGACACAGCAGGACAATTGTACAGTAATGCAAACACAAAGAAATTCTGTATCATGTCCCTAAAGAGGCATATGGGTAACCTCCCTCACAGGCCTATGCAGACAGAGAATATCAGGTCAGGTGGTGTGATGTTGGTTGTGTAGGCTATGAAGTCGCAATCTAATATACGTGACATTGGACGCTAGGATCTGTAGCACAGTAGTATGCCTCAAGCCAGTACGATAGGCAACAGTACAGACTGAAATGGTGTATGGTACATAGCAGTGCAGGCATAGCAAATGTGTATAAGTGTCAGGTGAAACCCTCATCCTATGCACACCCACAGTAACAATCAAGTATGCCCCTGGGTAGAAATGTACAAAGAATAGCTGTCCCCCCTGTATGTAGAAATGTTGATAAGACTATGCAAAATGTCTCATGGAAGCCCTGCAGGCATAGCATGATCCCTGTTGATCTATGACACAAAGGTGAGCCCTGCTGTAAAGATACAGCTTGACTTTCCATACACATATAGTATAAATGTCTATACTGGGGGTGCTCACAACAAATGTAGTGGATTTCAGTCAGCATCACAATGAAAGGTCATACTGGACATGCTCACACACTTAAAAAATGAAGCAAATGTCAGGCAACAACATACTGAAAGGTCATACTGGGCATGCTCACACACATGCCAAATATGGAGGTGATAATAAGGGATCTATGGACAAATGTGGATAGACATCTCTACTTCCAGAAACACATTCACAAAGTTGTCAGAAAATCATGCTATGTGTTCACATAAACTGCCAAGGTCTGTGCATGTAGGTCAAAGGAGATTCCCAGTACTCAGCAGTCATCAGACCTGTCAGAGAGTACCACAACACACTTGCAATGAATCAGACTAGGCACATTCAACAGCCAGAAAGACCACTGAAGTACCATAACAAGAGGATTACTGGCCTCAAACAGTTGCCCCATGCAACAAGACTGAATGTAACCCAATCTGTACTCTGTTGCATATTGTCTACTCAGGAGATTTCTGCCTAACAGACAGGTCCATGTCATAGCTACACTCAGATCTGTACTAAGTTACAGCTTATTGGCACTAAATATACAGACCCAACTGATATTGCCAACATCCTGGCAGACAGGATCACTGTTAACTTTACCCCCCCCCTCTCACCCATGAAAGAGCACACCTCTATAATGGAAGACTGCAAAGTTGCTGTCATCACGGCTGCACAGGTAAAAAACACTCTCCAAAGCCAGTTTCACAGCAGCCATGGGACCAGATAACTTCACAGGCTGTGTTCCACACAAACCACAGAAAGATCAGGCACCACACTGACATACCATGTGCAGTCATAGCCTCACCTCATGCTTTGGGCCCATTGAATGGTGCACAGTGATGGTTATCCCACTACACAAGGGTGGAGACACCACAGACCCCAGGAAATTGTGCCCCATTAGCCTGACGAGCCCACTCTCCAAGACCATGGACTGTATCATCATACAACATATAAACAATTACATTTGTAATCCCCAAACCCTGGATCACAACCATGTTGGGTTTGTAAAATACAGATCATGTCACCTAAATCTGATAGATGACATTGAAGCAGTCAACAGAGCCGTCGACAAGGGTAAGATGGTTCACAAAGCCTATGTTGATCCTGCCACAGCTTACAACACCACCCCACACTCTGTAAATATAGATAAACCCACTAAACTAGGTATAAATTACTATGTCACAAGATGGGTTGCCAACAGGCTTACTGACAGAACACACACTGTGAAAGTAGCAGACTCCAAGTATGACTTTGGACCGGTGATGAGTGCAGTACCACAAGGTCCAGTCCTATGTCTTGTCCTGTTTAGTATCTACTTCCCTAAAGTAAACTTTAACATGGAAGATCTGTGGCTACAGAAGTTACCAGAGGACTGCAAACTAGGAGCCATAATTGTAAACACTAAAGATGTGGACATCCTACAAAAGGGCCTCACTGAGACAGATGGCTGTTGTTAAAGCCATGGGCTCTAGCTCAATACTAAAAGGTGCATTGTCATTCCCTTTGTTCAAACCTCTGCAGCCAAGAACTACAGCATAGGTGGAAGTATACTTAACACTGAATGTCTGACAAGGGACCTTGGGTCACAGGTGTACACTGGACACAAGTGTGATAATCACATCCCCACAGTAGTCAGGAAACCCTGCTATGTGGCACACCTCATCACAAAATGTGTCTCATGCAGGATAGAAGAGGACATTGTTCCCCACTATTCATCACTCACTAGAACTATAATAGAGTACAATGCCACTATTGCTATGTACCTCACAAGGCAACTATAACAACTGTAAAGCCTGCAGCAATACCTCACAAAGAGCATTAGTGGCCAGAAATACATGCCATACACAGACCATCTCAAAATGCTCCATCTGTACTCCCTTGTATATCACCTACTCAGATGTGTTCACTGCCTAACATACAAAGCTATGTCAAATGCAGAGCTGTTGGACATGCTCCACATAAAACACTCACAATCCCCCTGATCTTCGGACCCAAAACTATGAGTGAAATACAAAAGGAAGGGGTGTACCCATTTACCATATGGATACCCACACCTGCAGGTTAGTGGCACAGCATGAGGCCTTGGAGACCATGCATGTGCAACTAACATTGGGCAAAGATGCTCATCAGATTGTAGCCTGCTACAGATCACCTACCTTGTCACAGGAACCTCACTCAGTATTCCTGAGAACAGTGGAAAATATAGAGGTCCTATCAAACACCATTATATGAGGTGATTACAACTACCCAAACAGTGAGTGTGAGAATTACTTGTGTACAACGTCCTTTAACCAATGTTTCCTAGAGTTTAAAAGCTCTAACACCCTGGAACAGCTGGTCACCATGCCCACTAGAGGTGACACCATACTGGACATGATCATCACCAACATGGGGTACCAGTGTTCCACAACAGAGATAAAGCCCTCACTGGAAATATCAGATCATAAAGTAATCACACTGGACATCCACATCCCACCCCCTCACCCAGTCAATGAAACCACCGTGAAAACATTTTCAAAAGCAAACTGCACACGTCCCAAGACAAAAGTGGAAAGTTCAAAAGACCTCTTGCTCTAGGATAATGGTATGCAATCTGCCAAATCAGTTACAATTGAATCCTATGAGCATCTACAGGGATGCATGGATCGAGACATCACAAATAAAACCAAGGTGCACTTCTCCAAAAATAAGAAAACAATCTGGTGGTCGCTGCCCATAAACAAGCTAGACAACAGAAGGTGGAAACTAATAACTGAAAGAGCCAACTTCACTAAAGGAAAGGCATCACTGATCATTATTAGGAAGAAGCAATGATTGCTCATAAAATAATTCAAGGACATTTTCAAAAGACAAATTGCCAAGGACTGTAAGAATGACAACCACAAAGTCTGCGGTAGCTATACCACACATGTAGGTGTCAACTTCCAAATATGCAGTCAGCTACTGACAAATGGCAAGGAATACACTGAGCCAACTTTCATTGTCCACATCCTGGGGGACAAGTTCAGTGCAAATTTCCACCCATCACCCCCAAAAGGGCCTGTGTCCATCACAGAAGGATGCAGAGCCCCAGACATCATGGACATGCAGGTAAGGACAGCCCTCTCCAAAGCCAAGAACACAGCATCAATGGGACTGGATGGTGTCCCAGGCTGCATCTTACACTAGGCACAAAAGGAACCACACCCTCACCTACATTCACTGGCCAGACTCAATTGTACCACAGGGTATGTACCCAAAGAATGGCATACACCAACAGTCATCCAACCCCACAAAGGGGGTGCCACAACAGAACCTGGAAACCATTGCTCTATACGTCTACTCAGCCTGGTCTACAAAGCTATTAAGCAAATTGTCATGGAACCAATAAACAGTGACATTGGGGACCTCCAGACACTGGACTCTACACAACCCCGCCTTGTTAAAGGCAGACCCTGCCTCCTAAATATAGTTGACTTACTACAAAACAGTTACCAAGGACATAGATGGAGGTGAAAGTAGTCCACACAGCCCTCCTGGACCTCACTAAGGACTTTTTACACCATTCCCCACTCTGTCATCATGGACACACTTACCAGCCTGAACATCAACAGCTATGTCACAGGATGTGTGGCCAAGTAGCTTACAGATCAAACACACATGTTCAGAGTTGTGGGTGCCATGTCCGACTCTAAGACAGTCACAAATGGCATCCCACAGGTCCTGGCTCTGGGACCCCACCTGTTCAGTAGACACTGCTCAGAGGTACATGCAAGCATGGGAGGAGTATGGCTGAACAGGTTTGCAGATAACTGCTAACTGTGGTCCATAATCAACTCTATGGTGGACACACACATCCTCCAGAAGGGGCTTACAGAGACAGATACCTAGTGTCAAAACAATGCCCCAAGAAGAATGGCAAAGAATGCATAGTCATCCCCTTTGGCTAAAACAAAGAGCAAACAAATTACCACATAGGTGGTACTCCAGTATGTATGGAGAAAGTCATGAAGGCCCTGGGAACACAGTTAGATAGTACACTCTTCTTTGATGATCACATGGCCAAAGTGTTTAGACACTCCTTCTATGTAGCCCACCCAATGTCACCTAATGTAACCCACTTTGTCTAGTCTGATGATGTCACCAACCTGTAAAAAATAGAGCTCTCAGTAATGTGCATAGCATGTTGTGTAAATGTATACTTCTGTAGTATCATAAGCCAGTTATATAGGGGTTTGAATCCTGCACTTGACAAGTGTGGGTGTCTGTTTGTGTGCGATCTTCTTGGAGAAGAGCAACCTTTTTGGAGAGTACTCATACACCTTAAAAGTGGTATACTAATCTTTGTCAGGTCTGATGATGTCACCATCCTTCAAACATACCTGTGGAAAAACAAACTCACAGTGATGTGTGCCACGCGTCGTGTAAATGTGTGCTCCTGTAAAATCATGAACCAGTTAAGTAGGGGTTTGAATCCTGCATTTGACAAGTGTGTTTGTGTGTGATCTCCTTGGAGAGGAGCAATCTTTTTGGAGAGTAATCATACACCTTAAAAGTGGTATACTAATCTTTGTCAGGTCTGATGATGTTGCCATCCTTCAAACATACCTGTGGAAAAGCAAATTCACAGTAATGTGTATAGTGCATCATGTAGATGCGTACTCCTATAGTATCATAAGCCATTTAGGTAGGGGTTTGAATCCTGTACTTGACAAGAGTGTGTGTCTCTTTGTGTGTGATCTTCTTGGAGTGGTGTAACCTTTTTGGAGAGTACTCATACACCTTAAAAGTGGTTTACTAATCTTTGTCAGGTCTGATGATGTCACCATCCTTCAAACATACCTGTGGAAAAGAGAACTCACAGTAATGTGTATAGTGCGTCATGTAAATGCATACTCCTGTATTATCATAAAACAGTTAGGTAGGGGTCACACCTCTCAACCAATCAGGGACAAATTTCAACAGAATCAGGGACAGTCAGGGACACTTTTAAAATATTAGTGCTATTAACCTGAAACATTGACAGAATCAGAGCATATGAATTAATACACATTTTCTGAAGTAAAAGAAGTCTATAACTCTTAATTATTGTCATTATTCATTGTGTAATTCACCACCTTTTCTCCAAAAGTCACTAGTTTTAGAAGGGATTAAGAGGGACAGAGCTAAAATTTGAGTAAAAATCAGGGACATCCCTGAAAATCAGGGACAGTTGAGAGGTCTGGTAGGGGTTTGAATCCTGCATTTGACAAGTGTGTGTGTGATCTCCTTGGAGAGGAGCAACCTTTTTGGAGAGTACTCATACACCTTAAAAGTGGTATACTAATCTTTCTCAGGTCTGATGATGTCACCATCCTTCAAACATACCTGTGGAAAAAAAAACTCACAGTAAAGTGTATAGTGTGTCATGTAAATGTGCACCCCTGTAGCATCATAAACCAGCTAGATAGAGGTTTGAATCCTGCACATGGCATCTGTGTGTAATAGCCTTGGAGAAAAGAAACCTTTTTGTAGAGTAGTAGAACACCTTACAAGTGGTATACTTGTCTTTGTCAAGTCTGATGATGTCACCATCTTACAAATATACCTGTGGAAAAAAGGCATTCCAGTAATGTGTATAGTGCGTCATGTAAATGCGTACCCCTGTAGTATCATAAACCAGGTTGGTAGGGGTTTGAATCCTGTACGTGACACTTGTGTGTAATAACCTTGGAGCAAAGACACCTTTTTGTAGAGTAGTAGAACACCTTACAAGTGGTATACTCATCTTTGTCAAGTCTACTGATGTCACCATCTTACAAATATACCTGTGGAAAAAAAAATGTCCCAGTAATGTGTATAGCACACTGTGTTAATGCGTACTGCTCTAGTATCATAAAGTAGTTAGGTAGCGGTTTGAATCCTGCACTCAATGAGTGTATGTGCTCTATGTGTGTGGCACTGTTGCTCAATGTATAGAGGGTTTTGCTTTTTCTACTGTATGACATGTCAGTATTTATTTATTTATTTATTTATTTATTTATTTTACATTTGTTAACCGGGAGAGTCCGACTGGATACATGTCCATTTTCAGCGGAGGCCCGGGGAGAAAAGCTCCAAGTACATAACAGACATATGAACATTGCTAATGCAAAAAAAAGGAAGATAGTTGAGTTCTAAATACAATATAAAGATACATCACATCTTGGGGAAAAAAAAAAACAACAGCAGCATATAAAAAAACATAGGTCAGTTACAAAGGCGAGGCCTTGTTAAAAGAGTTAAGGATAGTGAGGTAAGAGAAGGGTAAATGATAGTGGTTAATCAGGTTTGGAACAGGGACATTGCCAGAGAGTATTGAGATGGGGTTTAAGCTTTTTTTCAATTGTAGGAGTGAGGGTTCTGAGGTGAGCATGGTCGGTAGGGAGTTCCACATTTTACCTACAAAGTTTGAGAATAGAGAATCCCCAGCAGAATTATTGGCTTTGGTAGTTTGAGCTAAGATCTTATTGGAGGAGCGTAAAGATTGCAGGTTAATATAGGGGTGAATGATGTTTTTCAGAGCTGGTGTTTTCTCTGGGTGATACAGTATCTGGTGAGCCATTTTGAGTTGGTTGAAATGGAGTTGGCTGGAAAACTCTAACCACCCTAGTTGCTTCAAGTTAGTGCAGTGGTGCGTTCTAAAGGTGGAATTTGTGGCATATCTAGCTATGTGATTGTAACAAGAAGCAAGTTTGTTAAGGGTTGCCTTCTTTAGGTTTGTAAAGAGGGGGGAGGCATAGAAAAGAGTTGATAGTAGGTGTGTGCTGGCAATTGTAATTTTAGCATGAGGAGTGAGAAAGTGTTTTACTTTATAGAGAGAGACAAGCTTTTTATTGACGGTTTTGATGGTAAGATTGAAATGGGTGTCAAATTTAAGGGGGTTATCAATGGTAACACCTAATAGCTTTGTGTGAGCTTCTGGTGATATAGTGATTCCATTGGAGGATGTAATAGAGAAGGTGGGGGGAAGAGTCTTGCTAGTGGGTGAGAAAGTAAGTAGTTTTGTTTTGTTGGGGTTGAGAACTAGTTGTCGACTTGAGAACCATTTTTCTATTAGGTTGAAGGTGTCTTGAGTTGAAGCAGTGAGGTCTGCCAGGTTGGAGGCAGTGCTGATGATAGTCGAATCATCTGCATATTGAATGCATGTGGCATGGGGGTGATTGTGGGCAGGTCATTAACAAAGATGGTGAAGAGAAGAGGGCCAAGAATAGATCCTTGGGGAACTCCAAGTGTAACAGGTAGGCATGTAGATAATTTGCCCTGCCATAGAACAGCCTGTTGCCTATTGGACAGGTAGGATTGGAACCATTTCAGCGTGGAATTGCTGAGTGATAGTTTTTAATGTATGGAGGAGTTGAATGTGGTTCACCATATCAAAGGCCTTGGAGAGGTCTAAGAAAAGAGCAGATGATAGTTTATTATTGTTTCTGAAGTTATTGATGGTATTAGAAAAGGATAGTAGGGCTGATGTGGTACTGTGATTTGGCCTGAAGCCATGTTGGGAGTTAGCTAGAATTTTATTTTTGGTGAGGTGTTCCATCAGTTGTTTGTGGACACACTTTTCCATAATTTTGGCCAGGGTGAGAGTATAGCTATAGGTCTGTAGTTGGTTAGCTCTAGTGAGCTACCACCTTTATGGAGAGGAATAATGTGGGACATTTTCCATATGGAGGGATGAAGGCTTCTGACAAGGTACGGTTTATGATTATGGAGACGGATAGGAAATGGCCTCAGCTGCTTTTTGCAGAAACTCAGCTGGGAGAAGGTCAGCTGCTAGCTTAGTGGGTTTTAGTTTTTAAGAAGAGATGTTATAAAGGATATGGGTACTGGATCGAAGGTAAATAGATGATCTGATGTAGTTGTAGTATTCTGCTGGCATGGGTAGTGGAGTGGGCTGGTTGTTTGTTTGAATTGTGTGGCCAGGGATTGTATAGTTTCTGTGAAGAAACTATTGAATGTGTTAGCAATGTTTACAGGACACTGTTGTTTGCAAGTTGTTGGAGTGGGGGTGGTTGCCTGGCCTGGGTGCAGGAGCTTGTTTAAGCCTGCCCAGAATTTTTGTGGATTATTAAGGTGTTTGTGTTGGAGGTGGAGGAAGAAGTTTTTTTTATCATTTAAGATCATTCTTTTAGTTTCATTTCTAAGTTGTTGGAAGGTTTGGTTGGAGTGTGGGTCTTTAGAGGTACGCCATGTGACCCACATCTTGTTTCTAGATAGGATTTTGGATTTTGTTTCCTTAGAGAGCCATGGTGCGGTTTTGGTTTTAGTTCTAATGGACCGTATTGGAGCATGGGAATCTAGAATCTTGAGGAAGGTGGTGTTGAAGTAGATAACTGCCTCTTCAAGAGGAAGAGACTTGAGTATTGTCCAGTTGTGGGCTTTAAGTTCAGTTTGAAAAATGGAGGCGTTGAATTTATTATTGTTCCTGATTTTTTTATGGTTGTAAGAAGGGGGTGATTTTCTTGAATTTGATAACATAGGTGAGTAAGTGATCACTCATGTCCTCTGGGTGAGTACCTGCTGAGTACTGGTCAGGATCTTTATTAGTAAGGATCCAGTCCAGGATGCTGTCTTTGTTTTGGGGTTTACCTAGTCTGGTAGGAGTGGATATGAGCTGAGAAAAGCCATGTAGATTTATGCTGCTAGATCGGGAGCTAGATGAGAAGGAATTCCAATCGATGTTGAAGTCACCTAACACTATGGATTCCTGGGGGTGAGTTTGAGTTAACCAGTGGAGAAAGTCCTCTAAGGTTTTGTTATTATTGTTGCCTGGGGGGATGTAAATACATGCTATATTTATGCTTTTATGTTTGTTTGGTTGAAGTTTTACAAGTAGAATTTCGGCATTGTTTGTTAGGAGGGTTGTGGAGAGGCAAGGGAGATTTGTAATGTATTTTTGTAGAGTATGGCTACACCGCCACCTTTACGAGTTATTCGGTCTGCTCTTAGTATATCATACCCTTGTGGGATTATCTGTGTGTCTTTCGTACTTGGTTTAAGCCAGGTTTCTGTGAGACATAGTAGGTCTGGGGAACAAGTAGCTAAAAGGGCATGTAGGTTGTGAATCTTATTGTTTACACTTCTGATGTTTAGATGACAGGTCAGAAGAGAGTTAAAGGGTCTAGAGTTTAGATTGAGAAGTGGAGGGGAGGATAGGGTGGAATTACAATTGAGTGGAGGGGAAGGGCTAGGGTTGGGGTGGATATCACCATCTGTGGCTAGTCTGTGATTCAGAGTGGTAATGAATTTGAGGGCTTTGAGTAGAAGTTTGTAGTAATGTTTATCATTTGGCCTAATATTGGTAGGTTTGATAATTACATAGTATTCGAGTTCTAACAAGGTGGGTGAGTAGGGAGTCATGGCCTCTGTTGTTAATTATGGGTGAGGGGTTGGTTTGGTAGCCTGGGTGGTGGAAGCCTATGTAAGACCAGGTTTCATATAGGGTAGCTAGGTAAGGGACAAGTAGGAGGGGAAAAAGAGTTAGTATGATAAGCTTCCTGGGTGGTGTCATATTCCGTTTGATCTTAGAGGGCGGTAGTGAGGTACAGGAAGTTAGTGGACAGTAGGGGGAGTGGTTTGAGGTTCTAAAAGTACGAGTACTGGGGGCGGGTGGGAATAGGGGGCAGGGCGGGGAGCGGAGCGAGCACGAGCAGTGCTTTCATGAGCAGGGTTTACACTAAGCCACTAGAGCCCAGGTTTCAAGATGTAACTCCTGAATAATTAACTTGCAGGTGAGTAATTGCACATGTGAGGTATCTGTGTGGCAAATACATATACGTACACTTTACCTCAATTATTGCATGTGTGTGAACCCTGCTGTCTCCAAGGACACAACTGTCATCTTTGCCAGATTGTGTTGCTGCTTCCCAGACATTAGGTCACATCTGTATGCTTGTGACAATGCCAGCCACTGCAGTGATCCCTGGCCTAGGTCATCCGTGTCACACACACTCATTATGGTTACTATTGAATTTTGTGAGTGAGGGTTTATGGCCGAGGTATATGTTAGACCGGTTCTAACGCAGCAAAGTCTGTCAATGATGGCAATTCATTATAGGTATACAACAACCTTTGTGGATATGCATGCAAACCCCTTATTGCTTATGTGATCCACTGAGGTATTTCAAAATACCTTAGGAAATGTGATTATTAAAGGAGAGATGACGTAACACTTGGTTGCATGTACACATTGGTACCTGTTCATCATGTTGGTGGCTACTACCTATGTGGTACTGTGGGGATACTATGTTCCATAAAGGTGGATGCCTATGTTTAGTTTGGATAATAGCTTTACAGCATGGGTTTGACAACAGTTATCTGTCTATATGGTACCCTTGTGGAGGATGTGTGTGTCATCTGGAGAATGCATTATAGGCCACAATATGCATTAACAGATGTGGACTGACATATCCCTACTGTGATTGCTTGTACCTAAGAGAGCTATATGCCAGACAGAAGTGGTCTCAGTAATGGGTGCAGGTGAATACCACTGGTTACTGGCATAGTATAGTACCTGAAGGATGCAAATTTTGCTGTGTATCCTACAGCTGTGTGTCAGTCGTGAAGACATCATCTAATGATTGGTTATGGTCAGGCTGTTGAAGTTATGTATACTACCAGAATGCAGAACAATGACAGATAGTAACAGTATCACCCACAGCACAGTGTCAAACCATGTCATACACACATGTGTAGTCAGGTTCCGAAATGTGTGTAGTACAATGCATACTGGCCACCAATAGAAACTATGTAGTGTTACTGTGTAATACAGGGCATGTCACCCTGCCCATGTGTCCACCATGCATGTACATGCAGACAGTGCACCTCCACCATGTTCACAGATGTACACCTGCAAATCTGTGCTACACACATCCCACACATACTGTCCACTCTCTAACACATGCTGCCTATACTACACACATCAACCAAGTGGCACATGGGTGGACAATACACTATTTTAACTAACACTGGTGTATACAATACTACAATGACAATCATAGCTTTAATGCATCATGCCTGCCCAGCTACACCTTCAAGCATATCATTACACTCTACTGCTGACAACATGGTAACATTGCTTACTGCCATAAAGTCACCCTGTGCATCAGCACCATTGTAGCCTGTTCCTGCATCGATGTTACAGATGACAGGAGCTGGCACAGGTTTCATCATATGCACAGGGTGTGTTGTTGGTTTGCCAGAGGCCTACAGTGAGCCATCCAATCGACATGTATGTGTGTGTGTGTGTGTGTGTGTGTGTGTGTGTGTGTGTGTGTGTGTGTGTGTGTGTGAGGGGCAAGAGTACTGCTATAGGCCAATATTGATGTAATGTGTGCGGGTATGTATTAGTCTTAGGTGTCTGGTTCCTGTGTGTGTGTGTCTGCATGCACACAGTTCCACCATGTGGCTGCCATATACGGGTATTTGTGGGACAGCCACAGACTACACCTGCCAGGCTTTACAGATCACCGTCTCTGGCCATGGATACGGTACCTGTGCCTGGCAGGGGTGCTACTGACATTATCAGCTACTAAGCCAGACTGGGTACTATCCCCAGAGGTAGATGGATGTACACTGGACCCAGGTCCCTGCTAGGACTGTCCAGAGCCATGTGCACATGGTCTTCTAGGATGTTCTATCAACAGCCCACTCCCAACATTGCTGGGGCTGGTACTGGCACTAGGGGAGTGGCTGTGACTTGTGGGGCGTCCATGGTGACTGCCAGCTGCTGATGTTTGTGGCATACGTCCACATCGACGACTCAACTGTCCCACACTGTCCTGACACATGGACATGACATTGTGGAGGACATCAAATGTCTCTCCCCAATGTCTATCTGTGACCTCAGTGTAATGACGGATGGCACCTGCTAGGTCACATATACTGTCAATTACGGCAGTGTTATGTGCCCTCTGTGCCCTTAGTCCCTGTCTGGTGTACCATTCCATATGTGCCTGTGCCTCCATGACAGCCTGGAACATGCATGATGTTGTCAGACCTGTGGCATGTCTGCCAGTGGCATGATGAGCAGCAGTGCTCTGGCGAGAACCCCTGGACATCTGCCTATGTGGAACCCTTCCAGACATCTGGGTATGGCTGCTGTGTTGGGATGCATGTGCCATGGATACCACACTGTCCTGGCCAATGCCGACTGTATGCTGTCCCTCAGCTAAGGGCATTGGTGATGGATGTATTGGCAGTATGACTGTGTGCATGGATGGGGTGGACACTTGTGTACTGTTGACTGGTGGCCCAACGACAGACCCTGGCAAACATGCCTGTGCCTCAACACACCTATCATCATCATCACTATTTTGCTCAGTGACATTGGTTTCCCCGCTGCATTGAACCAGCCCAAAGTCAGCACCTGTGAGAGGAAGACAGGAAACACACTTTACGACCTGTACATGATGTCGGCATACATGAACATATGCACACATGAACACATGAACACATGCACACATGAACATATGCACACATACACACATGCACACATACACACATGAACACATGCACACATCCACACATGCACACATGCACACATGAACACATGCACACATGAACACATGCACACATGAACACATGAACACATGCACACATGTACACATGTACACATTAACACATGCACACATGTACACATGCACACATGCACACATGAACACATGCACAAATGAACACATGCACACACACATGCATGCATGAACACATGCACACATGAACACATGCACACATGCACACACACATGAACACATGCACACATGCACACATGCACACATGCACACATGAACACATGCACACAAGAACACATGCACACATGTACGCATGCACACAAATGCACTCCTCACTAAAATAGACACACACACACACACACACACACACACACACACACACACACACACACACACACACACCACTAGCAATCCAGAACATACTCATTAGTGGGTGATGGTGGGGTACAGTATCACAAGGCAAACAGTTATATCACAGTTGTCAGCATGCAGGATGTGTGTTGCTCAACAGCATGCAGTGCAGATGTAGACAGCCCTTGCTAATAACAGTATACATGGCTTTGATGCATGTGTGTTGTTGTTCAGTGATCAGCCTCACCTTGGAACGCAATGTGTACATGGACACAACATTGCTGTGCAAGTCTTAAAAGCTCTGCAATGTCTTGTGCACCATCACTCACTGGTGTACATACCATGGCTGGATGTGTATCTGTGTGTCACATAGATATCCATTTCTGATTAATGCATTTGTGTCTTTAGCAGATGATTGTGGACACAGGTTTAGCACATGCATGCTATGTATACACACAGGATGAGTGGTGCATGTATACCTGATGGAATACCATTGCTCAACATAGCCACTGTACAGTGGTTATGGTGAGTGTAGGACATATTGTGGACATGCCAGTGCCAGCCATGACATGTCATGCTATAACACAACTGCAACGTTAAACTTCACACACACACAGTGTGTGTCATGTGACCTATACACTCAATAGCATTACATGACATATATGTTTCACTTTGTACAAATGGTGATTGCTATGCATAATGTGTATCAGTGCATATGTTTGCATACACATAACATTGAGGTGCATAGCAGTTAATGCTATGTGTGGCACTGTGGTCACTGTAACTGGATGGGGTGTAGTACCATGAGCCATCATCATGCAGCATCATGTGGTCAGTCAAGGCTACTAATGTGTGCCAGACCGGCACATACCATGCTGTACTGGAACTGCAGTATCATGGCTATATTCACCATTTCACAGCCACTTGTTACATGGGTTTGTAAGGTGCCCAATAGAGAGCATTGCCTAACATGAATGTGTTGCATGCTGGAGAGTGTCGCACCACCTCATGATAGGCCTCTACCCCTCAGGTATATTATGTGTGCTGTGTGGATGACATTTGGGATACTGGAGTGTGACCTTACAACGTGTGTCTGAATAAGCCATGTGTAGCATATTAACATGTACTGAGTATGATGGAGTTGTGTATGTCATGTGCATCAGTATCGACTGCCTATCCAATGTTCACTATAGTGTAGCCACAATTGTTTGGGATGCTCTGTGTATTGCATGAGTTTGAGGCAGCCACTCATGTTACTGAGATGTGTGTAGTCTCACAGCAAACATGCACTGCATGTATTATGCGTAGGTGTGTTACATGTGTACATGGCCTACACCTCAGCTATGACATGCACAATTTATTAGCAATATTAAATGTAGAACACACTCACTAGCATGGGTCTGCTGCCTTGCTGTCACACTAGAGGGACCTACAAGCATATGAAACAGTTTGTCAGTGGCAACAACTGTGGCATTGCTACGGTGGCTTTGCAGTCTTACAGTAGCACAAAGGTTGATGGTCACAGGCCTACACATCATGCTCCAAATTATCAGTATTGAACAACACCAGGCTCCACATCTTCTAACTACACAGTACACATCTTACATATGCATGATCTAACAATAGAGGTAACAGTAGTCTACAGATATGCCAACTTACCTGTACACTCCATGTGAACTTGCTGGGGGGCTCCGGCCTCCATGATGATGCATGTGTGCTGCTGTTGTTGTTGGCTGGGAGCAGCTCCTCCCCTCTAGTGAGGGGGGGATGGGTGGCAACCCCACCACCTGTGGCGAGCTGTTGCCTACGGACATCAGACGCACGCTGCTGAACATGTCTAAGTAAATCGCTGCAGTGATGTTGTACCTGCTCATAAGTCTAGTTATGCATGCCTATGTCATTTATCCTATGGACAACATCTTGCCACAGCTCAGTCCACTCATGCTGGTCCTGGCTGGTTTTTGAAAATAGCAGGTTGTACTGTTCGATGACACAGTTGGTTAGTATCTCATCCTCTGCACGGCTGTATGCAGGATTGTGATGGTGAGACATGGACCTGGAAGCCAAGAAAACAATATGTGTGAGCAAGTCATGTGGCACACTTAACATTCTACAGTACAGATATCACTGAATTGCCATAAATAGCAAACTATTGTCTGTCATAGGATACACACTTTCAATACCACATATTAGTGCTCAACCCACAACTGCCTTACACTTCTAAAGACATGCTTCTGGAGCGTTTCTCCCAGGGCCTCCACTGAAAACAGGATCTGTGGAACCTAGTCGGACTTTCCCGGTCAACAAATGTTAAATAAAAAAAAATAAATAAATAAAAAAATAAAAAAACTGCCTGACATGCTCTATATATTAAAACATTTTCTGCACAGCAACAAAGACAAACCACTATGTAAGACTATGCAACAGTACATGGCACACTGCATGCAACACAATGCATCACCTAGCTACAGTAGGTATATATCCAGCTAATGCATAATGAAATATGTAATCCATTACAATGATTCTAAAGTCCAGTTACAGTATTACCAGTATACCACACTAGTTGTTGATGGAAAACCCCTGCCTACAATATGTGCACATTCGTGAATATAGGAGACATACTGCTGTAGTGGACTATACATGTTGCTAGATACCCACTTATATCCTGTAACACACATATGACCGGGGCATGTTACAGGCATACCCACACACACATCAGACATACATACAGGACACAGAGGTATGGCAACCCAGATGAGCTTTACGTGTGTACCATACAGTACTGTGTGTCAGTACTTACAAACCCTTATGCCTGAGGTATGTAATTTGTGAGGACTACAGGGAACACACAGAACAGTGTTTCCAAGCAATGTGGACATACACCATACTGTGCTGTTTAGGCCTACAGCTTCATGTAGTACTACAGTTCATACAGGGGTTTGATTCACCAGCAGTACCAATCAATGAGCATACATGTACTGCTTTATCCTCCAGTGGCACACCCCAGTTAACACAAAGGGACTACATCGGACCGTAAGCCACACTGCTTTTCTGGCTAGCAATAGCATACACATCTTTTGCTGGGATCAGAGCTAGGACACATAATACCATGACAGAAACAATTTCCCACAAAGCTATCCCACATATACACAACTGTGACACATTCACCATCACATTCAGTCAACCTCACATAGCAGTTATTGCAACAAGTACATGTGGATGTGTATTGGTTCATGGGTAGGTTATAGGCTATTGTCCCTAGGGCCTATAGAAGCCCAGCCAGATGGTACCCTGGCCTTTGACACGCAAGTAATTAAGTTCCATATGTCCCTGTCAAGCAGAGCCACAGAGGTGATTCCCAGGGTGTAATTCCTATCTCACATCCAATCATCAAGACTATTCATGACGGGTGCCACTGAGGAGCTTTGTTTGCTATTGCTAGGTAGTTTGTTCCACAGTATGGGATGTTTCTGAGATAGTAATCTATCCCTCCAGCATGTTCTGTCTATTGTGGTGACAAGGTTTAGGTCCCTAGAGTGTGTAGCTCATAGGGATAGTGATCTGTTTAGGTGGAGCATGTCTAACAGCTCTGGGTTTGACATAGCTTTGTATATTAGGCAGGAGTCACCTCTGGGTTGCTGATATGCAACACAGTGTAGCTGAGGTTTGGTAAGACAGTATGCATAGGGCACCTGTTTGAGGACAGTATTACTCTTTGTGAGATATGTCTGTGGCCTTTCCAGTTGCTGTAGATGTCTTGTGAGGTACATACCGAAGGGGCATTGTACTCTATAATGGGTTTTGTGAGTGATGAGTAGAGGGGAATACTGACCTCTTTTTCCCTGGATGACACAGCTTTTGTGATGAAGTGTGCCATGTAGAAAGATTACATGACTAGTGTGGCACTGTGATTATCAAGGGTGAGACTACTGTCCACCTGTTTCCCATGGTCTCTTATCACACTGTCGGTGTTAGGTTGACTACCACCTATGTGGTAGTTCATGGGTACAAAGTTTTTAGCAAAAGGGATGTGAATGTATTTCAGACATTGAGCTTGACACCATGGCTTTGTCACCAGACATCTTTCGCAGTAAATGTGACTCTGTCTCTCCCTGCCTCTATATATATATATATATATATATATATATACATATATATATATATATATATATATATATATATATATATATATATATATATATATATATATACATATATCAATTATGCAAAGTATGTGAGGTATACAGTTATGTAATGATATTGCACAGTCTTGCGTGAAATGCATTGAAGGTGTTCTCAGCCCATGTGGCTTTAGCAGGCCTCACTGGCTGCGACACTGCAAACCTAACAAATCACAACCACAGCATTTAACCACCACATGTAATATACCAGCATACAGCCATTGTCCACACTACTGTACAGAACACAGATGACATGGTTCAGATGTTTGACATTTAATGCTGAGCTACATATATCACAGTTATGTCCCACTGGACACAGCTACACATTGATTTGTCCATGGCAGTAGTTATGCAGGGTATCTATGCATAGATACGTACTGCTGCCACATATTGATGTTTCAAAGTATGTAAAGTAGTCTTCAAATACATCTACTACATGCCAGTAAATACATATCTGTTACATACCTTTCCTTTGTATGTGTTTGCAGTTTTCACTTTGCTGTATCTTTGGCTTTATTTTAAATTTTTATTGTTTTTATTTTTTTATTTTTTTTCCCACTGGTGTGTGTGGGGGTGTGCGTCTCTCTCTCTCTCTCTCTCTCTCTCTCAGCAACTGCAATGGGATGATTGCATGTGTGGCCAGCAGGTACAGCCTGCTTTTATAGGTATCTGCACATGTGCATGTGATGGCCTCTGCACCAATTGGTGGCCACCATTTGGTAATTGCATGCAGCCTGCTGTGTGGTAATTGCAGTACTCACTGTCATAGCAACCCAATGCTATAAATTGCTATGTCAGGTAGGTGTAGCCCTTTCAGCTTTCCAAAGTGGGGCCCATTCTTGTTTGCTGTGGACACCGTTGTGTAAGTCAGAAGGTTGGTATACTTCTTATAGGTGAAGCTAGGGGTGTAGCCAGAGATTTAAATGTTGTACTCAGACCTGAATTTTGCCACTTCCACTACAGACTTGTCAGTGTAGATTTGTAATCTCCCCTACAAATACTAATGCAAGATACATGGATGTATGTAGTTTTTTTTCTATTTATACAATTAACTGCCATACAAAAGTAGTTATTGAGATGTATTCATTTGGCACATGAACTGTTTGTGAACTGCTATACTGTGAATTTTAATTTACCCACTTTTGTACAGTTTCTGCATTTTTAGTGTTGACATTAGCACAGGCTGCTCAAGAAAACTGGACAGATTTCAGTACTGAGTATGCCAACCTACATCCTTGGTAGACCCTGAACACACAGGTGTATTGTACATTTGGATAGGGGTGCAGAAGGACAGAGAGCATTATGTATTAATGTGTGAACTTTATCTTGCTGGACTTGAAGGGTTGCTGTGTACCTGTTATTTTACCAAGGCAAGTAGTCTGTCTGCGTAGCTCCCAAATGGGGACCTTTCCAGATGGTAGCCAGAGGTTAGCCTGTTATTCTTTGTCTGTGCACCACACTGGTTTTTTCAGCACTGGAACAATGGCATTGTCACAGTTGGTTGCTACCAGTACATGGCTACATCCCTTGGTATTTCACTGTTGTAGTCCTACATAAGGGTATGCTTTTTAACTCCTTCCAAAGCTATTTGCACAGTGTGTAACAGCAGAATAGCTGATATGCCTGTGTGTTTCTGCCTCTGCCAGGCCTCTCAAACACTCAGGTACATATTTGAACAGACTCTGGGAAAAGTAGGTAGAAGTGAGGTACACCTTTACAATATTAGAGACATTAAGTTGGGACTTTGAGAGAACCAGAGCATATGGATTAATACACATTTCCTGAAGTACAAGTGGTGTCCAACTCTTACTTATTATCATTATTCATTAAGTGTAATTCACCACCTTTCTGCCTGACGTCAGTAACTTTCAGAGGGATTCAGAGTGACACAGCTAAAACCTGTCTCAAAATCAGGGACATGCCTGAAATGCAGTCACAGTTGCGAAGAATGGCCTCTGCCCTAATCAGATATGCTAGTGTTTGTCCTACTATGATACTGTGTGGGGGTTGTAAAGTGCTGCTGTAACATTATTTCCTGCTAGCATGACTGGTTCTCTTTTCACAGTCATGTAATGCAATTCCACAAGAACTGCTGGTAAGGATCCACAGAACAGGATTTGTGTTATGGCATTCCTATTTGTCCTTTACAGTCACTCATTCTGATGTATGCTATATTGAATGCAGCACCAATTTGTTGTATGTTTACCATAGCTCAGTGGTACTTCATGCAGTCTAGTGTGTCCAAGGTCTGGGATTCGAGACTGACAGAGGTATTTTATTTTCCTGCTGAGCAGAACAAGGGCCCTGACATACAGAGTGACTAAGGCACTTTTAAGCAGTTGTAAGTGGGTTTGCGCGGGTTTGCATGATGCTTAGCAATACTTAGCTAAGCGCACACAAGCGCACACTCGCACAAACCTAACTACTCCTTAAAAGTGCTTACTTCCGCTAACCCCAGTGCTCATTTCTTTGAAAGAAAAGAAAATGGGGAGATAGGAAAGTGGTGAAAAAGGGGCACAAAGTGGGAAAGACAGTAGGGAAAACAGCTCGGGATGTGCAGGACAGGTGTAGGGAAAGTCCATAGCTGCCAATTTTTTTATCAGCAACAGCTGTGCATATACTAATAATTTGGATGGAAATTTGAAACATTCCACCCCTGAGAGAGGGGTGAGGACAACGAAGTATGTTGTACTGCCAATTAAATTTCAGTTTATGTGTCCAGCAGACATGTGTGCAAAATGGGCAGCTATGTATGGAGCATAATGTTTTTGTGGGAGCAGATTGCCCATTTTTTTTTCAGGTGAGAGTCGAATGTGGGGTAGGTGAAGTAGGTATATTTGGGGAGGTAGGTTGGGAAGGTAAACAGACAAGACAAACAAGATGCATACGGGGTGGAATATAACACATGGGGTGGGTGAACACCATTGATGGGGAAGGGTGTTTGGAAATCGCAAGCCCATGAGCCCACAGATGGTAACAGTGGAACTGAGATCACCACCCATGGGCAGTCACCACTGCACCTTCATAGCTCACAGGGTGGCTGTGCTGGGGGCTGCGTAGGAGGGGCAGGCTCACCTGTGAGTCACGCCACTCTTGCCTCGAGCTGGCGTAGAGGATCAGCAACTGAACGCTCGATCTCCCTATGCACCACAGCCCGGACCATTTGGAGGGTGATAGGTGGCCCTCCTCCAGCCACGCTTGCACAGGGGGATGAACCCCATCCCCTGCAGCACTTCCACCCAAAGGTGGCACAGGACCAACAGAGGAGGAGGTCCCGGGCTGGGCACCGGACCTGCTGGTGCCAGGTGCTATCGCCAGCTGAGGCGGGACAGGTGGGTCTGCTGGGACCAGCCTTCCCATACGTTCTATGTTTAGGAGGATTTAATGACAATATGGGTTAGTAATAGCCAACAGCATTCCAATTTAGTTGTAACAGCATACAGTAGTATTCCCATTAAAACAAAACACCAGCATTCCAACAGTTGAACAGCAAGCATAACACATGCATATATAGAACAACAGTGGATATTCCAACAGCATGCAGGAGTGATTGGTGGCAACAGGCCACCAAGATTGTGGTATGTGAACAGGGCACATGCATCAAAGTAAATGCAGATATTTGTCAAACAATAGGACACGTGTCCCAACAAATGTTATGAGATTAGACATACCCATTGAGGTGTGGAATTGCATTGTTTATGCACATACAGTAGGGTGTAAAATGATACCTCCATTAACAACTTATATATATTTGTAGTTTACACTACATTCCTATTGACTGCGGTTATATATCCCCTACATGTATTATTACACTGGGCAATGTCTGTTAAATTGTAAAATGGGTTTTGCTAGTTCTTGATATACCTGACCTGTATCTGACATACAAACTGTCCTGGATGCAGATGTTACTGCTACATATTTATATATTTCATTTATATTTATATATCTACATGTCTGTATGTGTTCAGGTGACATTATCAGGTATATGTTGACAGCCCCGTACATTTCTAGCAGCGCACTGACATTTCTGGGGAACAGAATAATAAGCTACTCATGTGCCAGATTAACCTGTACATGCCGGCCATGAACTGACAGTTGAGGACTGCATATATGCTTAACAGCTACTGGCACTCCCTTCATCCACTTTATATGGGCCTATCATGTGTGGGTTGACTGTTCTTACTACAACAGTACTATTTCTATAATGCAAGGGTACAACAACATATTGAAGAAAGTGACACGGACACACTCCAGGAATTATACCTTTATTAATTACATTACACACTTTTCTAGTGGCTCTCTCATTTATTTGATATATCAGTGCATGCAGAGGTCTTTTATTCAAGACATATTATACCTTTATTAATGGGTTACAACACCTTTTCATGCTGTCTCACTTATTTTATATAACAGTACATGCAGAGAAGTTATTCAACACTCATTATACCTTTATTAATGGGTTACAACACTCTTTTTCAGGCTCTCTCACTTCTTTTATATGACAACACATGCAGACTAATTACTTACCTGCCTGGTGGCGCAGCCAAGCAGCCTATCTGCATAGGCTTTCTGATTCGCAGCACGGACACCTGCAGCTGTGAAGTAAATGAAGGGATACTGAGACATACCTATCCATAACATGGACTACTATAGCAATTCTTACATACTTCATTCCATGGCTACATACTCAGTAGTGGGGCATTTTCCATTTGACGGGCCTCCTGTATCCACTGGTTCAGTCGGTCCTCCTTGTGTCTCTTCAGGTCTGAGAAGTGGTGTCTGACCTGCTCACCAGTCCGAGGGATGCCTGTGGCACTGCTGAGATCATGTGCTAGATGGTTCCAGGCTTCCGCTTTGTACTCAGTGCCCTGAAACTGGTCCTGAAGGAGTCTTGCATTATGATAATGGATTAGGAGCCAAACCATTGCTTTTGACTCCTCAATGCCCCACCATTGTGCTTGAAAACGAGACCCCTCTCCAACACCAGCCATACTGTCTGCAGATGGGAGCTACAACCAGTTATGGCAATTATTCCTGCCTATGGAGCTTAAATATGCCTCATTTCCAACACTTATTTGTAATTGTAAAGCAAAACCAAAAACAAACTAATGAACAAAGAAAAGACGCCAACTCCTACTCTTCCTGGAGCCAGGACAAGAAAGCTCGAGAAATCAAACCATATCCAGTAAACGTGGTTCCAAAAAAGAAAAAGCTGTAAGTGTTACAGTTTATCCAAAAAACATTACTTCAATCTGTAGTTTAATGCTGTTTATTGTTAAAAAAAGAGCGTTTTCGCCGTAGTTAAAACTACCGCTTCTTCAGAACAAAACATTCAAAAAGTACCGCCAACAACTGTATAAATATTACGTGCACAGCATGGCTTAATGGTTAATTAAATTAAAAGAACAGTACATCAAAGCCAGGCTGTGCGCTCATCAAACACCAGTATATAAAAATATGTGTAATAAATATAACACATATTTCTAGATCTGCATGTAACAATATTGTTTAAAGTGCTGTTAATGTGAACTCATTCAGTACTATTAAAAGCAACTAATGCAACACTCAATTTACAATAAATAGTGTTAGTACAAAAAATTAAAAATAAATTAGAAGTTAAGAATTACAAATCCCTAAAAATACAAATTGCCTTCAATTTAATATGTTACTACACATGGATACCTAACATAATTCTATTGTCTAGTGTAGGCAAATGTAAAAAATCATCAATCCAGGACCATAACAAAGTAAGTCAAAAAATAAATAAAAATGTTATCAGCGAGAATACAGTAAACAAAATACAAATTGCCTTCAATTTGATGTATTACTACACATAAATACCTAATGTAATTCTATTATCTAGTATAGTCCATACAGGACCATAACCAAATAAAAATATTAGCAACAAAAATGCAGTAAGTTAAAAGTAAAAATGATAATGAATAAAAGAAGACTAGCAGTAAACTGTGAAAATATGTACATAAACCATACAAGTGTGTATTAGATTAAAAAATGTAAAAGTGTGTGTAAACTTTATCAAACATAATAAAAAGTCTGTTTGTACCCTAATGTCATCTCATATAATTCCTCATCTTTAAAATACAGGAGATATTACAGTGTTCATTCAACCCTGGAACACAAAATGAGTTCAACAGGAGTTGCCATTCCAATTCTCGAGTTTCTAATATAAGGCTAACTGGTCCTCCCCTCGTAGTTTGTGGTACTTCATCAACAGCAAGAAAACTGAAACAGTGCCCCTCATACTTACAACAATGTTTTGCTAAGGCATTTTAAATGTGGGTTTTGTAAGTACTGTCAATTTGTAAAAACTTGTAATTCTTTAAAGATTCGGAATGAGAAATATTATATACATCATAAACTTAACTGTACATCTAAATCTATACTTTACTTGGCCCTATGCAACTGCTGTGATGCATATTATGTAGGGAAAGCGGACCGAAGGTTACGTGACAGGATTTATGAACATTTGTATGCAATAAAAACTAAGAAATGCGAAAATGCCTTAGCAAAACATTGTTGCAAGTATGAGGGGCACTGTTTCAGTTTTCTTGCTGTTGATGAAGTAACACAAACTACGAGGGGAGGACCAGTTAGCCTTATATTAGAAACTCAAGAATTGGAATGGCAACTCCTGTTGAACTCATTTTGTGTTCCAGGGTTGAATGAACACTGTAATATCTCCTGTATTTTAAAGATGAGGAATTATATGAGATGACATTAGGGTACAAACAGACTTTTTATTATGTTTGATAAAGTTTACACACACTTTTACATTTTTTAATCTAATACACACTTGTATGGTTTATGTACATATTTTTCACAGTTTACTGCTAGTCTTCTTTTATTCATTATCATTTTTACTTTTAACTTACTGCATTTTTGTTGCTAATATTTTTATTTGGTTATGGTCCTGTATGCACTATACTAGATAATAGAATTACATTAGGTATTTATGTGTAGTAATACATCGAATTGAAGGCAATTTGTATTTTGTTTACTGTATTCTCGCCGATAACATTTTTATTTATTTTTTGACTTACTTTGTTATGGTCCTGGATTGATGATTTTTTACATTTGCCTACACTAGACAATAGAATTATGTTAGGTATCCATGTGTAGTAACATATTAAATTGAAGGCAATTTGTATTTTTAGGGCTTTGTAATTCTTAACTTCTAATTTATTTTTAATTATTTGTACTAACACTATTTATTGTAAATTGAGTGTTGCATTAGTTGCTTTTAATAGTACTGAATGAGTTTACATTAACAGCATTTTAAACAATATTGTTACATGCAGATCTAGAAATATGTGTTATATTTATTACACATATTTTTATATACTGGTGTTTGATGAGCGCACAGCCTGGCTTTGATGTACTGTTCTTTTAATTTAATTAACCATTAAGCCACGCTGTGCACGTACTATTTATACAGTTGTTGGCGGTACTTTTTGAATGTTTTGTTCTGAAGAAGCTGTAGTTTTAACTACGGCGAAAACGCTCTTTTTTTAACAATAAACAGCGTTAAACTACAGCTTGAAGTAACTTTTTTGGATAAACTGTAACGCTTACAGCTTTTTCTTTTTTGGAACCACGTTTACTGGATATGGTTTGATTTCTCGAGCTTTCTTGTCCTGGCTCCAGGAAGAGTAGGAGTTGCCGTCTTTTCTTTGTTCACTTATTTGTAATTGGCCAGTTTTTAAAATTCTCAGCTAAAAGCAAACCTGCTTAGCAATAGGTAAACTTCCATTGATATATATGAGTGTGTTGGAAATGCATTCATATTTAAAGTTGTCATGACTTAGTGGTTTAATACTGTGATTATGGTGCACAGTATCCCGGGTTTGAGGCCTGCCATTGCTTTTTATTTTACTACTGGCCAGACAGGCTTGGAAGTGTGGCTGCATTTAGCCGACTTTGCTCAACTTTGCCCAACGTTGCTCGACATTGCTCTACGTTGCTCTACGCTGCCCGACATTGGCCGATGTTGCACTAGTTAGTGCGGTGCGCAGCTCCGTGCGAACATGTTTTGTTTGCGCTAGCTGCCATGATGCGCAGCTCCGCACAAAACCATTGCGCTAGTTATAGCAGTGCTCAGCTATGAGCAATTATACTTAACTGTGCTTAATACTAGTAAACATTGCTTAGTAGTGCTTCACATTGCTTAAGATACGTTACCGATGCATTTATCAGTATGCATGACCATTCCACATTCTTATATATATATTAAATATCGTTCACTAACACATAGGCCATTTCAATGCATTTTACTAAGATTTAAAAGTAAATTTCAGGAATTCTATTTATGCACACATTTCCGACAGAAAATAGGTGGGGGAGTGGCGGGACTCGAACCAGGAATGCCTCCTCTTTGTGTGAGGGCTCTACCACTATGCTATTGGGCTTAATTTGCATATAAATAGTTTATTATCCTTTTCGATGTCTACACTGCTACCTGTAGCTAAGCAATGGTCAAACCTGCGCATACACGTGCAAATACGGGCAGCTATATCAGGAATAATTAAAAAAAAAAGGAAACCTTTACATTTTAAACTTGTACAGGGATTTAGAATGTGGGGGAGTGTAGTGTTGGGTATGTGGACATTTGAGCGTACTCGCTCATTTCAGTTGACATTTGCAGTTTATGCACTTGCAGGGGCGTGGATATTTGGACTGCTCGGCAGTCTGACACACCCCCTGCACTCATGCACGCTCTGTGTAAGACTTAGAGTTGAGTCAGCGCACCCTCATGAATATGCATGATACGCTGACATCATACCCTTACACTGCAGTTTCCGTGTAAGACTTAGTTAGTCTTACACTGAGGATTAGTGAATCCTGGCCA